>NW_006159919.1:1515064-1569898 GCF_000334495.1 Tupaia belangeri chinensis
CCCCCCCCCGCCCCATTGCAACAGCTGTCTATCAGAAACATGAGAAAAGTAAAAAGGAGGAGAGAAAAGGGAATTCTAATACTTAAGCTTTCAGAGCTGGAGTGGTTCCCAGTGAAGACAAAATAAACTTTTAAAAACTGGAGTAGAAAAGGTCAAGAGCACATGGGGCTTGGGTCAGAGGGACCACCCACATGGATGGTAAATTTGTCCAGGAAGCAAGTCTGAAAGAGGTGAGTCCGCAGCGCAGCTAGAAATCCCTGAGCAGACGCTAGGGAGAGCACTAGAGTTGCAGGGAGACAATTAGGCCACTAGGAATGAGAACAAGAGGTGCTAGTGAAAGAACCAGGTGGGCAGGGGTGAGGACTAGAGATGCGAGGGAGACAACGAGGTAAGCAGGTGAGGACTAGAGACGTGAGTCTTTAGTATTATTAGTGGTTAGGGAGACAACTATAGGTAGGCGAAGATGAGGACCAGCGATGCTGGGGAAAGAACTAGGCAGGCAGGGCTGAGGGTGCAGAACCGTTAACAGCTCAGTGACGGTAACTGGAACTGCTGCAAGTGCACAATCCCAGGGTAACTGTGAAACTCTAAGTCTTCACTGTCATGTTTTCTTGTCTGTCAAGGATGTGTTGCCATTTCAAAGGTCCACGATTATCATCATACACTTCACAGAAAAAGAATGAACTAGTTTTTGAAGGATTATTTAAATTATTTTCCCAGCAAAGGAATAAAATGTTTCTAAGATTTTGTGTTATAAAGATTTTTTTTAAAAAGATGGGTTTAAGAGTCAATTCTGGGCTGACCCTGTAGCACAGCAGCCAAGCTAAGTGCATAGGGAGCCAAATCCCCCATGGGTGATCACAGTTTGAATCCCTGCTCCGGTGGCTTGTAAAGCATGCTGAGTGTGTGTGTGTGTGTGCGTGCACATGTGTGCCCAAAATGCCGACGGCAATGAGAAGTGGAGGAAAAAGGATTGTGGCATGATCATACCCCATTGCAGGAGTGCTTGCTTGCCTGCCTGCCTGCCTTCCTTCCTTCCTTTCTTCTCTCTCTCTCTCTCCTCTCTCTCTCTCTCCATCTTTCTTTTTCTTTCTTCAGTGGGTACACATAATCTCTGGGGGGGGGGGGAGAAGTGTGTGTGTGTGTGTGTGTGTGTGTGTGTGTGTGTTTGTGTCTGAACAAAACAATTCTACCCCTTTTTCTTTTTAAGTTTACCCAGAAGATAAGAGAGAGCACGCATATCCCCAATAGGGTAACAGAACTGCAACTCACCCTCAGCTCTAGCCACCCCTGATCATGGGCACGAGTGTCCTGTGTACTTACAGCAGTCTGAAGACTCACGTCCAGAAACTTCCTATGTGAGTTAGCCTCGGAGAGCATCACACTTAACTGCTGAGCCACTGTCTGGTCCCCAGACGATTAAGAGAAGAAAATGGATCCTTAATCTTTATCATTTTTCTTTGTAGTGAACAGGGTTTGTATAAGGCATTAGGCATGGTGAAGACTTTGAATATGCATAGGTGCCAGAAGTTTCTACTCGAGTAACAAAATAATCAGGAGTTATGGTTACTATGTAAGTGCACAAGTCTATGTTCTAATATAAAAAGTAATTCACTGTCCCAGGATTTCTACTTGATTACTTTAGACTTAGGAGAAACTAGACAATTCGTATAGTTGGAAGATCCTTCCCGTCTACCTTTTCTTTCTGTGCAACTTTTGAACAGTTTGCTACTTAGTACAGTATCTGCAGAAAAGTGGCCAGAGTGAAGTCAAGAGGTAATTCCGTCACTTTGACTAGTCTGGGATGCATCTGGACTCCATGGTCAGGTGGACTTGGAGTCCAATCCCAGTTCAGGACCTCTTTCTTACTAGACGGCGTATCTTCAGCAGTATACTCTATCTTTTCTCTTCAGCTGCTCTTTCTGAAACAGGGTAAGATAACCCTTAAAAGATGGGTAAAAGATCTGGGAGCAGTAGATGGCATAATGGTTACGTTATTGGATTCCCATGTAGTTGACAACTGTTTGAGTCCCAGATCCAGCAACTTAAAAATCATGCCAGGTGCATGTGCATGTATGTCCAAAATCCCAAAAGGGGCATGAAGGAGAAGAGACTGTGGCATGGCCATTCCCCTTGGGGAGTGATCTCTCACTTTCTGTCTTTCTGTCTTTCCAGTGAACACACACACACCCTACTGCAAAAATCTCTCTTAAAAAAACAAAAAAAAAAAGATTGGAAATAATTTAGTTTCTCAGAGTAAAATATTTTCACATACATGATCTAATTGGAGCAGCTGATCTATATATTCCCTTTAGTATGCATAATAAACCATTAGTATATTTGGACTGTTGAAAATATTTGTAATGACTTGGAATTCACCTTCAGGACTATTGTACATGGAAAGTCTCATGGGATATGAGATTATTAACAGGGGCTTACAGTTTGTTGACTTCTTTGAAAAAATCAAGGTGTAAACTTTCATTACAAATTAAAAATGAAGTTCTTAAAAATCTCAACTTGACCAAATATGAAACAATGTAAAACTTTTTAAAGGTATATTGAGAAAAATCAGGCTTTTAAAAAATTATTATTATGTATACATTTAATCACTATACATTATTTAAATTTTAAAGGGAATTTACCCAGCATGATATATACCTCAGACCACTCCGTTGAGAACGCTATGCACATCAACATCAACAGGTAAAAAACCATATCTGTGTCCCACAAACTTCTTACTGCTCATTTTTTCCCCAAAATTTCCCTTCCTGCACTCTCCCTCTCCACTCTCCTTCCACTTTGTCCCCAGTGTCCATAACAATTTCCATTACTTTTACGTCCTGCAGTCTTTCAGCTCTACCACAGAGCTGCAGTCGGCATATGTTAAGTGGAGACATACAATGTCTCTGTTTCATCACCTGACTTGCTTCACTCAGCAATAACTTCCATATTCATCCACTTTCTATCAAATACTAGAATCTTGTTTTTTATGGCTGAATAGTATTCCATGGAATACATGTGCCACACTTTTTCAATCCATTCATCTGTGGACATTTGAGTTAAACCCAAGCTTTTTAAAAAAAATACATTTGTCATTACCAAAAAGAGACATCTTCAGGTAAAAATAATAAAAATCCCATGCTGCATAGACAATAGTGACAGTTCTAGTTATCTGGTCAATGGGCAAAAAGCAAGCACTTAAGGTCTTCAGCTCCAATCTTCTGTTCATTGCTTATTGCTGGAATTTCATATTCACTTCTCGTTAGATGACTAACCCGGATGATGGCAGAGATGATAAGCCAGCATTACTCAGCCCTGCCCTGCTCAGCCTTGGGAGAGACGAATTCTCAGCTGGTGGATCGGCTGCTTTTGTCACTGCCATCTTGTGGTTTAGGGTTCTCTGGGCATCTGCATCAGTAATTGAAGTTGCAGCGGTACTGATGTTGAGGTGGCTGTTGACCGTGGGTCATCTCCTTGATTTTCCTTATCTTCTTCATTGTCGTCCTCTCCATGTGTCTTTGGCAAGGCAGGCCCCTGCGAAATCGTGGTCTGTAACCCCATACATATTCTGCCTTGCTCGTCTACCTTGTGCTCCTGCACCGTGGTTGTCAGCACCCTTCATCACTTCTCTCTGCACAGGAGGGTTGGAATCCTGTGGTCCAGGCCATAGGGTCTCAGCATTTAATAAGGGGGGAAGCTTTGCCTGCAGTAGGGCCAGGTTGTTGGGCCTGGCCTTCGGGAGCACTCTCCATCCTTGTTCTTTTCCCCACTGTCACTATTCTGGTGATTTTGCTGGTAATTGCAGAGGACCCCCTATGACATGGAGAGCATCTATAATGGTTATGGTCTGCTGCATATTTACTGCCGTGAACTGGAACTCCACCAGGGCCTATAGAAAAGGCTGCCTCCGCACCCTTTTCTCCTTTAACCACATCCAACTGAACCATCTCCATCTCCTGCCCTGGGAAGGCACCTCCTGGGGCTATTCTTTATGGAAATCTGGTGTACAAATACATTTTCCTTGGTGTCATTCCTGAAATCATATCCATTTCTTACATTGAACCATTTCACACATCTCAAAATCTTCTCTGCAATGACCTTCTCGTCCCAGGGCCGCTGCAGGTGGTGCTGGGCTTAGTGTCCACAGCAGGGCCGGGCAGCAGTGGTGGGCAGCTGCTGGGTCTTGACCTCACTCCTGATAGTTACAGGGGTGACTGGGGCCAGCTGCGGCAGCTGCAGCTCCTCCCAGGGTGTGATGGTAACTAGGCCAGCAGGTGGTGGGGCTGCTCAGGGCTCTCTGGGTTCTGCCCTCTGTTCCTGCTACCTATCAAACTTAGAAACTATTATTATTATTATTATTATTATTATTCATTAGTTTTCTGTTAAAATTGGTCCGCATAAGAGATACAATGTGGGACGCAGCCAAAAATGAGCACATGATTGAATGCTATACTTTATGTGTATAATAATTCTAGATGTCTGGGATTAGAAATACCAAAAATGTGTATAGGCAATTTTCACCCACAATGGAACATAAACACAGCCTAAATAAGTGAATATGTACAGGCACATCATACAACCTTTCAGCATTGCCCTGTATATCGCTGTTGGTTTTCAGCAGGTTCATCTGTGCCAGACAAGCAGAAAAGGCTTAGTTTATTATATTTTTCTAAAAGAAGACCTGCAAAACCAAAATAACTGTGCATTTTAAGATATTGCTTGATCAGCTACCTTTATAGATGGGTAAGGCAATATAAGTAACAGTTTGGTTAGGGTTCTTTGAGCTGTAAGTAGTATGAGACTCAAACATCCTTGTTCTTTTCCCCACTGTCACTATTCTGGTGATTTTGCTGGTAATTGCAGAGGACCCCCTATGACATGGAGAGCATCTATAATGGTTATGGTCTGCTGCATATTTACTGCCGTGAACTGGAACTCCACCAGGGCCTATAGAAAAGGCTGCCTCCGCACCCTTTTCTCCTTTAACCACATCCAACTGAACCATCTCCATCTCCTGCCCTGGGAAGGCACCTCCTGGGGCTATTCTTTATGGAAATCTGGTGTACAAATACATTTTCCTTGGTGTCATTCCTGAAATCATATCCATTTCTTACATTGAACCATTTCACACATCTCAAAATCTTCTCTGCAATGACCTTCTCGTCCCAGGGCCGCTGCAGGTGGTGCTGGGCTTAGTGTCCACAGCAGGGCCGGGCAGCAGTGGTGGGCAGCTGCTGGGTCTTGACCTCACTCCTGATAGTTACAGGGGTGACTGGGGCCAGCTGCGGCAGCTGCAGCTCCTCCCAGGGTGTGATGGTAACTAGGCCAGCAGGTGGTGGGGCTGCTCAGGGCTCTCTGGGTTCTGCCCTCTGTTCCTGCTACCTATCAAACTTAGAAACTATTATTATTATTATTATTATTATTATTCATTAGTTTTCTGTTAAAATTGGTCCGCATAAGAGATACAATGTGGGACGCAGCCAAAAATGAGCACATGATTGAATGCTATACTTTATGTGTATAATAATTCTAGATGTCTGGGATTAGAAATACCAAAAATGTGTATAGGCAATTTTCACCCACAATGGAACATAAACACAGCCTAAATAAGTGAATATGTACAGGCACATCATACAACCTTTCAGCATTGCCCTGTATATCGCTGTTGGTTTTCAGCAGGTTCATCTGTGCCAGACAAGCAGAAAAGGCTTAGTTTATTATATTTTTCTAAAAGAAGACCTGCAAAACCAAAATAACTGTGCATTTTAAGATATTGCTTGATCAGCTACCTTTATAGATGGGTAAGGCAATATAAGTAACAGTTTGGTTAGGGTTCTTTGAGCTGTAAGTAGTATGAAAATCAAAAATGGAATGATTCAGCACAAAGAGACCCTATTGAGGCCCCCTCCCCGCCCCTCTCGTCGCCAGAGAGATATAGAGAACAAGAGAAGATGAGAAAACCTTCTAGGGAAGCGACCACACCTGAATTCCTTGTCCTCCATTCTCCTCTTGGGATTTTGGGTACACATTAACACACATCTAGCATGTTTTGTATTTTTTTTAAGAATTATTTTTTACTTAACTTTATTCGTTGTTATTATTATTTTCTAGTTTGATCAAAGAGAGATAGAAAGAAAGAGGGAAAGTAAGAAAGCAAGCCACCAGGTCTGGGACTTGAACCTCAGTAGGCCACGTCAGAGTCCAGTACCTTTAACCACCACGCCACCTGCCGGCCCCCACCTGGCATGTTTTTAAAGCCACTGGGCCCAAGACTTGAACTGCAGTGCAGTCAGTCATGTGCGATCCAGCCACCTTAACCATCTGGCTCTTCTCTGTCTCTTTCAGGTGCACGCACGAACACTCTCATAAATAAAAGACAAATGTTTAAAAATAGAGTAATACATTTCTTATAAATTAGATGTATTTCCACTTAAGATGTACTGAGACAGGGCTCTTTTAAGGTTTGCTGGTTCAGCCATTCAGCAATGACAGCTGGGTCTTCCATCAGTTCTGCCTGCTCAGATCAGCTGTCCTCGTGCTCACAAGATGACTGCCACTGTCCTGGATATCACATACAGTTATCACTACATGAAATCAGGAAAGGCACTCTTTCTTCCTGTCCGCCTCTTTATCGGCAGGCACATAGAATGATCTCCTAGGAAACTTCTGCTCACTGGCCAGAATTGCCTTGTGTGCCCATTTCTGGCAAGGAGACAGGATCACCTTGCTGGTCTCATACCAATCGGGATGGACCCACTGGGGCTAGGGAGGGGTCCAAACTCCTTTGATACACATGGCCGCCAACTCTGAATAAAACTGGTGTTATCAAGAAAGAAAGAGAGGAGCCAGCAGTTGGAGTAATGGCTATGTCACTGGACTCCCATGTAGTCGACCACGGTTCGAGTCCTGGACCCAGTGGCTTGAATGCATGCCAGGTGCATATGTGTGTGTGTGCCCGAGATCCCGAGAGGAGAGTGAAGGAGAAGGGATTGTGGCATGGCCATCCCCCCTGGGGGGTTATTTCTCGCTTTCTGTCTCTCTGTCTCTCTCTGTCTTTCTGGTGAGCACATGCGCCTATAGCAAAAACCTCTCTAAAAAGAAAAAAAGAAAGAAAGAAAGAAAGAGGGATGGCCAATGGGTGGGGGGCATTGATAGTAACTACTGCAATGACCAAGATATTTTTTTTTTCTCTTTTTTTGGAGAGGTTTTTGTTATAGGGCATGAGCACTCACCAGAAAGACAGAGAGAGACAGAGAGACAGAAAGCGAGAAATAACCCCCCAGGGGGGATGGCCATGCCACAATCCCTTCTCCTCCATTCTCTTCTCAGGATCTTGGGCACACATGCACACACGCCCGGCGTGAGTTTAAGCCACCGGGTCCAGGACTCAAATCGCAGTCAACAACATGGGAATTCAGTGACATATCCATTACACTAACTGCTGGTCCCACCAAGATATTTTTTTGATAACCATTTTGTGTCCCTTTGCTCTAGTTACTTAATTTCTGTTTCTATGAAATGTGGAACGTAATAAAACATCACAGAGGTTTTGTGTGGATAAAACAATATTTTTCTTAGAAAGTGCTTAACAGAACACTTGGCATATAATAAATGCCCAATTAGTGTTCATTGTTATTAATGCTTTATTTATTTATTTATTGAGAGATGTTTGCTATAGGGTATGTGCACATGCTGAAGAGGCAGCGAGAGACAGAGAGACAAAAAGTGAGAAATCATCCCTCCCCCAGGGGAGTTGGCCACACCACAGTTCTGTGTCCTTCATTCTCCTCTCCAGATTTTGGGCACACACACACACACACACACCTGGCATGAGTTTCAAGCCTCTGGGTCTGAGACTCAAACCATGGTCAACCACATAGGAGTCCAGCACCCTGATCACCACACCACTTGCTGGACCAATGCTTTTATTCTTTACTACGTCCTTATGTGGCCAACAGCCAATCCAGAATACAAGACAGAATTGAGCCACAGGGCCAGGTGATCGTGCAGCAGTAACACAATTAGACCAACAGGGAGAGGTCCAGGATTCACCTCCCTAGATCTCCCTGAGTGTACTGGGAATGAAGCACACCTGAGATCTTGGTTGGCTGAGGTGTCATAGCACCATCAAGACGATGTTGGGGATGTTTGTGTGAGTGTGTGTGTGTGTTTGTATGTGTGTGTGTCTCATAAACTTAAAAAACAAAAAAAAGAAAATCTGAGCCACGCTTCTTGGCCCCACTTCTTAGTCTCTATGGCCCTATATTCATGTTACCACCCTGTCCTCCCTCAGTTCTACCACCACAGCCACAGGTCTAGTCAGAGCCTTTCATACTGAGGCATCTCCCTTCCAACACCTGCTCTCCCACAAATGGGCCCAAGAGGGGGATCATCAGACCAAACACTCAGAGTATTTACTTGAGCCCTACTGATTGTTTGCAGTTAGATCAGTGGTTTTCCTCCTGCTTTTCCTGGAAGACTAGGGATATGAGGCCATGCCTCAAGGTAAGATGGATCTGTCTGGGACCATAAGAAGTAAACTAGGCCACGCAGTGCTTCACTGGAGTAACAACCCCCTCTGTACTTCATATATGAGGGCTTCATGTTAGATCGTTTGAAAAAGGAGGTCTGCTCCTTGTAGAAAATGTGAAAGGAATGGACTGGATGATCTCAACAGTGGTGTATCAGGAGCCTTTCGGAACCTCTCTGGGCTCTGCATGTCATCTCCTATCTCATGCAAACTCCAGATAGCTTGCTGGAAGTCGTTCCCAGGGAGCTCCGTCTCTGTGCTGTGCTTCCTTGACAGTCCAGCTTTGAAAAAACTGCTTTCCAGAACCCTAACAACCACTCTGGTGATGGGTTTTGCACACATCCGATACCGCATTTCTAATTTTAACTGCCACCTAGGCTATGGCTGCCCCTCAACAAAACCACATCCACCTCATCCACTCTCTGCTCCCAGGACCAGCGTCTCAGCTAGTCTTGATTATGGCGCAGAGCTGTCACTAATCCCGAACTTATTGATAAGCTTCACCTATGCTCGAACTGATTCCCACAAAGTGCAAATTCTTTTTTTTTTTTTTTTGGAGAGATTTTTGCTATAGGGCGTGTGCGCTCACCAGACAGACAGAGAGAGACAGAGAGACAGAGAGACAGAAAGCGAGAAATCACACCCCGGAGGGATGGACATGCCGCAATCCCTTCTCCTCCATTCTCCTCTTGGGATCTTGGGCACACACGCACATGCACCCAGCGTGAGTTTAAGCCACCGGGTCTGGGACTCGAACCGCGGTCGACTACGTGGGAGTCCAGCAACATAGCCATTATGCTAACTGCTGGTCCCAGTGCAAATTCTTTTTTAAAAAGTATTTACTTATTTATGAGAGAGATACAGAAACAGAGAGAGAGAGATTTCTGACAGGGCCTCATCTTGTCACACAACGTCTCAGTTAGTCGGGACTACAGGTGCACACACCACTGTGCCCAGCCCGTTTAGGCTGGCTTGTCTTGGAAACTGAACCTGGGCTTCTCATGTGGCCTCAGCCTCCAGTAATAGTATCTTAGCAGCACATACCACTGTGACTGAGCCCCAGAATCCAAATTCCTTTGAGATAATCTCTACATCAGAAGTTTTCAAAATGGGGTCCAAGGATTCTTGAGCATTCTCAAAAATTATCCAGGAAGTCTGTGAGTCAAAACTATTTTCTCAAAAATATTAAGACATTATTTGTCTCTTTTTTTTTTGGAGAGATTTTCACTGTAGGGCGCGTGCGCTCGCCAGACAGAGAGAGACATAGAGACAGAAAGCGAGAAATCACCCCCAGGGGGGATGGTCACGCCGCAATCCCTTCTCCTCCATTCTCCTCTCGGGATCTTGGGCACGCACGCACATGCGCCCGGCGTGAGTTTTAAGCCACCGGGTCCAGGACACGAACCGCGGTCGACTACGTGGGAGTCCAGCGACATAGCCATTACGCTAACTGCTGGTTCCCAAGACATTATTTGTCTCTTTTACTCTCATTCTCACACAACTGTATAGTGGAATTTTCCAAACACCACATGGCATGGGATACACAACAGAGTTAATACTGAAGCAGACATGAGAAGTCAGCTGCCTTTCATTAAGCCAGACTTTAAAGAGATTTACAAACATTTAAGACAGTGTCACATTTCTCACTAAATCTTCTATTGTGAAAAATGTAGCTATTGGGACCAGCAGATGGCGCAGTGGTTACATTGTTGGACTCCCACATGGCCAACTGGGGTTTGAGTCCTGGACTTGGTGGTTTGAAATTCATGTGTGTGTTTGCGCCCAAAATCCCAAGAGGAGAGTGGAGGAGAAGGGATTGTGACCTGGCCATCCTCCTCCCCACCCCCCCCCCCCCCCCCCGAATGGAGGAGAAGGGACTGTGGCGTGGCCAGCCCAGGGGCTGATTTCTCACTTTCTGTCTTTTTGTCTTTCTCTGTCTCTCCGGTAAGCAAATGTGCCCTGTAGCAAAATATCTCTCTTAAAAAAAAAAAAAAAAAGTAGCTATTTTTACTAGCATACACTAATATCATGTATGCTAACATGTAGTGGTTTTATTGCTTTTTAATTAATTTTAAAATAAATATGACATATTCTCAGTTTTAATTTCCTAGGTGGTAAATATTGATAGACATAAACTACATAAAAGCTTTTGGGGGTCTCTAGTAACTTTTAAAAATGCAAAGGCATTCTGAGACTAAAAAGTTGGAGAACTAAGGCTTATTCTATAGTGTTGTAGTGTTTCTCAGCACAACCTACAGCCTCCGGCAACGGATCTAGAACTTTCCACAGAAACAGAAACTCTGGCAGCTGCTAACTGTTGACATGGGGCTGGAAAAGGCTACTGGAGAATGTATTGGGTCAGAACTATGCTAGTTTCGTTTGCTTATTTAACATTTTTATAATGCGCTTTTGTTGAAATACAATACTTTTAAACTCTAGTTTATCATATTTGGTAGATTTTCAAATTATTATCAGGAACAATCTGTTCAAGGTATGCTATTGCTCTCATTTTGCCAATTTTATTTTTAAAAACTCAGAGATATCACACAGCATAATTCAATAAAATATGACTCTTCAGATAATAGTTGCAAAATACACAATTAGTTCTCTGACTTGGACCATTACACTAAATAAAATTCCACTTTCGCCTTCTCGCCGAGGTTTTCGTACCTGGACCTTTCCTAATTAGATAATTCTTTATTCATGTGCAAATGATTTACCCAATTCTGTGAAAGTTTAAACTAAAAGAAAACTAATGAACATCAAGTTGAAACCCCTCATTAAAATAAAAAAATGAGGCTCCTGTATATTAATTATCTTGTTTTAAGGTTATGCATTAGATAGCTAAGCAAAAATTTTTTTATATATGTGATCAGTTATTTAATTAGGTTTTTGGCAAAAAATTTAGAACACCAATTTGTGAGGATAAACTCCGTTTGTAAGGGCAAACACGGATCGCAGGTAGCCCTGGAGATGAAGAACAGCTTTGATTTTTGGTAAAATTTGCAAGTCCACAGCTTTCTGATCGACCTTGAGCTGCTCTGAAATCTCGTATTTCTCCGTCTCTGTGTTGAAGATCTCACTTTCCTGGTTTCTGGGCTTCTGCAGTTTCTTTTTCTTGAAGTAAGCATCGGTAAGGTGCTTTGGGATTCTTACTTTGCTAATATCAATTTTTGTGGAGGTGGCAATGACAAATTTCTGGTGTGTTCTACGCAGTGGAACTGGATTGAGAACCAGCAGTCCAGTTGCAAGTAGCAAGCCACTGCTCAGCTGCTTCAGGAAAACCACTGTCTTGCCTCTGTGGCGTCCAGTGAGGATGATCAGAATGGTCCCAGGAGTGAAGCTAGCTCGTAGCTTTTTCATGTGCTGACTGAAGGGTTTTGTGCCGTGGCTCAACAGCTTTCAAGGCACGTCTTCAGTAGGATAATACCTAGGCATTTTGTGCAGTCTAACCACCCAGGTACCACAATTCTTGTCTCCACCAACTGGTTTTGTGACAGTCACAAGAACCTTTTTCTTTTCGATCCTAGATTTAGTGGCTGAGTATTTCCTCTTTACATGGCCTCCCTGGAATATATGGCAGACAGGGGGTATCTGCCGATGCCCTGGACTAGGATGGGGTTTTGGCTGCAATGGGGCTTCCCTTTCTTGGGCTTTTTAGCCTTGGGGTCACCCTTTTTAACCTTGCCACTGGCATCAGCCTTCTTGGCTTCAGGTTTCTTCTCCTTAGTATCCTGCTTTGCAGCTTTTTCACCTGCCATCCTGTATATTGGAAAGAACCTAAGCAAAAATTTCTGATCCCAGTATTTATTCAACGCCTCAGTCAAATACAGAGCTCTTTGTACAGGTAAAAAAATTCCATTTGGATGATAACTTTAGGCCTTAAGGATCTTATCAATATGAATAGTGGTCTTACCATAATAGAAAACCTATTTGCCAAAAAGTATTAGTTACTATAATAAAATCAAACCAGTAATCAACCTTTGGTTCCCAAAGACAACCTCCAGAGGCAGAGTAAGGATCAGGCAGAATCAGACCAAGGCAAAAGTAGATCTAGAATATTCATGTGGTATCTCACCCAAAGCCTAAAGCAGGGAACACCTACGAGGAGGGTTCCCCGTATCTGGGCCTGTCTGCTACCTGCACAGTCCCTTCTGTCCACTCCCAAATTTCAACTGGGCTGCTTGTTCTTTTCTAAAAGAAGTTCCCTTCTCTCTGTCTCCCACTCTGTGCATGTGGTTATCCACGCCTGTAACACCATCCACTCATATTCCTTTTTCTACTAAGCTGGTTAACTCTTGCCTATTTTCAGCATTCCAACTATACTTCATCTCTTCTGAGAACGCTTCCCTCTCCAGCCTGCATCTCCACACCCTACCCACCCAGCCTGAGTCAGAAACACCTGGTATGTGCTCCCAAAACATTCTATGAATACCCATCTCAGCACTTCTCATCCCCCTCTTGTACTAAAATGAAAGCTCCTTAAAGACAGGGACTGCGCCTTATTTGTAATAGTACCTCCTGGACCCAGCGCAATGCCTGCACGTAGTCATCTCCTGATAATAGCTGTGGAAGTGGTCCAATGAGCTCATGAGTAGTTACTGTCTAACTCAGCACTGCTAATGGAACAGAATGCAAGCCACGGGACCAGGTTGTAGTATGCTGGTACAACGCCATGCTCTGGGAGGCTGACCCAAATGGGAAGGTTCCTGGTTCATGTCTATAGATTTCCCCGAGTTGCCAGGCATGCATGTGCTCATGGTCTGGGCCTAGCTGAGGCCGGGGGTAGACTGCAGCGTCAAGCCCGTCCTGAATGAATAGTCTCTCTCGTTCTCATTTCCTCATGGAAGAAATAAAGAAAGATGGAAAGAAAGTGGGCAAATGGGAAAAGTAAAAAGAAACAGATGAAATTAATTGTGTTAATATATTTTGTTTAACGTAGTATTCAAAACATTTTAAAATATACAATCAACATAAAATATTAACAGTAGGGTATTTTAGGTTTTTTGTTTCTTTTTTCCCCAAGTCTTCAAAATCCAGTATGTACTTTACACTTACACACGTCTCAGTCTATACTAGCACCTTCCAAGGCTAGCAGCTACTGTATGAAACAAGAAAGGTTAGGTTAGATGACTGCAAGAAACGCTGGCCAGTGTATGGCCAGCACATTTCATGGGCCATCAGAACTGTCACTGCAGTCCCGACATGGCCTCAGATTTCTGGTCTTCCACACCAGAAGTGACCTCAAGTAGGCAAAACCTGGGCTGGCACCAAAGCCAACTGGCTTCCGGGAAATACAAAGGAAGGCCACTGTGTAGTCCTTGTGTCTTGATCTTTGAAGTGATATTAACTCAAACATGCCAAACAATGGGCCAAGCTCAAACTTGAGATAAGCCCGACATGCATTTAGAGAAAAACTGGGCAGCAGCTGTCCTGCGCCTTAAGAAACTAGCTACTAGGCTGGCAGGTAGTGTGGTGATTAAGGTGCTGGATGACCACATGGCCAACCATGGTTCGAGTCCTAGACCTGGCAGCTTACTTTCTTTCTGTCTCTCTGGTCAAATTGAAGAAGAAGAATAAATAAAATTAAATGAATAATTCTTTCAAAAGAAAATAAAAGAAACTAGCTACTGGGCTAAGCCTGTAGTGTAGTAGTTAAGGGAGCTGGATCCTACGTGGTGAACCATGCAGTTCAAATCCCAGCTCCTGTGACTTGAAGAACACACCAAGTGCATGTGTGTGTATTCCCAAAATTGCAGGAGAAATGGAGGAGAAGAGATTGTGGGATGACCATACTTCATTAGGGTGCCTCTCCTTCCTCTCTCTCTCCTTCTCTCTCTGTTTCTCCATTTTTTCAAACAAACACATGGACTATTGGTAATTTTTTTAAAAGGCAAGAAAGACAGTGAAAGGAAAAAAAAAAAAAAGAAAAGAAAAACTACCGTTACTGAGATTGTTATAATCTTCACCCAGAGTCCTAAGAAGCTGATTTTGAACTTAAATTCTTAAGTTTTATTTATTTGTTTTATGAGAGAGAAAGAGACAGGCGCCCTTGACAAGTTTCTCATCGTGCTGATCTTCCCCCTAGCTTTCCAGCAAGCCAGGATCACAAGCACCACCTGACATGGTCAGGTCAACCCAGGATCTGAATCCAGAGCTTCCCATAGGACTCCAGTATTGCACAGTGGGGCCCTACCACACCACCAGGGCTTGGCCTGGGTTTGCGTCTCGATAGACTGAAAGCCAGACAACTTTTCAAAAATAGAAAGGACATATATTTTTAAATTTTAGATATAATCGAATTCTCTCTATATCAAAAGAAGGCATTTTAAAAAAGAAAAATTCAAATACACGTTTTGGAGCAGTTCTGGTTGCTGGCATTCTACCCTCTATCTGTGAAAGAATGCTTGCTGACATTAGATTCCAGCAATTCCTTTGTGATTTCTCAATTAATTCTGAAGGAAATCACAACTTCCTTGAAGAGCTCACTGAGTGTCGGTGTGCCTGATTTTTTTTTTTTCTCTGTTCACAGCTGTAGCACATCGACTGGTCATGGAAAAAGTGTAAATCCTGTCTTCCTTAGAGATGCGTTCTTTCCACTCAGCATTAGAAAGGGTATTTTTAAGTTTCTTCGTTAAGGAAGCAACATGATAGCTAAAATATTGATCACTAACTGGTGACCTCATCGTATTAGTGTCATGCTAAGCATTAAGATGATAAGAAGATCAGATGCAAGGACCTTTCACCCCTTTTAATGTAACTTATCTCTGGCCAAGTGCTTTTGAATTTCTGTAAGGTAAAACAGAGTATATCACATAGCATCCGTTTGCCCATTTGCACAGAATCAAGCCACACATGAAGCCAGAATACACGTTTGATGACTTGGTAGTTCTAGTACCCGTCATAGTAAGTCCTCTCACCCACGTTTCCCTGAAGAAATGGCCAGCCCATGCTCACTTTTTCTCTTGTGCTTTTGTTATTTGTTTTTAGTATAATCTATCCACTACTAAACATCACAGAAATATGCTGCTTGAAAGTAAAAGTCCCTTGTAGTGCTCGCTGATGTATTTTTTCAGATTTTTCTGTGTATATTTCATATTTCTTCAAAATTAAGTTCATATGATTCATATTTCAGTGTTAATTATATGTATTAAATATGATATAAAAAGGACTCAAATGTATGAAGTTACAGTGTGCCTCCCTTTCTCCCTCTACCCCAGTCAAACAGCTCCCCTTTTCAAAGGCATCATAGCTACTAGTTTCTACATTTCTCTAAAGATACTCTATGGAAAAAATTCATATAAATCCTTTATCTTTTTCTTTTAAACAAATGATATAATTCTCCACATGTTCTTGATACTTTTTTCACTTAATATAATTTGAAGACCCTTCTATATCTGTACATGAAGAGCTACCTCAATCTCTCCTAGGATTGCATAGTATTTTGTAGGCTATATATAATTTTTTTTTTCTATTAGTAGATATTTAACTTATTTGTAATTTTTGGAGACTGTAAACAATGCCACAATAAATTACCATGCAACTGTACAACTGTATCATTTTGAACATGAACATTTCCTATTCTTTTTTAGAGAGCGATTTTTTGCTATAAGGCACATGTGCTCACTGGAGAGACAGAAAAACAGAAAGTGATAAATCACACACACACACACACACACACACACCCAGGGGTGATCCCCTCTATTCCATTCTCTTGGAATTTTGAACGCACATGCACCTGGTGTGAATTTCAAGACTCCTGGTTTGGGACTTGAACCACCGTCGACCATGTGGGAGTCCAGCAACGTAACCATTATGCCAGCTGCTGCTCCATGAATGTGAACATTTCTACAAGATGACTTTCTACAATTAGAACCACCACGGCAAAAAGTACATACACTTCAAAATCTGGTCAAATTGTACTCCCTGGAAACTTTTATAAATGTGTAATTGCACTCTTACAATGTATCTTCTGCTAAAAAGTGAACAAATAGTATCTCGTTTAGTTTAACTTGCTTTCTTCTTATGGTGAGCGTGGTCATCTTTTCATAGGCTTAAGGAGTCACTTGAAGTTCCTTTACTATGAATTACCAGCCAATGCGCTTTGTTCGCGCTTCTACAGTGCTGTTTATCTTGCTGATTTGTAGAAACTCATTGAAAAATTGGTTCATGGGGCCCAGCCTCTAACACAGCAGGTAGTGTACTGGACTGTAGAACTAGAAGCCACGTGCCAACCATGATTCAGGTCCCCAGACCAGTCGGCCTGCAAACATTGCTGGTGTGTTTACACATAACCAGGGTCCTGGCTCGCGAGAGGACTTGGGGAAAGGGATCAAAACCTGATCAAGCCTTGTGGATGGTGCCTCCCTCTCCCTCTGTCTGTTTTGCTCTCATGCATGCACGTGCACTCTATCATAACTTAAAAGGAAGAAAGAGGACTGGTTCCATGGCCTGGTGGTTAAAGCTGCCAGATCCCATATAGCTAAGGATGAAGTTCAAGTCCTGGATCTGGCAAATTGAAAAACATGCTGGGAATGTGTGAATGTGTGCCCAAAATCTAAAGAGAAGAAAACAAAAATAGAGCCTTGGTACAATTTTTTTTTTAGAGGTTTTTGCCATAGGGCGTGTGCGCTCACCAGACAGACAGAGAGAGACAGAGAGACAGAAAGCGAGAAATCACCCCCCAGAGGGGATGGCCACGCCGCAATCCCTTCTCCATTCTTCTCCCAGGATCCTGGGCACCCAGGCACACGCACCTGATGTGAGTTTTAAGCCACCGGGTCCAGGACACTAACCGCGATTGGCTACATGGGAGTCCAGTGACATAGCCATTATGCTAACTGCTGGTCCTGAGCCTTGGTACATTTTTTAAGGTTTATCATTGTCTGTGGCCTTTGCTCATAGTGGTTTTAGCATGCAAAAAATGTATTTTTATTTTTTAAAAAATTTATGTAACCAAATTTATTAATTTTTCTATAGTTCCCTAAATATTGTGTTATAGTCAGTCATCCATCCAACAGGTATTTATTGGGAGCGTACAAAAAGCCACAAGATTCTACATACTAGGGACATACCAGAGAGCAAGAGACCAAGAACCACCCTCATGAATCTTGTATTCTTGTCAAACACTTGGGGAAGCCAAGTATGTTGCACTTGAATCGTTTACATTCTTTTTCTTAAAACAAAAAGATCTAATTCTTTTTCATGGTTGCATAGTATTGTTTTTACAATGTATCCTGTAAATGTTACAACCAGTTCTTTGCTGAGCACAACTTATACTCTTAGCCAGAGAGCAGACATTTTTTACAGGGCCTCATCATAAAGCTTTTAGGTTTTGCAGACAATTACGGTCTCATCACAACTGTTAACTCTGCATGGAGCACAAAAGTAGCCATAGAAAATATGTTAAAATGAGCATGTGCTGTGTTCCAATAAAACTGTATTTATAAACATGGAAATTTGAATTCAAATAATTTTCACGTCACAAAATAGTCTTCTCCAAGGGACCAGCAGATGGCATAATGGTTACGTCACTGGACTCCCACTTAGTCCACCATGGTTCAAATTCTGGACCTGGTGGCTTAAACTCATGCTGGGTGCATGTGCATGTGTGCCCAAGATCCCAAGAAGAGAATAGAGGAGAAGGGATTGTGGTGTGGCCATCCCCCTGGGGAATAATTTCTCACTTTCTGTCTCTCTGTCTCTCCAGCGAGTGCACCTGCCCTAGAGTAAAAATCTCTCAAAAAGAAAAGAATTCTTCTTATAGTTACTTATTTACTTCTTTGTTTCCAACCATTTTAAAATGTAAAAAACAAAAACAAAACAAACCAAAAAAAAAAAAAAAAAAAAAAGCTCAAAGGCCTATGAAAATGAACAGCAGGCTGAATTGGCAAACAGGCCAGGTTGCAGTGACCCTGCTCTAAGGCCAGTCTGCAGCACTGCCTCCCAAATGTCTTTTGAGCTGTGAGTTTCCGAGATGTCTTTCAGAATCAGATTTACAAGAGAAACAAAGGAACTTCATTGCCAAGGAAGTACAGACAATAGCAACAATGGTAATAAATCACCCCCTTGGTCTCCACACTAAGGCAGAGTTCCAAGGACAAAGGCCTGCTCTCAGCCTTTAGACCAGGACGGCTGTGTTGGTAAACACACAGCAAGCCCAGTCCTTACCAGACTGTAGATGTCATCCAGTGATTAAGGTGCCTGGGTCGCTGTGGACTCACACTGAGCCCCTGGAGTCCTAAGTTCCTCCCTCCCAGCAGCAAAACCTTCCCACAGCATGGCCCTTTCATGCGTCACTCGGCATCCTCTGGTCCTCCTGTCCTATTCTTGAAATTAACATTAGGCGACTTATTCACGAGTTTCTTGATTGTCTTCCCTACCGGAATCAGGGCAGGTACTTTGTTTGACTAGCTGCTTATTCCCAGAATTTGGAATGGAGCTTGGCATGTGGTGGGTGCTTGGTAGATATTTATTGACAGAATGAATCACCCTCTTCCAAAGTCACCTACTTGGCATTGGGCACACGGAGCCTAACTCTCCTAAATGCAGAAAGCCTTGCTAAAAACTGACCTGAACCAAACTGCTTTGGAGACAACTGGAGAGGACCAGGTTACTGCTGGCTGGCTTCTCCAAAGAGCTAAGCAGATAGAGGAGAGGAGGCAAGCAGGGAAACAGAGCACATGTTTTCACTGTCCTATACCGCCTTTCTGCCCCGAAGGATAGAAGGTGTTCCTTCCAACATTGGAGAGCCCAACAAGCAAGTGAGGAGAATGGGGTGTGAACCTAGGAGAGAGTTTTTGGTCTTGTCGTCACGTTGTCACTCAACCTTAATTTTATCCACTGTGCAATTGGGAGAAGTGAGGATCATTAATCACTAAAGTCATTTCCATCTCCAAATTGTTTTATAAATATAAGTGCTATCTAGGGCCTGGATGGTGGCAGGGAAGTAAAACACGATACTCTGCAAGGCTGACCCACAGGGGGAGGTTCTGGGTTCATATCCAAAGACCTCCCTGAGTACACCAGGCTCACGTGTGCCCATGACCCGAGGCTGGCTGTGGCTGGGGGAAGGCAATGCACCTGCATCAGGACCCTCTTAGAGATGCACTTTCTCTCTCTCTCTCTTTCAGGAGAAAGAAATAAATAAAATGTTTAAAAGAAAGTTTGGGGGCCAGCAGGTTGCATAGTGGTTAGGGTGCCGGACTCCTACACAGTCAACCACAGTTCACATCCAGACCTGGCGACTTGCTTTCTCACTTTCATTCTCTCTCTTTTTCTCCTTCTCTCTCTGGCGAGTGCACAAGCTCTGTAGCAAACTAAAAAATAATAATAATAAATAAAATTCAATAAATAATTCTTTAAAACAAAGAAAGAAAGTTTAAATATTACCCTGGCACATTCAAGTCTGAATGCTTGTGTGTGTATGTATGTGTGTGTGCGTGTGTGAGAGAGCGAGCGAGATGTGAAAAAAAAAGAAAGAAAGAAAAAACTTTTCACAATGGGTATTAAACTCCTCCAGTGTGTCTAGAGCATTGCTGTGTGCTCAGCTAGATGGTGGCAGTACAGTGGAGACAAATAAGGAGGCTGTAATCTCCTCGCTTCCTACTTATTTCGTTCCTTCTTTTTGGGGGACAGAGTTTTGCTATAGCGTGCGTGAGCTCACCAGAGTACGTCCACGTGTGAGTCCAGCACCTTAACCACTATGTCATCTGCTAGCCCCACTTCCTACTTCTTAAGTCCTCATCGTCTCTATGTAGTCAACATTTGCTGGAGTTAAAAAAATAAAAAAACAGGTAAGAACACATCCTGTGACGCTAAGTGAGACACACACAATAAGCCTGGCTTTGTTGAAAAGCATTCTTATTTCCTATGTAATTGGTATGTGGTAATTACATTTGCTTTCTAATTCCTAACGAGCACTTCTTAAGTAATTGGCACTCTGCTCACGCTCCCCGGTATTCAGAATTACACAGGATAACCTCCGCGGAAGTGTGTATGTGTAATTTGATGAGCTGGAAGGGGAAGGCATCCACTGCAGCTGAAATAAGTCTCCCTGGTACATGCAATATTGAGGTACCAAAAAGGATAAAGAAAGTCATATATAATTCATAAGGAGCTTCTCAGGCATTTCGAGTGTTTCTTCATACAGTCACCTAGGGACGAAATGGGAAGAGCCATGCTTTTGTCATGGCTGAATGCCCAGAAGTCTGCAGTGGAGATTCAACAGGTACTGCCAAGGTCAGTTCAGTTGAGTTCAGCAAACTTAATCAAACACCAACTATATGACATGCAGTTTGCTGGGTACAAAAATAGAATAAGGGACCAGCAGTTAGCGTAATGGCTGTGTCAAAGGACTCCCACATAGTCGACCATGGTTCACGTCCTGGACCCAGTGGCTTAAAACTCATGCCAGGTGTGTGTGTGTGCCCAAGATCCCGAGAGGAGATTGGAGGAGAAGGGACGGCGGCATGGTCATCCCCCCCCGGGGGGGGGTGATTTCTCGCTTTCTGTCTCTCTGTCTCTCTCTGTCTCTCTCTGTCTGTCTGACGAGCGCACGTGCCCTATAGCAAAAACCTCTAAAAAAAAATAAAATAGAATAAGATGTGGCTTCAGAAGAATAGACAGTGACAATAGCTGGTGACACAAACCATTTCAATCCCTTGACAGAGTTTTAATGTGTAAATATATTTTCATTAAGGCAGTTCTGCTCTTTTATAAACAACAGTGTACTACCAAAATTTGTAAAAATGATTACTAGGAGAGCAAAGATGCATCACTATTTACAGGAGAACTTGCTACTATTACTTATTAGGAAGCAGGACAGAGATGGGCAACCACAAAAAAACTATAATGAGTTACTGTGGAACTAAACCATGAGTTATATGGAAATAATCTTGACTGACTCTTCCCAAATCCCTAAATTCTTTCCAATACAAATCATAGACACCACTGTATTTATGGGCAGTCAGAATTAAGAAATGTTCATGAATTTATCTGAAAAAAAAAAAAAGATCACACTCAGGAGAAGCAGGATTGCCCAGTTCATGACAGCAAGATCAACTCACGTGTTTAACTATTGCCTCTCCAAGGTAACAGAGGCAAATTGAGGAAACACAGATGCCCTAAAAAAAATAGTTTATAAGAATACTGACAAGATGGGGCCAGCAGTTAGCGTAATGGCTATGTCGCTAGACTCCCACGGAGTTGACTGCGGTTTGCATCCCGGACTCTGTGGCTTAAACTCACGCCGGGTGCATGTGCATGCGTGCCCAGGATCCTGAGAGAAGAATGGAGAAGGGATTGTGGCATGGCCATCCCCCCGGGGGGGGGATTTCTCCCTTTCTGTCTCTCTGTCTCTCTCTGTCTTTCTGGTGAGCACACACATTCTATAGCAAAAACCTCTCCAAAAAAAAAAGAAAGAAAGAAAGAAAGAAAAGAAAAACACTAACAAGATAAGTGGTTTTTATGTTTGCTTGTTTTTTAAGATAAGTGTTATTGGCAGACAATCCTTAAGGAATTTACAGAAGCCAAAAGCACTGGCATTGCATAGAAAACATGGAAACTGTTAACACCCAGATGCAAATTTTTTTTTGGGGGGGGGGTTTGGTTTTTCACATTTTATTGGGGTACAAAAAAATCTTAAATACTTTCGATAGCAAGTTCAGCTGATAAAATTTTTTGGGGGGGGAGTTTGGTTTTTCACATTTTATTGGGGTACAAAAAATCTTAAATACTTTCGATAGCAAGTTCAGCTGATATAGCATATCTGTGAACACATGTCTGACTTTCAGCAGTAAACTCAGTGAGTAGAATGAACATACTGTAAAGTAGCACTTAGCTGAGGCCATATACCTTACTGTGGTCATTAAAGAGGTTATTTTCCATGTATTTTTTAATGTCAAGAAAAGCAGTTTTAGCTTTAATAAATCAAAATTACAAAATGTTAAGACTTAAAGCCAGGAAAAAAGGTTAGGATTCGGGACCAGCAGTTAGCATAATGGCTATGTAGCTGGACTCACATGTAGTCAACTGCGGTTCGCGTCCCAGACCCGGTGGCTTAAAATCATGCCAGGCACCTGTGCGTGCATGCCTAAGATCCGGAGAGGAGAATGGAAGAGAAGGGATTGCGGCGTGACCATCCCCCCTGGGGGGTGATTTCTCACTTTCTGTCTCTATGTCTCTGTCTGTCTGGTGAGCGCACGTACCCTATAGCACAAACCTCTAAAAAAAAAAAAAGTTAAGATTCTATTAAAATAGTAGGTAGATGAACATATCAACAGCTCAAGAGAAGACAAAATAAATAAATAAATAAATAAAAACCCCAAATCTGGAAAACAAAGCACAGGAGAAAATTAGTCATATTTTAGTCAAAAGTCATAAATTCTGTTTCACCAGTTCAGTCTCATGTAATCTCTCTTCTGTTGTGGTTCGATCTTTCAATTTAAATTCTGGAAGTTAACATTCAATTTTAGATTTGTCCCTACCATTAAGTTGGCCATTTTCTTGGTTGTGTTTTAGACTCTTATTTCTGTGTGTCTGTCTTCAGTTTTCCTAGTATAGGACTCCCTTCAGAACTTATTGGAGAACTGGACTGCTGTTGGTAAATTTTTTCAGGTTTTGTTTCTCTGAGAATGTTTTTGTCTTTTCTTCCCATATGAAGGATAATCTTGCCGGGTATAGAATTCTTGGCTGAAATTGTTTTTCACTCAACATTTTGAATACATTTTCCCATTCATTCCTTACTCATTTGTTTCCGATGAGAGGTCCATTGTTAGCCTGATGGGAAATCCTTTGTAGGTAACTTGACTTTTCTGTCTTGCCAATTTTAGAATCTTGTCTTTGTGTTTTTAGTCAATCTGGCTATGATTTTGGGTTGATTCTAGGTTGGATCCTTTGAATTTCTTAGATCTGGATATTTGAATGCCTCTCTAGGTTTGGAAAGTTTTCTTACAGTATTTCATGGATTATATTGTCAAGGCCCTTATTAGTTTCATCACCTTCAGGGATACCGTGTATCTGGGTGTTTGGACATTTAATGGTATCTAATATTTCCAATATGTTATTTTCATTTCATTGCCTTATTTTCTTAGGCTTTTTGGTGAATTTTTCTAGGACAGAAGTTCTGTCTTCTACATCTGAGATTCAATCTTCTGCATGATCTAATCTCCTTTAAATACTTTCAAGGGAGGTTTTGATCTCCTGTATTATAGCCTACCTCTAACAGTTCCATTTGGTTCTTTTTTATGGTGTGTATTTCCTCTTTTAACTCATACAAGAACTTCTGCACCTCTTGAAATTCATTGATTCTTTTCTCCTGTATCTTCTGGAGATCATTGTCTCTCTTCTCTTGCATCTCTGTTAGCTTTGTCACTAGGAAGATTCTAAATTCTTTATCTGATATTTCCACGAGTTCCATTCTTCTGTCTTGTGCCTAAAGAGTTGTTCTTTTCCCTTGGGGGAGAGATATCTTCTTGGTTACTCAGATTTCTTGAGCCTCTGTGGTGGTTTCTGGTCATCTGATGAATTATATATTTCTTACTAATTTTTTGAAGTTAAATCTGAACATTCAGAGGCATGCAGAAAGAGGTGATCTACAATCTCTCTGCAGTTCCATTTTTCTCCTTTTGTGCAGCATATTCAGTGGGAACTAAGGATTATTCTGACCCTTCTAGTAATCAGATGGCTGCTGTGCACCTAGACCTGTCTAGATGATCAGTGTGTGGAGACCAAGCAGCAAAGTTATGAAGGTAAAAGAAAAAGGAAAAGAAAACAGAAAAACGAAAAAAGAAGAAGAAACAATTTAAAAAGAGAGAGAAAAAAATGAAAACCACGTGTCACGTAGGTGTACTTGCAGCACAAAAGGGATTGGTCATAGTTCAAATGCAGATGACTTCTCAAAGGGCTTGTGCTTTACAAGGGAGGGGAGAACGATGAGAATTAGCAAGATAAAGGAGAATGAGATATTAAGCAGTGCGTTACATTAAAAATAAAAATAATTTTTTAAAAATAGAGAGAGACAGAGAGATGGAGAAAGACAGAGAGAAGAGTACAGAAGTTGCCTTACCAGTCTGCTGGATCTTGGGGTCTGGAGGAGGAAGTCTGAGCAGAAACTCTTCAGTTGTCTTAGTCCCAGAAAGGGATTGTTCACAGCTCAAATGCACCACATGCAAATGTTTTAACCTGGACAGTGATAGACGATGTAGCCAGGCGAACTTTGAAGGAATCAAGGGAGAGTGTAGGTGCTCTGACATCCACGAAGCACAGAGCAGGGGACCAGTGGTGAGTTGTTTGCTAAGGTTATTGGGGCAAGATAGTTTAAGGCCTTTATATAAGGTTATTAACATAACCATCAACATAACCAAGGTTTTTGTCATAGAGCACATGCACTCACCAGAGAGGCGAGAGACAGAGAGAGAAAGTGAGCGGGAAAATGAGAAATCACCTCCTCATGGGGGGATGGCCACACCACAATCCCTTCTCCTCCATTCTCCTTCTAGGATTTTAGGCATGCACACATACACACCCTGTGTGATTTTTCAAGCTGCCCATACATGACTCAGACTGTGGTCAGCCATGTAAGAGTCCAGCACCATAGCCACTATCCCACCTGCTAGCCCTGATATCTTTTTTTTTTTTCGTAGCCACTATCTGACCTGCTAGCCCTGATATCTTTTTTTTTTTTCCCTAGAGAGTGCCTGCATTCACCAGAGAAAGAGACAGACATCCAGACAAAGACAGAGAGAGAATAGTGAATAGTCATGCTGCAGTCCCTTCTCCTTCATTGACAGATTTGGGGCATGCACACGCACATGTCCAGCATGTTAAGCTGAATCCAGTACTCAAACCGCATAGTCAGCCATGTAAGATCCAGCTGCCTTAACCACACAGTCACGGAGCTGGCTCGACAGATACTATCTAATGCTGAGAAATTAAACAACTTAGAGTTGTGAGGATAGTCACCAAAATGATTAAAACTAGGCATGAGTACAAAGTTTACCTTTGAGGTATGTAATAAGTAAAGAACAGAACCGAGGCCGGCCTGGTGGCTCAGTTTGCAGCACTGAACTTCCGTGCTGGAAGCCACATGGCTGACTGCAAGTTGGGGTTTCTGGGTTGGGTTGAAAGCATGCCAGTGTGAGATCATGTGCCCAAGATCCTGATGAGCTGAGACTGGGGAAAAGGGACTGTGGTGTGATGAGACTCTGTCGAGAGTACTTTTCTTTCTGTCTCTCACCTGTACACGTGCACCTGGTTTCTATTATGAATAAAATAAACACTTTTTTAAAAGTAGTAATAGACAAAGGTAATTTTATTCTTTAGTTTATACCCTCTGCACTGTTTGATTGAAAAATTTCATATGAATAAGTAAATCAGTAAATGAATACCTGAGAAAGAAATATTCTGTGGTTATAAAAATAAAAGTGATATATATTACATTTAGTAGGAAAAAAAAGACAAAACAAAACCTAGAATCGAACCCTGTTCTAAAAATAGTGTGTCAATGTTGTAAATACATGTTCATAAATGAAAAAAAGAAAAGCTTTAACAGTGGTTTCCTCTGGAGTACTTGGAACTGATGAGGACGGATGAAAGGAAACTCATCTTTGCTTTCTATGAGTACTTCTGAATGGTTATCAGAAGAGTCTCTAACTCTTTCAAGTTTAAAAGTAATTTAAAAAGGCCAAAAAAAGAAAGAAAGAAAAAGTGAAAAAAGAAAAACAAAAGCAATTTATGAAAATTAATAAAGAAATCAAGAGGTTGGCAAAAATATATTTACATGCTAATATAGGTGTATGCACGTAAATATCCATTCATCTGTTTAACAAACGTGCTGAATTCCTGTGTGCTGTGCATTGTGCTAATCAGGGGAGAAGCAGCGATAAAATGTACAGTGTGCTGGGCATTTGCTTTTTAACGGTTTGAGTAGTTGACTCAAAAATATTTAAAGCCACACTCTCTCTGTTGTTACAGAGTCACAAATAAAATAATAACACATATTTTGAACACTATCTTTAAAACTTTTAGTTTTTTTGAAATTTTGAAAGGTGTTTATTAACGATCAAGAACTATGGAGTATGAGCAAAACTGTGTTGATATGTAAATGTTTGTGGGAAAATGTAAAAATACATAATAAATAAATAAATGGGTAAAAATAAATAAATAAAACAAGTACAGTCCCTATCTGCAAGGGATTCGCGGTCAACTTCCCCAGTGGACAATGAACATGGCATTTTGGTAGAGTGGTAAATGCTGTAAGAGTGAGGCACAGAATACTGGAGGAGGATATAAAAAGGACACCCACCCCTGCTGAGGTTGGGGGCCAGTGTGGGTAAGACTTGGAAGCGGCAATATCTGCAGGGAGTATAGATATCTGAGTATGAAGGCATATATGAAGTGTGTCCCGTAAGCATATAGACTAAGACGTGTCCATGTGTCTGGAACACGTTAAGTATTTGAGTGAAGCAAATGCAAGCATACACCGAATATTGCCATGTTGACACTGAGCGCCTTGATCCTTGGCCCTGCTTCAGATGCTCCAATAATCACAAGATAGGTGTGTGCCATGAGGCTTTGGGAGGGCATGAGGAGGAAGGGGAGTAACACAGGGAATAACACAGGGCTTTCTGAGTGATCCAGACTCCCAGAGAATTCAGGAAGCATAATGAAGTAGGACCAGCACAGCCTGAAAGATGTACAAATATTTGAATAATAGTTGAGTCCTCCCTTTGAAGATCTCAAATCACTTGAGCAAATAAAGACTCAGTCTTTGTAGCTGGCAAGCCCGAGGCTAAGAAAGCCATTTCCCCAAGTCACAGAAGACAATGGGTTCAGAAACTGCACCATTTCTGACTTGGCCTTTGTTCTGGTGTCTTGATCACGCTCTCCTTCAACCACTGACAGACTGAAAGGAAAGTTAAAACAGTCCTTTCCATCCAGGAGGTCTCAGTAGCTGGTGTTAACAAGCTTTGTTTCCCGAGCTGGAGCCGTGTTTGCACGCACACCACGGTCTTAGGCGACGCTCTAGCAGGGCGTTCAGCACTGTCAAGTCTGCACGTGTATCCCAGTCGCCACAACTCGACAGTGCTTTAGTGGCAGGTTAGCTACACCCTGCAGTACTTTCAGGTGTTTTTTTGTTTTGTTTTGTTTTTGGTTTTTTGTTGTTGTTGTTGTTGTTGTTTTGTGGTCTTTAAAGCCACTCTATAAGTCAGTGGGCATAGAATTCAAATTTCTGGAATATTCTACATTACAGCTAAGATTTGAGTGTTCAAACCTGTTTCTTTCTGCCACAGGAGTCTCAGCATTTAAGACAAGATAAACGTGATAAGACAATGGCAGAGGAAATTGTGGGTTTATGTTTCCAGGTGGGCTAATTTCCAAATTACACTGGAGAAAATTGCTTAGGATAATTTCACAGATTTCCTCCATGGTTCGTGGTGGCAGGATTGTTGCACCTGCAAGTTTTAATTACACGTTGACTTATTATTTTTTTCCACAGCAAAGATATCTCTATAATTGGGGGTTGCACGTCTTAGCCAGACTTGTGTTTCGTAGGACCCAGGAGAGACAGTTTTATCCTGGGAGTGAATAAGTGATGACGTGAGACTATCTAACATGATTACCCTGCAGATTTCATGTGACTTCATCTCATCTGCAATAAAATCACCGGAAGAATAACCTGCATGAAGAGTTTTGATCTTCACTGCAACTCACATTTATCTTCACTGATAGAGAGATGATGACGGACTTGAAAGTAAAATATGGTACATTAACATTCTGTCTCTCCGGAGGGACAGAAGCTAGGATGTTTTGATTCATATTGGTAATTTTGGAAATAACTTACATGGACAAATTCATCTGCTCATTTCAACATTCAATAAACGTATTGAGTGTCTTCTGTTCCCAGTTATGAAGGAGTAAGAAATGTGAAAACAGAAGCCTTACCCTCATAGTACTTGCAGTCTGAAGAATTATACATTTTTTTTCTATGAAAAGGCCATAGTATAAGTTCATGTTGAGGCTCACTCTTTTAATTGCCAGAGGGTGCCTGACCTCTCCAGAGAGAAAGAGAAAGAGATGGAGAGACAGAGAGAAAGTACCACCCAATGGGTGTGGTCACACCGCAGTCCATTTTTCTCCACTTTTCCGTCCTGTCGAGATTTGAGGTATACATCACATATACCCAGTATGTATTTTGAGTCACCCAGGCCAAGATTCAAACCACATGGTCCTTCCATGTGGTATCCAGTTCTCACAATCAGTAGATTACGGGGCTGGCCCAAGTGGGACCTATTTTAAATCAGAATTCATCTTTTTTTTTTCTTTGGAGAGGTTTGATGTTTGTTTGTTTGTTTGTTTTGGGTTTTTTTTTGCTATAGGGCAAGTGCACTTCCCAGAAAGACAGAGAGAGACAGAGAGACAGAGAGACAGAAAGCAAGAAATCACCTACCGGGGGCGTGAGCACAACGCAATCCCTTCTCCTCCTTTCTCCTCTCGGGATCTTGGGCACGTGCACACACACGCATACACGTGCCTGGTGTGAGTTTAAGCCACCAGGTCTGGGACTTGAACTGCTGCTGACTACATGGGAGTCCAGTGACGTAACCATTACGCTAACTGCTGGTCCCTGAATTCATCTTTCTTACATAATTAGAAGATTCTGCTCTGACTGAGTGACAACACTGTGGTATCCCCTAGAAGATGTACTGAGGGTTACTATTTAGAACAAATATCTGATACCAGCCCATTTATTTGTCAGCTTTTGTAAAAGAGGAGAGAAGAGAATGTGTTTATTCAGAATTTTCTATTATTTGAGTTTTGGTCAATGGCGCAGCACAGTTGAAAGCCATTTTATTATTTATTAATTATGATCGATAAAAGATAACCAAAAAATGAGCTTTTTTTTTTAAAAGGTTTTTGCTATAGGGCGCGTGCGCTCACCAGACAGACAGAGAGAGACATAGAGACAGAAAGCGAGAAATCACCCCTCAGGGGGGATGGCCATGCCGCAATCCCTTCTCCTCCATTCTCCTCTCGGGATCTTGGGCACGCACGCACACGCACCTGGCGTGAGTTCTAAGCCACCGGGTCCGGGACACGAACCGCGATCGACTACATGGGAGTCCAGCGACATAACTATTACGCTAACTGCTGGTTCCCAAAATGAGCTTTAAGAAGGAAGAAATTGGAATGAGAAGTCCATCCAGCATAGTGAGAACACATCTGAATCGGGCAGAGTATGGTCAGCATTTGACAATGGCTCTTACAAAGAGGCACAGCGGAAGTTTGGGAGAACTTTTGGTTGTCACAATGGCTGTGGGGCACTAACTAGTGTTTGGGGGCAGGCAGAGCCCCAAGAGAAGAGATGTCCTGCAATGCTCGGAAACATGTCACACAACAAATGTCGTCCTTCACTACTTCTAATTTTGGAGAAGTTTTTTGGTTTTGTGTTTTTGTTTTTTGTTTTTGCTATAGGGCACGTGTGCTCTCCAGGAAGACAGAGACAGAGAGACAGAAAGCGAGGTATCACCCCCTAGGGGGGATGGCCACGCCGCAATCCCTTCTCCTCCATTCTCCTCTCGGGACCTTGGGCATGCACGCATATGCGCCCGGCATGAGTTTTAAACCACTGGGTCTGGGACTCAAACCATTGTTGACTACATGGGAGTTAAAGACATAACCACTATGCCATCTGCTGGTCCCGTGTTCAATTTGTTTTACAAGATTTAAAAAAAAAATGCAGTACCATATCCATCCAGAGAAAACTGCCTTGTTTCGTCAAGGTCACCATTTCAGAACGCCCTCCCAGCAGCACGGCTTTGGATACAGGCTTGCCTCGGACCACATTTGCTGTGGTCACATTCATGTCTGCTCAGTTGGCAGTCAGCTCCTAACTACCACATCATGTCTTCTGGCACAGTAGTACCCACATGTTAACATGTTGTTGTTCATATCACTTCAAATAAACCACTGTTGGGGCCGGCAGATGGCATGGTGCTGGAGTCCCACTTGGGTGACCTCAGTTTGAGTCCTGGACCTGGTGACTTGGTTTCTCACTTCTCTCTCTCTCAGCTGAGCACACATGCCCTATAGCAAATTAAAAATATTAACAATAGGGACCAGCAGTTGGCATAATGGCTATGTTGCTGGACTCCCACATAGTCAACTGCAGTTCAAGACCCAGTAGCTTAAAACTCACACCAGGCGCGTGTGCGTGCATGCCCAAAATCCCGAGAGGAGAATGGAGGAGATGGGATTGCTGTGTGGCCATTCCCCCTGGGGGATGATTTCTTGCTTTCTGTCTCTCTGTCTCTGTCTCTCTGGTGAGCGCATGCACCCTATAGCAAAAAAAAAAATTTTTCTAAATAAATAAATAAATAAAATCTTTAAAAAAATAATTTTAAAAGCTCTTTCTCTAAATTTTTCTTTCATATTACAAGCAGGACTGTATCATGTCTTTTCAAAAAGTCTAGAAAAATACAGGGCCAGTAGATCGCAGAGCAGTTACGCTGTTGGACCTCTGACATGGCCAACTGTGGTTTGAGTCCTTGACCTGGTGGCTTCAAAATCATGTCAGGCACATGTGTGCATATCCCCAAGATCCCAGCAAAAGAATGGAGGAGAAAGGATTGTGGTGTGGCCATCTGCCCTCAGGGGTGATTTCTTACTTTCTCTCTCACTGTCTCTTTCTCTGTCTCTCTCTGGCAAATGCACATGCCCTAAGGTAAAATCATCTTTAAAAAAAGAAAGTCTAGTAAAATACGTATAACACAATGATATTTACCACCTCTTTTAACTGGGCAGTTCAATGACATTAAGTTCACTCACTTCGTTATGCAACCATCCCCACTGTCCATCCACAGAACTCTTACATCTTGTGCAACCAAAACTCTGTACCCATTAAATAATAACTCCCCATTCTCCCCTCCCCTGAGCCCCTGGAAACCACCATCTACTTTCTGTCTATGAATCTGAGTACTTTGGGTACCCCACAATACAATGGTTATTGAGATTATATGGGGCTGGCCCTGTAACCCAGCATTTAAGCACCGTGCATTGGGAACTGAAGCCTACATGGCTGACTGTGGTTCAGATCCTGGCTTTGGAGGCTTAAAAAGGCACGTGTGCGTGTGAATGTGCCCCGAATCCTAACAGGATAGAGAAATGAACGGAAAAGAACTGTGCCAAGACCACACTCGATTGAGGGGTTCTCTCTCTCTCTCTCTCTCTCTCTCTCACTCTCTTTTTCTCTTTCTCTCCCTGGCAGCACACATGCCCTCTAGCAATAAAATAATAATAATAATAATAATAATAAATTAAAAATAGATGATATACATACCTAGGTTGTATTATCTATAACTTTCATTTTGGGACAGTAAAATATTTTTTTAAATGTATTATAAAAATGAGGTATTGAGTTTGATAGGGAGAACCGCTAGTACCCATGAATCAGATAACAATACATTTGATGATCTGTATCTTATAAAATCAACCTCTAACTTGGTAACATATTTAAGATAACATCATTTCCTCTAAATGTAAGCCATTCGGGGTAGAGCCTTTGTTTACTTGAGCTATTCTAGTATTGTTGAGACTCCTACACTCGTTTGACCTGATTTGAGGAACTGTATCTTGAAATCTAATGTATTACAGTCCACAAAAATGGGAGTTCCTCACCCGGGATGGTGGTCTAATTTATTTGGTATCTCAGGGTTTACTCACCAGGTGGGCAATTCCTGAATAAATTGTTGGTAGGTTGACTGAAAGACCCTTTAAAGAGAAAAATGCATAACGGAGGGTGTTGCAGCCTCACACAAATGGCTTATCAATGTAATTCCACATGGCAGCTCCTGCATTTATAAGCAACCAAGCACCCGACCCACGCCATAACCCTACACAGTGCCCAGTTTTGTTTGATTTGCTGTAGGGTGTGTGAGTTTACCAGAGAGAATCGGAGAGAAGGACAGAGAGAGAAAAAGCGAGAAAACACACCCTAAGGAAGAATGGCCACACTGCAATCTTTGCTCCACTCTCCTCTTGGGATTTGGGGTACGTATGCACACATACGCAATGTGTTTTTCAAGCTACCAGGTCTGGGACTCCAACTGTACAGTCGGCCATGTCAGAGCCAGGTGCCTTAACCAAAGGCTGACCTCACAGTCCCCAGTTTTAATGACAGTGTCATAATGTCACAGTCATCCTGATGGTCATATCCAGTAGCCCTGTCGATAACTCTGGCCCTAATAAAATGCCACCCAAACCCAGCAAGAACTTGGTATAATCTGACTCTTAAACCAGTTTGTACCATGCCTGTGACTTTTCACTTTCCTGGAATTACCTGAAGTCATTTTCTTATACAGAGAGGAATCTCCTTTGTCATTCTGAAATGGAGCCAACTAAGAATGAAAAAACTCCACCTCTAGCACAAGGTTCAAATTTTTAAAATGGATACAGAATTAAGTGTTATCTGTTACTTCGTATTCAGACAGAGTCAACTCACTAAGTGGATTAATTTGTCCTTCTTGACAATTACTCATGTGTTGTTGATAGAGACAAAATGGAACTGTATATGTATATCATTTAAACTGTTCCATATACATTGTAGCAAAGCTTACTTTTGTTACCCTGTGATTCTTTTGTAAGGGAATGTCTCTTTGAAACAGGTTACACTGTTACTGCCAGTTAATATTTGAAATGACCGCACAGGATTCAAGAAGATCTTTATATAACTAGATGTGGGCATTTTAAAAAGCTGCAAAATATATAGAGTACTCTTGATCATTTCTCTTCTTTTTGTTAAAGGCTGTGACAGTGTTTCCAAGGTTTAGAGAACTGAAACTCAGCTATTCATTTACTTATTTATCCATTCATTCATTTATTCAGTAGCACGTATTGTATTTCCTGGCCTAGTATGTATAAGAGACAACACAGTTTCCTGCCTGAGATTCTTTGTTTCATATTCATGGTTTATTTGGAAATCTATTGCTAAGTTCTTATATCCACTACCTTAAAGATTGCAGAGGACTTTGTCATGCATCTTTACCAGTAAATACCATGGCTAGTAGCAATAGAATTGAAAAAGTCATCTAACAAAAATATCTTTGGAATCATGGAAGTGCTTGGAACAAACTCAGAGAGTCGTGGCCGGGAACCTTCTCAGAGTCATACAAGTCCACTCAGAGTATGACAGAGACACCCTCACAGAGTAGCGGAGCAAACATGGTTGGGACATCCTTTAACAGTAATAGAGTAACACTCAGAGTGAGCCAGGCCATCTTCACAGGCTAATGGAACCATGAGTATAATGGGGACATCCTCAGAAAGTAATAGTTCTAATAGACTGGAACATTCTTGGATACAAGAGAGTCACACTCAGAATATGACTGGACCATCCTGAGACAGAACAGAGTACACATTCCCCAGATGAGAAGCCTTTTTCCAAATCTCCTCATTTCAGTCATCTGAAGCACAGCCTCCTCTGTCCCTGAGGTTTAAGTCACTGGGATCACAGAATTCTTTAATGCTACTGTTTTCAGATGAAAAAATACTGAAGTCTAAAAAGGCTTGATTAATTGCCTGGCATCAGGGCTCTCTTAATAAACTAGCAGAAGAGCTCAAGGTAGAGCCCAGTTCGCCCTCTGAGGATTTCCTCATCCCATTCCTTCTAGTCCGTCACATTTACTCGTACTTCCTCCTAAGGTCCTCAGGCTTTGCCCTCCTTTTCCCTGCCTTCCTAAGCATCTTTCTACTCCAGATTTCCCTGCATGTTCTTACAAAATTAACACTCCTGGAGGGTAACTTTTTCTGTCACTCTTTACTGTAAGATCTGCAATGGCTTATGGAAACATGCCCCCCAAAATAACACCAAGGCCCCTCTGATTCCATGAAGCCCTCCTAGATTATTCTGAAGTGTATTACCTCCTGTTCAACACTTAACTGCTTTACTGTCTACCATCTAGCATGTGAGTACAGCCAGGTGTGTATTATTTTAGTCAAGAATTTTTGGTTACCAAAAGTTAAATTCTTAGTGCAAATTGTCTATTCGGAACTTGACTGTTCTTGGCTTGTATGTGGCATTCGTTGGCCTCGGAGTCAACTCTCCATGACCTTTGAGCTCTCTGACTGCTGGTATCTAATTAATTCAGGATACAAGAGAGTCACACTCAGAATATGACTGGACCATCCTGAGACAGAACAGAGTACACATTCCCCAGATGAGAAGTCTTTTTCCAAATCTCCTCATTTCAGTCATCTGAAGCACAGCCTCCTCTGTCCCTGAGGTTTAAGTCACTGGGATCACAGAATTCTTTAATGCTACTGTTTTCAGATGAAAAAATACTGAAGTCTAAAAAGGCTTGATTAATTAACCGGCATCAGGGCTCTCTTAATAAACTAGCAGAAGAGCTCAAGGTAGAGCCCAGTTCGCCCTCTGAGAATTTCCTCATCCCATTCCTTCTAGTCCGTCACATTTACTCGTACTTCCTCCTAAGGTCCTCAGGCTTTGCCCTCCTTTTCCCTGCCTTCCTAAGCATCTTTCTACTCCAGATTTCCCTGCATGTTCTTACAAAATTAACATTCCTGGAGGGTAACTTTTTCTGTCACTCTTTACTGTAAGATCTGCAATGGCTTATGGAAACATGCCCCCCAAAATAACACCAAGGCCCCTCTGATTCCATGAAGCCCTCCTAGATTATTCTGAAGTGTATTACCTCCTGTTCAACACTTAACTGCTTTACTGTCTACCATCTAGCATGTGAGTACAGCCAGGTGTGTATTATTTTAGTCAAGAATTTTTGGTTACCAAAAGTTAAATTCTTAGTGCAAATTGTCTATTCGGAACTTGACTGTTCTTGGCTTGTATGTGGCTTTCGTTGGCCTCGGAGTCAACTCTCCATGACCTTTGAGCTCTCTGACTGCTGGTATCTAATTAATTCAGCTCCTCAGACAGTATATTATTCTTAGCTGGGGTGTGAATAACTTTATAAGCCGTATGTCTTTCTGTCTAAAACTAGTTCCAACCAAGGATTTCAGGTTTGAGCTCGGAGAGGGTTAAGATCAAGTTCGAGGAGGCATTTCATAACCTGAGGTGAGCTGGGAATTATCTGTTCTTTGTGAATAATAGGTACCCTTACTTCCCCCTCAACAATTAATATAACAGCTTAGTTGTCATTGTCATGAGAATCAAGGCAATGTGTGCCCTCCCCCCTCCCTGCCTGGAGTCCCAAATGCTTTGCAAGAAGGCTCTGACAGCCTGAATAGAAAAGAAGAGTGTGGTCGGGGGCGGGAGAAAGGCGAGAGAGGTAGGAAGTGTTTCTTTTCCCTGACATTTGAGCTGTGAGTTGTCAGGAAGGAAGAGATCTGAGTGGGTTTTTATCAGTTACTGAGTGAAGCTCTGCCCAAGCACTAAGCTTATTTCACAGAGCCCCGTGTAGTACTTTAATCTTTTTTTTTTTTTTTTTTGTATAAGGCACAAGTGCTCACCAGAGAGAGACAGAGGAGAAGGAGAGAAAGAGAGAGAGAGAGAAAGAGAGAGAGAGGAATTACCCCTGGGAAATGGCCATGCAACAAGCCCTTGTCTTTTATTCTCCTCTTGGAATTTTGGGCATGCATGCACAAGCACCTAGCATGATTTTCAAGCCACCAGGTCTGACACTCAAACCTCCCTGGTGGCCATGTGGTATCCAGTCACCTTAACCTCTATGCCACCTGCTGGCCCCAGTACTGATGTCATTTTTAGGTGGTAGGCTAAATGTAGTCAAAGAACACAAGATTAGGGATTTGAGCATAGGGTCCAGTTCTTGACCCTACATGTACCTGGATTGTTTGGGGGGCATGTTGTTTAAAATGCTCTCAGTCTCTGTGCTCTTATCTAGCAAGTGTAGAATAATAATAGTGCTTCTTTATTTTTTGTTGTAAAGTTTAGATGAGATAATACATGAGAAAATGCTTTGGGAACCAGCAGTTAGCGTAATGGCTATGTCGCTGGACTCCCATGTAGTAGAACGCGGTTCGCGTCCCGTACCGGGTGGCTTATAATTCACCCTGGGTGCGTGTGCGTGCATGCCCAAGATCCTGAGAGGAGAATGGAGGAGACGGGATTGCAGCGTGACCATCCCCCCGGGGGGTGATTTCTCGCTTTCTGTCTCTATGTCTCTCTCTGTCTGGCAAGCACACACGCCCTATAGCAAAAACCTCTCCAAAAAAAAAAAAAGCAGAAAGAAAAAAAATAAAAGCTTTGTAAACTCTAACACCCCATACAAAGACCATATTACATGCATCCTTTTTTTTTTTTTTTTAAATTTTTGCCATAGGGCACATGCATTTGCTAGAAAGAGACAATGAGAGGGAAAGTGAGAAATCATCCCCCAGGAAGATGATTAATGCAGGATCCAACCATTTAACCCTGACACTTCCTTCTCCATTTTCATTCTGCAATTTTGGGCTTGCATGCACATGCACCCAGTGTATTTTTATGCTTCCAGGTCCAGGACTTGAACCACAGTCTGCCATGGAGGAGTTCGTGCTTTAACCACTATGCCATCTACCAGCCCCATATAATTATCTATTATTAAAGGCACCTCAGCTCAGCCCTCATGTTACAATGTTGTTTTTACAATGGAAGTGAGACTAACTAGCAGGTTAATTGCCTTTTCAGATACTATACAGAGAGTCCCCTCCCTTTCCTCCAAGCCAAATCAAATTTTATGCTGTCCCCACCACTGAAAAGAACACTTTATTTTCACAAAGAGATGAGTTTTCAATGGTCCCAGTGAAAGGTCAGTCTAGAACAAGGAGATATCAAGGTATTTGGGGGGACTTTCTAGTGTTTTCCGGTCCATAGGACTGGATATCGAAAGTGTATCAATAGCAACAAATTGGTTACAAATTAACAGGGGCAAACACAGTGTCACTTTGATTAGACTTTCAATGTATCATCAATTATTTTTTACTTGTATTGTTCCACAGTGTTTTTAGGTTCAAAGGTTATATAAACCGCTGCCTTTATACCCTACCTCTTTTTATGTTGAAGGAAAAAAAATCACTTAAATGCATGAGACAGTCCATTTATATTTCTTAATTACTCCATTCTTCCTCCCTCGATAATTCTACTTACATTACTTTAGCTGTATTTGGGAATTTGTTTAATATCATCTTATGGGAATCTGTGAATCATGATGTATTAAGCAGAGAGGAAATAACTAAGAAATTAATTTTGCAATGACCAGAGAAGAAAAAGATCTAAAATGTTGTGCTGACTTAAAATCCTACAAATGTTTATTTGGGACCTTCAAAATGAGGTCTTCAACATCTTTATTATTATTATTGCTATCATTATTATTATTAATTTACCAGAGGGCATGTGTGTTTATCAGAGAGAGAGAAAAAAAAATAATAAAGTGAGAAAGCACACCCCTCTCCCCTCCAAGGAGCATGGTCAGGCTGCAGTCCCTTCTCCTCCATTGCTCCCTCCTTTTGAGATTTTGGGCATGCATGCACATGTGCCCAGCATCTTTCTAACCACCGCAACTGGGACTAGAACCATGAGGTTAGCCATGTGGGATCCAACTGCCTTAAGCACCAGGTCATAGGCTGGCCTGAGGTCTTGATCATCTTGATTTTGATTTCATAAACAGTATTTTTCTGAAAATACATACTTTCATTATTGCTTTTCTTATGATGGAGTAAAAGAGAGAAATGGAGAGCTAGCAAGCTGCTTTTTACATAGCAATGGATTGGGAGAAATTTCAATGGTCGTCAATTCCTATTTGCTGTGGTAGATGATTTAGAAGTACTAGACCCCTCTTTCTGTGCAACAGCAGTTCTTTCACTCACATCACCCTGAGATAAGGCCTTCCTCTGGAGCTATAGCAGTCACTCTGTCCTTACTCTCAAGAAAGCACGATGGAGTTGCATATAGATTTCAGAGCAGTTGTATAATTTCTATGCAAATAACCTCCAGTTTCAGCCCCTTTGAATTGATCAAATATTTCTTGAAACACTGAGAAACACCTAAGGATTTCTTACTCGAACACAGGGATTTGCAGAAACCAATTCTCAGTGCTGGGGAATGTACTAAAAGAGACCGAGTGGTGTTGGGCTATCTCTTGAAAAAGTAATTTGTGGGATACCAGGCAACTAGTATCGAGGGAACAGTGATGGGTTTTTTGACTCCACTGGGAGAGAGAAGGTTTGCAGGAGACCCTCAGAGTCATTTTCCTTTTTTTCTCTCCTAGCTCCTAAAGAGCCTCCTGCAGCCAGAGCAAGCCCCACCCTACTGCTTTGACTCAGAGAGAAGCCCTCTGTGGCACCATCCCCAAGGCTGATGCCTCTACTAGCCTGGGGATATTAGGGCACAAGTTCCTGATTGGGTAAACGGATGGCAGGATCACTTCCCCTCAGTGTCCCATTCAAGATTTTGCCTCCAAAACAGAGCTTGGGGATAATTATCAAAGGTTCTCAAAGTCACCAGAGGAAATGCCAGTTGCATGGGCTGTGACTTTGGGATGAGACCACAGAGCCTGGAGAGTCAAGTTGAACCTCCAAGTGCCAGCCTTGTGGATTTCAGCACACAGGCTGCTCCCACAGAATGTTCATGCAGATGCTCCACGAACAAACTCTCTCCCAAAACTGCAGATTGAGACTTCCCAAATGGATCTGTCGAATTGGAAATCTCTCATATACACTCATCCTCACCCTCTGCGGGTGAAAGCAATTTCAAAACTGTCTCATGGATGAATTGTTAACCATGTACCGGAAGTGGCAAGTCCTGTTGATTTCAGGGCAGCCAGAAGGAGCTTGGTGGAACTGGTCTGGTGCCTGTGCAGGGCAGGTGCAGGCCTGGTGAGGTAGGAAGTGGAGCCAGGGAAAACACAGGGCTGGGGCCTGAGCAGAAACAGCTGTCCTTGTGTTATCTGGCTTCTACTCCCTACTCAGGTCACAGACGGTGTGCTTGGGGTCCTTGGACAAACCATGAAACCTTGAAAATTGAATTTCAAGATGAAATAGTTAAACATGCCAAAATCCTGCCTTGCATTAACTGAAGAGAAACAGTATTTAATATAGCTTTTTGATCGCATTTCAAAATGGCAAGTCATTAGATTCAATTCAGTTCAACACACAGTTTTGGTTCCTACTATGTGCTTGGGTTTGTGTTTGGCACAGGGTATAAAGTGAAGAATTGGAATATCCCACAGAGTTCAGAGTACCAAAATAAGAAAGTTTTCTTGGATAAGAAATGTAAAGAATGCTTGGGAAAGAAACACATTTTTTTTCTAAATAAAACTGAAGGCCATAAATCCAGAGAGAAAATTATTCAGCAACAACACACTCTTTGAATGGCAAATTCCCATAATAATAACAAAAATAGCAATGATATGTATACTTAGCATAAATCTATCTTTGCCTTTCATCTAATGATTTCAAAGAGTTTAGTAATCACTGCTGAGTTAATCCTTAGTACTAAATCTGACTCTTCCACCCTTTCAAAAGAAAAAAAAGAAAGAAAAAGAAAAATTGGCACTAACACTTCAACATCCCACATGGAAGAAGTTCTGGAAACAAAGCATGCTCACCCCCACACAAACATCAAGCAGCAAATTAAAACAGTCTAATTCATCCAGAAAAGTAAGTTGGGACTCAGAAGAATCAACCTCATACCCACAAAATGAAAGTCACTGGAAAAAGAAGAGCACATTTACTTATTACAGATGGTCAGAAAAAACTCTTTAATGCACTATTGGGATTTTGTTTTTTGCTATAGGATATGTGCATTTGCCAGAGAGAGAGAAATAACCCCCCACGAGGGATGCCCATGCTGCAATCCCTTCTCCTCCACTCCACTCTCAGGACTCGGGACACATATGCACACATACTAGGCATGTTTTTCAAGCCTCTGGGTCCCGGAATCAAAGTGCTTAGCCATGTGGAATCAGTCATCTTAACCACCACGGGCTGGCCCCCACTGGGTATTCTTGATGGGCTGTCTATATCTCAGGGACCTAAAGACCAGAAGACATTCTGGTAAGACATGCTTTATTTCCAGAAAGGGAATTTAAATAACCCTTTAAACACACACATACACACAAAAGGAAGATAAAGATTTCATTTCCATAACATGATATACAAAGTCAATCTGATTCAGCCGATGATCTCCAAACCCGTGGAGGAGTCTCCTCAGAACAGCATCTGTAGGGAACCAGCAGTTAGCATAATGGCTATGTCGCTGGACTCCCACGTAGTCGACCGCGGTTCACGTCCCGGACCCGGTGGCTTAAAACTCACGCCGGGCACGTGTGTGTGCGTGCCCAAGATCCCGAGAGGAGAATGGAGGAGAAGGGATTGCTGCGTGACCGTCCCCTCTCGGGGGTGATTTCTCGCTTTCTGTCTCTCTGTCTCTCTCTATCTGTCTGGTGAGCGCACGCACCCTATAGCGAAAAAACCTTTCCCATAAAAAAGAGAACAGCATATATATGAAGGGAAAGGTTATGAATGAAAGAATTCAGTTGTTTGCAAAAATAAAATGAGATTCTGCCAGAGATGGAGATGATCTAGACAGGGCAGATCCCTAATTATATAGTAACCTGACACTTAACACTCTCCCCTGGCAGTCTTCATCTTCAAAGGCTCTTACCAATAGTAATGAATTCACCTCCTTTCCTCTCTTCTACTCCATAATAGCTACTCTTGAAAGAAAAACTGGTCTAACTTTTTAAAAGACATGACTCACATTATCCTATCATTTTAGGAGGCAATCACAAATCTCTCCTTTTTATACTTCATGATTTTTTTTGCCTTTTTTCCCCCTTTTTTCTGGTTTTGAATAGATATTGTATCTTTTATGACTCTGTAAAACTAGTCTTTAAGAAATACACACATACACACTGTAGTCTCTCTGGGGAGAGAGTATTATTACAGTTAAATAATATAGACAGATGACCATAGAACAAAGATCAGAGATGGCGTCATGAAAGCCTCAAAGACTTGCAGGCTGGGTCCTGATATAACTAGAAACGTATCACGTGTGTAAAAGGGAAAGCCGTCCCGCTAACTGCTTTAATAAGGGTGCGGGACATAAACAGGCACCAATGGTCTCTATGGAAGGCACACTGCAGTGAGGCCAGAGCCCAGGCCAGGGATGCAGATTGAGTTCATTGAGATGAAACTGTGGAAGTGAGTTGCTCAAGGTGACACAGCTAGGATGTAGCCCTGGCTGACTACAGCAAGGCTACCTGGCTCTGAGACTTCACTCAGTGTAACTCATCTCAGTCTAACCCCACTGCCTATCCCATACAAAATATAAGGTGGAGACAGAGAGCTTGCAGCCTGCTGGATGGTAAAGGCAAGTAAATTCACAATTAAAATGCATGCAACAAAACAGCTATTGAATACTATCTAGATGCCAGTGATTATGCTACAAAAAAAATGAATGTTAAAAAAACAAATTAGGCCTTTTTTTTTTTTTCCTAATGGCAGCAGGTAGTCATGCACGTGCAATAGAGAGAAACAGAGACAGAAGGAAATCAATCCCCAAAGGACCTGGGCAGGCTACAGTGCTTTTTCCTCCAATTCTCCAACCAGGAAATATCAGGGTATCAGGATCCTGGCATGTGTGTGCTTGCACCATGTCTGAAGTCCATGGCACTGGATTCAAACCCTGATCAGCCATGGATGTGGCTTCCTCTGCACCGTACCCAACCCCTGTGCTACAGGCCCTAATATTTAGACCAAACCAAGGAAGCGGCTTCTTTTTAATTCATGATGAAGTGCATGAGCAAGAGGTGGGGGAAGGGCTTCATATGCCTGCTCTTCATCCGTCACTCCTCTGACCCTCTGTGATCCTGAGCATGCTCGCATGTCAAGAATATTTTCAGGCCATATGTGCTGGGGACTTGAACCACATTCAGCATGAGGCTTCAAGCTCTGTAGTCTAGAATGCTACCAACTGTGCCAAGCCCTTCTTTTCTAAAGAAGCCTATAGAGTCTGGGACCAGCAGAGTGGTAGAGTGGTTAAGGTACTGGGCTCCTATGTAGTTGATCATGGTTTGAGTCCCAGAACTAGCAGCTTAAAACACACCAGGCGCATGTTCAGGCGTGCCCAAAATCCTGAGAGTAGAGTGGAGGAGAAGGGATTGCAATGTGGCCATCCCTTTGGGGGGGGGTGTGATTTCTTGCTTTTTATCTCTCTGTCTCTCTGTGTCTCTTCAGTGAGCATACATGCCCTATAACAAACATCTCTAACAAAAAGAGAGAAAGAGAGAAAGAGAGATAGAAGGCAGTAGTCTGAATTAGGAAGATTGCAATTGTAATACATGCAATTACTGACATATGGATGTGCCCAAAGTGCAAGAGAATCAAAGGGAATATTTGCCATAGGGAGAGCAGGAGCCTCAGGAGACTGGATTCCAGACTGAGAGACTCACAGTCCAGTGGATGATGCTGTAGCTAGGCTCCGGGCTTGTGATCATTGCTAACACATACAGTGCACTTACAGTATGCCAGGCACCGTTCTAAGCACTTCACCCCCAATTAACTCGTTTAATTCTCACAGCAATCTCCTATCCTATAAATGAAGACACAAACAGAGAGAAAAATTTTGGCCAGGATCATAACATGCAATTCAGGATCTGAATCCAAATGTTTTAGAAACAGAGCCCATGCACTTAAACCACTACACAGTACTCTCTTGCTGTAAGAAAGGGAAGCAAATGCCTGCTGAAGTCAGGGAAGGCTTCCAAGAAGAGGTAAACTGAAGACATTCCAAAATGATCTTTGGAGTTCAGACACTGAGCCAGAGGATGAAGCAGATGTCACCAAGGGAGGAGGAGCTAAGGAGTGCAGGAAGACAGACAATGGTTCAAGGAAGAGCAAGTCCTAATAGCTGGAGGGTGGGCTGGGCCTTGCAGAATGGTGGGTCTCTACAAGAGTAAGCCAGGAATGCATTTTAGTTTGGTGTTCTGGTTTTCAAGGAAGAGAAACTGACATAGATCGCCCATGGGAAAGGATGCAAAGGCATCCCATGGGCACACAAGGGCAGGAGACCAGGGTGGGTGGACCCACATGGGGCACACTTACTCTACCATGGAGGGTGCTCACTCCAGTCTCAACTTCTACTCTGTCCCCAGCTTCACTGAGCAGCAGAAGTGGCCTTAACTGGGGTGGTGCCATTGGACTCTGAGAGTAGGAATGGAATGGGACAGATTTGCCATAAACCTGATGGAGCCGTGAAGGTGCCCACTGGTTCCCGACCTGTGTGCACTGCAGAGACAAGACGTGAAGGAGGAAGAGTGGTGTGGAGGATGTTCTGGGCTGAGTGGTGTCTCACCCCCATTCCTATGGTGAAGCTCTTGCCCCACATTGCAACTCTGTTTGGAGAGAGGACATTTATGGAGGTAACTCGGGTCAAATGCAGGGCCATAGCCCAGTAGGACTGGTGTCTTTGTAAGAAGAGAGAGTGACACCAGAGCTCTTTCTCTCTCCATACTCTCACACAGAGACGAGGCCCTGTGAAGCTACAGAGAAGAGACACCATCCACAGCCAGGAAGAGAGGTCTCATAAGAGACCAAGCCTGCCGGCTCCTTCATCTTGGACGTCTAACCTCCAGAACTGTGAGAAAGTACATTTCTGCTCAGGCCTCCCAGTCTGTAGTATTTTGCTACGCCAAGCGGAGTAATACGAAGGGAATTTTAAAACTTCATGAAAAAATGAAATTAAAGCAGAAGTTTACTTTGGTATTTTTAAAATAATAGAAATCCAGCATAATTTTTTAATAATAGACACTTTCCATGAACTTTTTGAGGATGCCTTTCTCCCCCCCACCCCACCCCGACACACACACATACACACATAAAAGGAAGACAATAAATTCACATTTGGAGTAATATAATTGCTAGATTTAAAGTAAATCATGAGTTAGAGTCGGCAGGGCTTGGTGTTTCAGTGGAATTAGAGGGAGAGGAACTTGGAGGAGAAGAAGGGAGCGTTGTCCAGGTTTCCGTCTTGGATAGATGGAAAACTGCAGTGCCTTTTTTTTTTCTTTTACAAGTGTATTCATTTATTTCTTCCGTGAGAGAGAGGAAGACAGATATCCTCAACAGTATCTTTATGCCATGATCCATCTCTAGCCTTAAGCAGCGAGGCATGTAGAAGGAGACCATGGGACGTGAACCCAGGACCTTTCCACGTGGCTCAGCATGATGGAGCATTGGATTATTTTCGTACCGTGCTGGCTGGCCTGTGATACCGTTCACTATTAGAGATTTGGGAGATGGACTTGGGCAGAGGGTACAGGTTTATTAAGATTTTTTGATTGTTTGCAAGAGAAATATAAGTCTGAGGTGATTAACTGTAAGGATGTAGTGGGATTAGAATGAAAGTGGGACCTCATTGAAACCCAAGGTCAGAACTCTAAGAAGTCCAGGCTTCCTGGAGGCCAAACTAGAAGGAGGTCTGGCTAGAGAGCCACTCAGGCCCTTGGCGGGAGCTCATGCCAGAGGTGGGGCTAAGCTGCTTCCATCGCTCTTCCCCACTCTCTTCTCACTCTTGACTGAATGACTTTTCTCATAATTCCTAGAGAGAGACTGTTGGGGTCAGGACCTACCACCCAGATTTCTGGTTAGCCTAAGGATTGGGATCCATTCTTGGTCATATCCGTTATAGCTGCTGATCATGTGATAGACTACTTGGTTTGACAAATCTGTCCCTTGACCAGTGACTGTGAGTAAGACAGCATCCTTAAAAGAATAGAACTGTGGTGGGAACCAGCAGTTAGCGTAATGGCTATGTCGCTGGACTCCCACGTAGTCGACCGCGGTTCGTGTCCCGGTCCCGGACCCGGTGGCTAAAAACTCACGCCGGGCGCGTGTGCGTGCATGCCCAAGATCCCGAGAGGAGAATGGAGGAGAAGGGATTGCGGCGTGACCATCCCCCCTGGGGGGTGATTTCTTGCTTTCTGTCTTTATGTCTCTCTCTGTCTGTCTGGCGAGCGCACGCGCCCTAAAAAAAAAATAAAATAAAAAAAAAAAAAAGAATAGAACTGTGGCAGGCACTGTGACAGAAACATCTAGAATGGAGGGTGAGGATGGTAGGAAGCCCACCTTGTCAGTTTCAGACTTGTTAGATTTGAAGGACCTGTTTGACATCAAGCAGAAGGACCCAAGGTATATGTAACAGACAGCTGGAGTTATAAGTCGCTCAGCAGAGCAGTGAAGGCCTCAGGGACCACGCAGGGTGTCAGCACATGGACCCACTTCCCATTAAACAGTGGGCTGGCCCTGTGGTGCAGCCATTACACAATACTCATGCCAGGTGTGTGCACGTGAGTGCCCAAAATCCAGAGAAGAGAATGGAGAAGGGATTGTGGCATGGCCATTGCCCCTAGGGGAGTGATTTCTCGCTTTCTGTATCTCCGTCTCTCCAGCAAGCACACGTGCCCTGTAGCAAAAATCTCTCTTAAAAAACAAACAAAAAAAGAATATGTATTTTCCCACCCCACTTATAGCCTCTATAAAATTATCCTCTAAAAAGATTGTACAAATTTACACTTCCAACTGACAATAAAGGATGCATGTGTTTATTTCTTCACATTCATGTGGATGTTTTTTAAACTATTTGGTCACGGACTCCTTTAAAATTCTGCTGAAAGCTATGGATTTTTATAGAAAGACACACATTCACATATACAGAAAATTTTGCATGTAACTTCTTTGGGTTCACAGACGCTCACCCAGGACACCCTCCCCCCCCCCATTAGACCTTAGATTAAGGACTCTTGAACAGATATGTGTGAATGGGTCTCTCAATCTAGGTCAGTAGGTCTCTATCTTAGCTTCACATCAGAATCTCCTGTAGAGCTTTGAAAAACCTTCATACCCAGGCCAGTTTGCAGACCAATTCAATCGGGTTCTCTAGAAAAAAAGATCTAGGTTACCAGTAGTTTCTGCTGATTTACCACATGATTTTAATATGCAACATATGTCAAGAACTACTAAGTTGGGGCTGGCAGGTAGGGTGGTGGTTAGGGAGCCAGACTCCCACATGGCTAACCATAGTTTGAGTCCAGACCTGGCAGCTTGCTTTCTCACTTGCCCTTTCTCTCTCTCTCTGTCTCCCTCTGGTCAAATCAGAAAAAAAATAAAATAAAAATAATAAGGAATAAAGTAAAATAAATAAATATTTAAAAAAAGAAAAGGAACTACTAAGTCTAAGAGAGGCCTGAAGAAGGATTAAAAGAATCTCAAAGTAGAAAAGCAAAGAGCGTCTGAGGGGCTCTCAGGGCCACAGACTTGGCTATAGGAGCTGTTATTTTATTGAGTTTAGGGTGGCCCTGGCATTGGTATGTATTTTTCTACTCTAAGGATGTCCATCAGGCACAAAAATAGAGATAAACATTCACAGGACCTAGGTTAGACACTTTTCAAAAAACATTTCACCATATTTCTTTTATCTGCTTCGGGGAGGTGGTAGGTGGATGGTGAAGGCTGATATTTCTTTCTCTCTTACATTATTCAGTGGATTCAGTATATATATATATTTTTTTTGGGGGGGGGAGAAGTTTTTGCTATAGGGCGCATGCGCTTGCCAAACAGACAGAGAGAGACAGAGACAGAAAGCGAGAAATCACCCTCCGGGGGGGGGTGACTACGCTGCAATCCCTTCTCCTCCGTTCTCCTCTTGGGATCTTGGGCACGCACGCACATGCGCCCGGCGTGAGTTTAAGCCACCGGGTCTGGGACACGAACCGCGGTCGACTACATGGGAGTCCAGCGACATAGCCATTACACTAACTGCTGGTCCCTGGATTGGTATTTTTACAAAGCTTCACTGCTAATTCTAAGGTTCAGCCAACATGAGAATCACTGTCAATGTAAGGCTCTCAAAGAGAGGGACCTACTACTACTCCAAGAACCCAGAGTAGAAAGAAGGAAAGCTACGTGCCACCTTGAGGACTTACAACAAATAAAAAGGGTGTCGTGCACTCCAGTGAAGGATACTGGCCATGGCAGCTCAAAGTGAAAGGGCATTGTTAGCAGGTCCTTCTCTTTGAGAGCCTGTGGAGAAGCGAGATTTGGAGCTGGGCTTTGAAACATCAATTCAAGGCTGGCCAGTGATGCAGTGGTAAAATATGACACTCCGTAAGGATGACCCATATGGGAAGGGTCTAGGTTCATGTCCAGAGACTTTCTTGAGTATGCCAGGCATTTGTGCTCATGATCCCAGGCTGGCTGAAGCTAGGGGTGGATTGTGCAGTCAAGGTCCTATTGGGGTACTATCTCTCTCTCTCTCTCCTCTGCTTCTTCCTCTCCTTTTGTTTCTCTTGATTATGGAAGGAATAAATAAACAGGCATTGAAAAAATCAAGACAATTTAGATCAGCATAGGAGGAGGCATTCCCCAGTCAGAAAGGAAACTGGTATTTTAGAGCTGGGTCCATGGGGATTCAGGTCTTAGGATAGTGCCTCCTGCCATGGCTCAACCACAGAAATTTTACAAAAAATTACGTCTCCCTGGTCCTGCAAATCAGTGAATCTCTCCAGGCTCCATGCCCTGAACCCTGGCCTGACTTTCCTCCTTTGTTGTATTAACCCCTCCTGTTTATGCCTATGTGTTTATCCCTAAGCTAGTGATTCTCAAAGTGGGGTCCAATGCTGGCAGCATCCCCCCACCTGGGAGCTTGTACATCCTGGGCCCACCCCAGACCTCATGAGTCAGATGCTCTGGGGCTGGGTCCAGCACTCTTTTCACAAGACTTCCATGTGATTTGGACGCATGCACAAGTTTCAGAATCCCCATCCTGGTACCCCTAGTCATGCGTCTTCCTTCTTTCTGACCCTTCCAGCACTGTTCTCTCTGGAGTCCACCCCAACGCAAGGCTGAGCTAGTGTTAAGGAGATGCCACAGAGAACATTGGGAGATTAGGCTGGGACACGATTTTAGGAGTTTGGACTTAGAGCTAAAAGTACGAAAGGAGCCATGATGACATTTTGACCAGGGAAGGGGACGTATTAAAATGGTGTTGGAGAGCAAATGGCAGAGTTTTAAGAATGCAGGCTTAACCCCAATCCACCGTGAGATGGTTGGCAAATCAGCTGTGTGTATGCATCTTCTTAGAGCTTTCATAACTCCTGTTTGCTTTTCAGATGAATTCATGGCCCCTGAATGATCGCTAGAGAGGAAATTATTTTATTGCTTGATATATTAGCTTTTGAGGCTGCATTTCTCAAATTGTGGTTAGATTAGTATGAGAATCGGGCTGTGTATTAAAACTGTCCACTCCTGGGCCATACCCACACCCCTACTCAATTAGCATCACTAGAGTTGGCACCCCAAAATCTAAATTTTAAACAGGTGACTTGGGTGATTCTAATGTATTCTTTTTTTTAGAGAGATTTTTGCTGTAGGGCACGTGCACTTGCCGGAAAGACAGAAAGCAAGAACTCACCCCACAAGGGGATGGCCATACCACAATCCCTTGTCCAATCCCTTCTCCATTCTCCTCTCGGGATTTTGGCCACACATGCACACGTACCCAGCATGAGTATTAAGCCACTGGTCCGAGACTCAAACTGCACTCAACTACGTAGGAGTCCGGCGAGATAAACATTACACCATCTGCTGGTCCTGATTCTGACGTATTCTGAAGTTAACACATCTCAGCTTCAGGCTCTAAATCTAAAAGCCGACAATTCTAGGGAAGCTAAATTAATAGTGAATTTAGAAAGCATATTGGCCACTAAAGCATAGTGCGAAGGTCTAAAAAGCACTTTGAATACCCAAGATAATACAGAACTGGGAACAACAGCCATAGCGAACACTTTCCTGCGCACTTCAGCAAGCATCCATTCGAAAGTTGTCTTCTGTATATATCACCATATGGACAGCAAAAATCTCAACTTTTCAGAGTTGGATGAAGAAGTCCATGAATTTTTCTGAGGCAGATTGAAATAAGATAACGACAAGAGAGGCAGACGAAAAACAATTGACCATGTGGGCCTACTAAAGGCTAGTCCGTCTCTGGAGTCAGGCTACATAGGTCCCTGGAGAGAATCTTCTTCCTGCCTCTTAGCATGGACTTGGGAGAGTTTGCCAAAAAAAAAAAAAAATCCACTGGAAACATATTTTGTGTTATGGAGTTTGAAACTGTAGCTCTTACACAGTTAACCCCACAGGACTGGATTTATATAAGACACCTGAATCTAAAGAATGGTTTTTCTCTGGACAGAAGGCTGGACAGCAGGATTAAAAATGAAAGGGCAGAGTCTGATTTAGAAGTATGTGTGCGCTGGAGACCACAGCCTCACTAGATATGTGAGAATGGGCACACTATTTAGGTTTCTACTCGTGTGAAAAATAGGGACAATCCTCAAATATACTCCTAAGGCAGAGCCGAGAGTGTTAATGTAAGACCAGACTCCCCATGTGCACTCATTAAATGTTCACTAGAAAGAAATGTGACACACGTATGTGTCCAGATTTCTTATATTCCAAATCTTTGCCAATGAACACTTCACTGCTTTCATAATCAGAAAAGAATGATAGGCCATAGTTTTGTTTTGTTTTGTTTGTTTTGTTTTGTTTTTAATTTAAGGGAATGAACTAGAGAGAGAGAGAGAGAGAGATTATAAAACAAACAGATGCAGTGTCAGGAGAGTTTGTTTTTATTTGGAGTAATGACAATACGTGATTCCTGGGGTATCTTAATCAAAGGACAGACTGCAGGAAGACTAAACATGAAAAATGATGAGTTCTCTACTGGCAGCAACTGTGCCCTGGCTCTGCAAATTTAGATCACGAATGGAGGGTTAGGTTACAATGTGTGGTACCTCTCCTCCCTCTCCAAGGCAGTCTACATCCATCAGGTGCAAAGCCTGGATCTTTAGCATCAAATTAAAGAAATAGAACAAACCCATCCCAGGGCTTCTTTAAATATTCTGATAAACCCATGTGCCCTTATCAGTTAAATTAAGCTTTCCTAAGAAAAAGTAAGTCAATTAGTTCAAAATGTGGGTTAGTGCTTCTGGGTATTTAAAAGGGGATTTTTTTTTTCTTTTTCTTTTTTAGTTCATTTAGAAACAGCCACAGGGCAGGTACATACCCACTCCACCACATACCCTGTGAACGGCCACAATATACTGAGATACCAATTTCTGGTATCTAGAGCTTCAAAATCTGGTCCTCGAACTTTCTCAAAGTCATAAAGGTATTGAAATATGGGCTTTAAAATTCATCTTGCTTTGCGCTTTTACTTCATATCCTTATCCTCACCGTCATTCTTGATAATCATCAAACAGTATCTGACATCCTTACAGATGAACCTTGAGAAGACATGATTCTACCCTAACTGAACGTCTTCCTTCCTTCTCTCACTCAACAAACACTTACTCTCTAAACCTTTGTCCATAAAAGTAGGCTGCGGGATACTATGAAGTGCAGTTTGAAGAGCGCACTCGTGACATATTCGACAAAGTGTATTCGTTCATGTGGTCTAGACACAATAAACCAAATTTCACCAAAATACAAATAAAATGAGATTTTTCTTAAGAAGATGAATTTCCAGAAGCAATTTCCGAGTAGAAAAAATACGAACATTTCATGACTTTTGAAGAGGCTGCCTAATTGCTTTCTTAAAAGGCTATCCTAATTTATACTGGCAATAAATAAAACAGAGAATAACATTGTTGTACCAACATTTGGCTATAAAGTGCTCTTTTTAAATTCTTATTGTTTGCTTTGTTTTTCTTTTTACTAGTTAAAGAGACTACTTTACTTGAAATATAGCAAATAATTTCAGGAAGAGTTTATATTTGAGACCATTGTAAACAGCCTCTCTATTTAAAAATACACATTTGTTACATGACATAGTAAATATATCTTCAGCTCCTGTTCTACCTTAACTGTTATTGCAACGACATTGAAAAACATGTTATTTAATAATAGGACTAACATTTATTTCAACCCCACATAACCTTTCTTTAAAGAGTGTCTATGACTAGAAGATAAAGAAATGACTGTCATTATTCATTTTTGGTTTGATTTAACTTTGACAACTCTTACATTTATCTTCTTCATTAACCAAGTGAAGTGTCATCATCAGAATATTATAACAAAGAAAGATAGCACATTTTAGTCTTCACAAAAACACAATTTACTTATGGAGAATTACATTCCTCTTGTACATTATTTATTTTGAAAATAATCTAGGAAACTGATAAGTGATTATTAGGCAGAAAAAAACCAGAATCATACCAGGTGGCAATTAGAAACCAAATACTCTACTGTCAATCACTGCATTAAGTTTATTCTGACCTGTTTTTTGACAAAGCATCAAAGAAAAGAAATAAGTAATACCCTCCTTGCCCCCAGGAGATTAAGGCAGAACAGACCAGGATTCTGAAAGAAAGCATTTCATTCAAGTCTAGTTGGGTTTGTGGGCATTCCTTTTGTCTCTAAATTCTTCACTATCATTTCTCTAAGACACAAATGGATCCCTACGTCCAACAGCCCAGGAAACCCATACCAGTACTGGGGTGGCCATGTGACAAAAATTCCACTCCTCTTAGCCCGTTTCTGTGGTGCTCCTTGTTGGCTTAGTGCTCTTCTGCCTTTCCAAGATTCCCAAGTCCAATTGCACACAGGAGTGTTTTAATGATAGGGAATTACTCTCTCAAATTTTTTTTTTCTTGGATTCCTGGAAGCTGAATGGCCCAAAGGCTCAACCATGGGCTATGGATCCAGGCTTGCCTGCCCTCCAAAGTTCTGGGAGGACTTGGACAAATAGTTTCATCTTTTAAACCTGTCTGGCCTTGGTTTTCTTGTTCATAAGCAACCTTGGGAAATATTAGAGGTTTAATAAATAGGAACTAGTGATTGAATGTTTATTAGTGTTCAGACACGTCTTAAGTGCTTTAGGAGCATTCACTTACTTCTCGAAACAATTTTACGATGAAGGGACTATTACTATATTGTCCAGATAATATAATGAGAGCCGATAGAGGCATAGAAAGGGAGGGCTGGTAAGACAAAGGAGGTTCAAACCCAGTCTGGTTTCACAGATGAGACCTTCATCACTCTGCTATATGACCTTTGGCTGAGGTTAGCTCTCTCCCCATACATAAATATTTGTATGTCTACTAAGTGTCTGCTTTTTTGCCAACTATCCTGCTAAAATAGGCTAAGGAACTGTATTGGAAATGAACCAGAGAAATAGTAACAACTAAGACACAGTTCCTGCCCTTGTGGAGTTATTTTTCTTTTTTTCCACTTTGTAGAGTCAGATTACAGGGGTTCAATTTTCGTCTGAGTTCAAAAACATTACTCAAGATGATCTTCAATTGAATTCAACAGAATTAATAGTGAAATTCAGAAACAAAGATATGTCAAAATAGCTTCAATGTGAATTCATATTTAACCTACAAAGCACTTTATGAACCTTTGAGTAATTAAAGCAAGACAGTGGGGCTTTCTCTTTTGATTTGTCTCTTTAAAGTGATGAACTAAATGCTTTTTCTGGCCTGTGCCCAAGAGCCTACAAAATTCCTTGAACTTACCAGTTTAAATCCTCCCCAATTCACCTCTCTTAAGAAACCTCCATTCCCTGGAGCTGCCTTCAGAAGGGTTAGCATTAATTCTGCAAGGAAAAACCAGGGTCCATCACCCTGCTGCAGCAATCACTTTCATTAGGGAGGAAATTAGTGCTAGGAAAGTATTACTCCAAAGTAGTCATTAAATTCATTTGAACTTGTAAGCAATAATGCTGTCATGTAGTTATATTTTGCCCTGATTTTTAACATAGAAACTCGAATTCATGATATTTTAGACTGTTCACAAGACAACTTTCCTGCTAGATGTAGACATGAACCAACAGAAATCCTGTCCATTTGTGCATTACTATAAATGCCAGGCGTGCTCACCGTGCCGCAGACCTCCTGAAACTACAAAGGTGTGTTGGTTTCAGAGAGGAAACAGGCAGATAAAAAGCAACTATGTCAAGTATATAACAGATGTCGCTCAGAAGACTGAGAGCAAAAAGAGCTGAATATGTTTCTGGACGATGTCCTCTTTCATAAAGTACAAACCTGACAAGGGAGAGCTGGGTTAGAAAGTGAGGGGGGAAACTTGGATTCTTTCCTTCTGAAATAACCGTGTTACTACTTCCGAGTGATCCGAGACATGGAGAAGTTCAAATACTTAGGTGGAACATTGTAATGATGACCAACGAGATAAAAATGCAGAGCATCTTGTAGAAGTTGTACAGTTCTCAATGTAGCTTATAGTAAAAAGTTCTGACAACTGAATAATTGCAAGATATGCTTCTTGTAGTGCTGGAATTACTTTCATTAAAAATAAAGTATCCTGGGAGAGAAATGAAGTGTCCTTTCAAAGAGGTGAGCAGGCAGTTGTTAATGGTGGGCTGAGTGGACTTCCCCAGATGGCAGAGAGGCAAGTGGAAGAATGTGGGGGCTGGGTTTGCAAGCAGAACGACAACCAATATTGCCGCTCTACAAAAGTAATAAGAAAGCTTTTTTTTTTTTTAAATTCAATTTGGAATTGAGTATATGGAACCACAAGATGTTTTAAAGGGATCATTTATTAAACTTGGAATTGAACTCCTTTATGAACTCAACTGTAATTTTGTTATTGGGTTTTAAAAATCAGGCAACTTCTTTTGTGTTGTTCGGGTAAGGGGAACGGGTGTAAATCTGTTTAGCTTTTCTAGCTATTCTTCCCGTTGACTACCGTGGGTCCAAACCTGAAGAGGTCTTTTCCAGTATTTGATGAAGTATCATTATAGACCAAGAATTGTTGGTAGCGTTTCGGGAGCTGGTGTGACGAAGCAGATTCGCGGTAGCTCGATTATTGGGGCCAAGCCATACTTTCCAAGGTGCGTTTTTGCGACTTAATTGAAGTGCGGGTCCTGCCGGTTGTTTGCGAACTGTCCAAGCAGCTTCTGAAACTGCTATTTTTCCAAGTCCGTTAAAAACTTATTTCCGCTTAGGATGTTAGGTTCTGCTATTTCCCCACCCTCTTTTCCCCTGGCTTTTGCCAGTAGAGACCAGCCCTGGGGGGTATTTTGTCCTGGGAGCACAAAACTATTTTCTGGAAATAAGTTGACGTCAACTAAGAGCTGTTTTTGGTTGCTTTGTTTCCCGGAGCGTCCAACCCAAGCACACCGCCTCCGGCAAATTGCAGCAATTCAAAGCAGCTCGCCCAGCAGGGAGGGGAGCTGGAGTAGGGTGGGGGTGAACTCCGCCACCCACAGGAGTGGGGAGATCTGGGGAGCGGCTCCCCCGGGGCCCCGTGCCCCGGGGGGG
>NW_006159919.1:1570004-1572634 GCF_000334495.1 Tupaia belangeri chinensis
TGTGACCTCCGCCACCCACAGGAGTGGGGAGATCTGGGGAGCGGCTCCCGAGGGCCTGCGTCCCCGGGTCGAGCCCGGAGGGCTGTGGTCAGCCAGCGCGGCCCCTAGGCTCTCTGCGCTCGCCGCAAGGGCCGCGGAGGAGCAGCCCCTGGTAGGTAACTTGCCGGGCGCCCACCTGAGTATTCCGCACCGCGGAAATTCTGTGCCCGAGCCACTCGGCCGCCGCCGAAAACCTGGGAGCATCCCAGGGCAAAGGGCCAGCCCTCCGAAGTAACTGTGTGCAACTGATGCGTGCCATCTCGTGCTTGCCGGTCCTACTGTGCAACTGACTTAGCTGCCCACGGCGCGGGGCTCCGGGAAACACGCCTTTCGGGGCCGGGGCGAGAGAGGACGGCAGAGCGTTGTGAACAAAGCCTGCCCCTTCTCCCGCGGTACCTCGGGGACCATCCGAGAAGTGCACAGTCTGGGTTCTTCGCCTCCCGGGACGGTTCTCCTTAGGGAGCAGGGTGGATGACAATGTGTGTGTGTGTGTGTGTGTGTGTGTGTGTGTGTGTGTAATTCCCTGAGGAGACGAAGGGCGCCCGCGAGGCAGGGACTTGCTCTGACTTGCTTCACACCTGGCGCGGTTTCTCCAACGCTGCGCCGCGTCCAGGGCCGAGAAGGCACGCGGAGGGCGAGCCACGATCGCTGGAGGAAAGACACCACCCCCCTCCTAGACTTCCACGCGGCCCAGGGACCTAGGCCTCTTTTCTTCCTGCTTCTGCTTTTTTTTTTCATTTTTTTAAAATTACAAATTAAAAGATGTGTTTCTGTTGATGCGTAGAATGATAAAAAGGCCCTGAAAGTAAGACGCGAAGGCCGGGGAAGGGGGAGCCAGCAGTTGACAGGACTCCCACAGCCCAACTGCTGAGCATGAGGGCTTGGAGGCGAATGCGAGGACAGCACTCAAAGAGCTGGCGAAGCTGCCTCCTGGGGGGACCGGCCCCACGCAGAGGTGCGCTGCTGGGACCTGACTCCGGTCAACTCCCCTCACTGCTGGGACTCGGAGCTAGCCGGCGCGCCTGCGAACGCCCGGGCGACTGGAGGAGGAGAAAGTTGGGATGCAGTGCAAACTCCAGAGGTGGCCTGAGCTGTGCTGCCCTAGAGAACAGCGAGGTCCCGGGCGGCTCTGGGGCGCTGCCCCTGGGCGGGGAGAGCGGGAGGCTGCAACGCGAGGCCGCGCCCGGAGCCTGGGCGCGCCGTGGGGGAAGGGGGCGGGCGTTTGGCTGGAAATGGGACAGTGTCTCCTATGGGAAAGTGGGACCCGGCGAGCTCTTTGGCTGCCTTTCCAGTTTCCGAGGTGCCCGCCCCCGCGCGCCGGAGGCAGCGCAGCCGGGAGGGCGAACGAATGGCGGTTAACAAACTTGGAATTAGAGCGCGCTCGGGATCCGAACTGCCAAATTGTGGCGGGGGTGGCAGCGGCCGAGACCCAAATTCCCTTCTTTTGCCTGCCTGCCTGCCCCACAGGCCTTGGGGACCAGCACTGCTTTAGCTCCAAGCTAGCTCGGCGCCACGCTCCAGGGACTTGTGTCAGTTTGCTCTAGGGCAGGGAGGGCGGCGGCCTGAGCGGGTGGGGAGGGGTCCCTGGGGTCCGGAGCGCCTCTTCCCGCGTCTCTCCTCCCGGCCGCCCCTCCCAGTCTTTCATTCTTGATCCTTCCTGGGGCTGGCTGGACCGGCGCGGACTTGCCCCAGACCTACGGGGAGCGCCCCAGGTCTTTAATGACAGCTTAAAAGTGGCTGGAGGGAAAGGGGAAAGGGATGGACGTGGGGCGTGTTTCGCTGCTTTGCAAGAGGCGGAAAGGGAGCTGGGAGCCGCGCGGCTGGCCCCAGGCCCCTGCGCCTTGCCGCCAGCAAGTAGGTGGGGGAGCCACCGCTGCCGCCAGCCCCATCCCGCTCCCAAGCCTCGCCCGCTGCGCCCTGGCCGCGGGCGCAGAGAGGGTGCGGGGCCTCGCAGTGCCTCCTCCACCCTGCTCATTAACCTGCCTGCTCCGCTGCGCTCCGGGCGTCCCCACACACAGGCTTCTCGCAGAAGCACCCGCGGCCCTCCGGGCGCAGCCTCCGCCCCGACCCCCGGCTTCGGGGGGCAATGAGGGGGCGGTGGAAGGGGCACTGCTCCTCGGGCATTACTTAGAGAAGCGCGACCGCCCCGCCCTCCCGCCGGCCCTCCCTCTCTCCCGCCCGGGCCCGCGCGCCACTCCGCCAGAGGGTAAGTTGGGAGTGTTTCGCCCCCACTGACAACTCTCCCTCCCCTTCCCTTTTTTTCCATCAAAGTTTTCTTAGAAGTGGGAGCGGGGTGGAGGAGGAAGAAGGTCCGGCGAGCCTCCGTCTTGTTCTCTCTCCGGGTCTAATTTACCCCCACCTCCCTTCCCCTTCATCCCCTGCGTGCGGCTGCCCCTCCGGAACAGCGCTCCGGAATGACAATTGGAGCGCGGCTCCTTTAAGAGCCCGGCTTTGCCTCCCGGTAGCTGAAGGTCATTAAACACAAAAGCTCTCAGCGCTGCGGTCCAATATAGCGCATGCGCCCTGCCCGAGGACTGGCAGAGAGACGGCAATATGGCGAGAATGCCTGGCAGCGGGGACTGTAACACCAG
>NW_006159919.1:1572964-1573852 GCF_000334495.1 Tupaia belangeri chinensis
CGTGCTGCAGCGCCCCGAGCGGGCCCGGCTGAGCGAGAACACCCGGCTGGCCACCCGCTACGCTGTGCGCATCTTCCGGGAGTACCTGAGCGAGAAGGCACAGAGCCCGGACTTCGAGACCATGGACAAGGGGGCGCTGTGCCGCGTGTTACGCTCCTTCTATGCCGAGGCCCGCTCCAAGAGCGGCCAGCTCTACAGCAAGTCGTCGCTCATCAGCATTCGCAGCTCCCTCAACCGCTACCTCAATGAGCCCCCGTACTGCCGCACGCTCGACCTCACCAAGGACCCCGAGCTACGCAGCGCCAACCTGACTCTGGCCGCGGTCATCCGCAAGCTTGAGGAGCAGGGAGCGGGGCCCGTGGTGCAGAAGCAAGCCATCACGCGCGCCGACCTGCGCAAGCTCTACACCTCCAGCGTCTTCAGTACCAACACACCCTTTGGGCTGCTCAACAAGGTCTGGTTCGAGACATGCATGTACTTCTGCACGCGCGGCCGCGAGAACCAGCGCGAGCTGGAGGAGGACTCTTTTGGGCTGGCCATGGACGAGGACGGGCGCAAGTTCGTCTACTTCAAGTCCCTCGGGCCCTACCACAAGTCGCGCTCGTCTTCATGGAGCAAGAAACGCGCCGAGAGCAGCGACGAGGAGAACTTGCCCCGCATGTACGAGACAGGCACTGAGTTCTGCCCCTATGCTAGCTTTGTCAAGTACCTGTCGAAGCGCAACCCACTCTGCAAGGCGTTCTTCCAGAGGCCCCGGGACCACTGCAGCGAGGGTGATGTGACCTGGTACGAGAACAAAGCCATCGGCAAGAACTTGCTGGGCACTAGGATGCAGATGCTCTCGAAGGCAGCCAAGCTCTCCAAGACCTACACCAACCACTGCATCGG
>NW_006159919.1:1573873-1635869 GCF_000334495.1 Tupaia belangeri chinensis
CCTCCCACCACCACCGCCCCCAGCCACCCTCGCTGGGAAACACTTTTATCCTCCCCAAAGACAGCCAGGTCGGGCCCGATGTGAAACCCGAGGCTGCACCCAAGCGCGCCCTGTACGAGTCGGTGTTCGGGTCTGGGGAAATCTGCGGCCCCTCTTCCCCCAAAAGACTTTGTATCCGCCCCTCGGAGCCTGTGGATGCGGTGGTGGTGGTGACGGTGAAACACGACCCCCTGCCTCTTCTTCCAGAAGCCAATGGGCACAGAAGCACCAATTCTCCCACAGTAGTTTCACCTGCTATTGTTTCCCCCACCCAGGTAACCAAACCAAACTCTATGCATGAAATGTTTCTCTGGTACACTTCGGGACTAACTTTTGTGCTAATGCAGGTCTGGGTAGGGGGGAAGTTTTGAAAAGTAGGCACTATGCTGAATCGGATTTGATCTCGCCCTTAGAAGCTTTACTCTCCTGGTGCTTGTCGGGAAAGTGTACCCCTAACCTTGAGAGATGTGAGAGAGGGCATGCTGCCTAACAAATCACTGCTGACTGTAACGCTAAAAACTTCAAAGATCGCAGAACAAAAGAATTAGCTGGACTGCAGCCTCTCTTCATTGAATGCATGAATTGTGTGAGGCAGAGAGAACGCTGTCCATAAAAAGGAAGCAGTTACTTAAACACGTTGGAAGAAAGTAAGGTTAAGATCCTCTATAACATATTCATCATAACTTATTAAGGTAGAATAGCAGTTATAAGTTATTAAAAAGAAACATGCCAATCCACTTCCTGTAGCTTTTTTTTTCCCGAGAAAAGGGGCGGAGAGAGTAGAGTCACTGGCAGTTGAGTGCCCATGTATGCTGTCACATGTAGTCCCATGTACAGTGACATTTGGGGCATAGTTTTCATAAACTGAAGTCACTTGGGAATGTAGTGTCTTGACTACCAGTCAGGCTCTGAACTGGAGTGTGGCCTGTGGTGCCCAGCTCTGTGCTGTCTGTCCCTAGCTTCCTGGAGCTCACCACCCAGGGGGCAGGTGGGACTTTGGCAGTTAGATAATCCAGTGACAAGAAAACCAGGGTAAGAGTGCTAGACCAGAAGTTGAACAAGTGTTGTGCAAATCAGCTCTCTCTCCTGTGTTTCAGTGTTCTCTAAGATGAGGGAGCTGTTTCAGCCCCGCAGTGACTGGATTCTAAGCAGCAGGGAAAATATGTGGAGATTTTACAACTTTGACCTCGCCACCATCAGGCCCAAGTAGACCGTCCACTTTAAGTCTGGAGGTGTAGTGCAGGCCCTTGAGGGACAGATGTCAGGTACTTCAGTGCTGTTTGTAAAGTGGAAATTCCAGTTCTGGCCAAACTGACCCTTTCAGAGGATTTACCAGCTAATTGGCAAGCCTCAAGGCCAACTGAGAAAAGGGCTGTGAATGGTAACATAAACACCAAAGTTCTCTAAAATACACACGACCTGGGACTTTCTGTCCCTCTGGTGTATGTGTTGTACATTTCTGACAAAGAGGGGGATTGAAAGAGTTGTAAGGATAGAGCGGAGACTTGGGGTTTGCTTTTTCTTTGAAAGCAAAAATAAATGTTCACATTCTTCTTATAAAATTAAAAAACCCTTAAAGTGCGCTGGTGTAGAGTAGCACCTGATAAATTAAGAGTTAAAAGCCTAGGAACGTTTATTATTAGAATAGTAATGAAAATGTTTCTCTATTGGCATCTGTCTGCTCCATTCCTGAGTCCAATGTCATGTAGAATCATGAACTAAAGATTCACACAAGATGAGGGAGTTTTGTTTCCTTGGTTTTGCTTTGTGCTAAGGAACGCTATTCCCTCTGTTACCATCTTTTATATACCTGATTGAGATAAATCAATTCTATAAAACTGTATGCTGATGTTTTTATTATTCTTGAGATATTGTCAGGTAACTCACAAGGTAAACGTAGATTTGAGTGCTCACATGTTGCTTATAGGATTAGTATGGCTCTCAAATGTGATCTCAGCTTTCAGTCCCTTTAATTAAAACACTTCCACTTTGGTGATAGTTCTATGGGGGTCTTCCAACAGTTCCTGGAAAGTGTAAATTATGAAAAAAAAATGATATGTGGGTTGTACATTTTTTGCATCAAAATAAACTCACACTTTATTTCCATATTGCATGAACTTTTGGAAGTCTCTTCATACTTAACAGCTTCTCACTTCTGTTACATTTGTTAAAAATCAGCATCAAGATGTTTAAAGGAACTCTTTAGTAACTCCGATAGCACTCACTTATGAAGTCTGAGCAGTCTAAGTTTGAAACGGATGTTTAGTTTAAGTAGTAAGCTAATACTAAACTTTTTCTCCCGTATTTATTAAAGTCACTAACAATTGAGGTGCAGGGCGTTTCCTGGGGATTAATGACTGGCTGGAGTTACTGGCCCATAGGATTGCTTTAGGTCATCAGCTCTTCTGGCTGGTCATTAATCCCCAGGAAATGCACTGTGTTCCTCAAGCTTCAGTCATTATTATTTAACTATAAACACAGGCTATCCAGCCTTCCTACCCACTGGACCTCCTCAAGTCACACTGCACTGGAGTCCACTGCTGACAGTATGACTGTAGACTTCTTGATAACAGAGAGGTCACACACTGAGGCTCTGAGTCTCTTCTAACATCGCGAGCTTTTTCAAAAGATAAAGAACCTGCTGCTTTAAATGCATTGATTCTCTTTACTTCTTGAACCTGTTAATAAGTGTATCATTTATGGGACAGGTTGAAGAATGAATCCACTCAAGGATTATGGAATTTGTGGCTTTCATTCATGTGAAGTAGCTTTTTTTAGAGAGAGGGGATTGTGGTGGCAGTTGTGATGGTTGTTTTATCTACACTTTGATTCTCTTGAATGGTTGTGTTAAAAAACAAAGAGTAGTTTTAGTTCCCTTTTCCCCCCACATAGCTGTTGTGACCCAAGATGGTCTGGTTATTGGTGCAGCATGACAGCTCCCAGTTGGAGATTATGTGGTCCCTTTAAAAGGTTTAGCACCAGATCCTCCATCTTCCTAGCTGTTCTCTTTGGCGGAGAGAGGATGTATGTATGTATGTATATGTGTGTGTGTGTGTATATATATATGTGTGTGTGTGTGTATATATATATATATATATATATATATAGAGAGAGAGAGAGAGAGAGAGAGAGAGAGAGAACTTTTCCTACCTCAGGGAACATTACATCAGGCTACATGAATGTTAAAGATAAGTAATTTTATTCTTTTTTGGGGGAGAGGTTTTTGCTATAGGGCACATGCACTTGTCAGAAAGACAGAGAGAAACAGACAGAAAGCAAGAAATCACCCCCGAGGGAGGATGGCCATGCCTCAATCCCTTCTCCTCCATTCTCCTCTCGGGATCTTGGGCACACACGCACACGCATCTGGCGTGAGGTTAAGCCACCGGGTCCAGGACTCGAACCACGGTTGACTAACTGGGAGTCCGGCAACATAGCCATTATGCTAACTGCTGGTCCCAGTAATTTTATTCTTTATCAGTCACAAAAAAAGTAATAGTTTAGATTCTCAATGTCATATTTTTGTTGTTAAAGTTTTTGTAAACTGTGCCGCTTTTCAGTGCCAAACAAAAAAATATAAATCAGCTCACTGTTTAACATATGTAAAGTGTCATTTATTTTTATTCATAGTAGAGAGCACATATATGTGTGCAAAAGAGAGAGAGAGTGGGGCACCCTCAGTAAGGACTGGTCATGGTGTGACCCCCTTTTCCACAACTCTTCAACTCCACAGGATCTTAGATGCACATACCCCTGATGTGTTTTCAGACTGACTTGGGACTCTGAACCCACAGCTAGTCATGTGGCTTCCAGCACAACAGTTCACTTTGCTATTGCTTACCCCACCAGGCTGAGCCTAAAGGGCTTTCAAAAATAGTCGCAAACTTGTGAAAAGGTGTCTTTAATTGCACTTGCTTGACCCTAACTAAGATTATTTCTAGAAATACTTTCAAGGGATTCTGTAAGTCGGAAGGAAATGCATTATGGGAAAGATTCTGGGATGATGGTGCACACCACTGTTGCTGTTTGATTGTCCTCACTGTGGGCAGTGTTGAGCCTTCCAGTTTCCGAGCTGGCAACAGGGACAGGTTTCGAGTAGGGACATGTAGTTATTCATGATCTTAACCTTTGAAGAGAATACAAAAGCTGATAGCACTGAGAATCCATTTTCTGTTCAAGTGTTCTAGTAGGAATAAAGAAAGAATATATTATCTATCTACTTAATAGCATGCATTTTGTGTCTTATTGAAATAATCACGGAAGCCCTATTTTGAATTTGAAGACTAAGAGAGAGACTTTCTTGTAGGAGGAATCAAACTTTTTTTTTTTTTGAGAATTTTTTTTGCTATAGAGCTCACGTGCTCGCCAGAAAGACAGAGATAGAAAGCGAGAAATCACCCCCCGCCTCCCTCCCGGGAGGATGGCCCTGCCACAATCCCTTCTCCATTCTCCTCTTGGGATCTTGGGCAGCACCCAGGGTGAGTTTAAGTCACCAGGTCCTGGACTCGAACCACGGTCAACTACATGGGAGTCCAGCGACATAGCCATTACGCCAACTGCTGGTCCCAGGGGAAATCAAACGTTTATAAACACCAAGGATCATAACAATTGTAGCAAAACTTTTCAATGTTTTTTTGAAGCTGTTAGGATTAACTGCCTTTTTAAAATAGGTATTTTCCTCATTTTTAATATTAGTTTATAGCTATATTCTTTCTCTACTGCAAGAATGTTTGTTCTCCTTTATGGAAAGTTCAAATTGTTGGAGAAACTAAATGTCTTATATGTAAGTATGTGTTTTTCTTTAGTTGACACTACAATTTCGGATTTTGTGTCCAGAATCTATAACCAGTTTTCCACTTTGCAATAGTCTCATTGGCAAGATCTAAACCTCATTACATATTTAAACTAGATCCAAATAAAGACAGGTAAAAGGTGATACACTTAATGTTTTCCAACAGTTGTTTGGTGTTTTTGGAAAGAAATCTGTACTTTGTATACTCTTATTTATTTATTTATTTATTTAATTTGCTTTATGGTGAGTGTACTCACTGGAGATAGACAGAGAGAAAAGGAAAGTAAAAAAACACTCCTCAGGGAGATGGCCACGCAACAATTCCTTCTCTTATATTTTCTTCTTGGAATTTTGGATTCCCCCTCCCCCCGCATACACACCCAGCATGTTTTTCAGGCTGCTGGGTCCAGGACTCATACCACACAGTCAGCCATGTGGGATCCAGCCACCTTCATCACCACACTACTGGCTGGCCCTGTCATATGCTCTTACATATAAATATTACAATCAGTGTTCAGGGGTATTTAAACTGAGGTAAACTCCGTCAGATGTCCGTTCACTATCTAGTCAAGTTGATCCACTAAATAGAAAAAGTACTTGCTGCCAAATGAGAAAGTGGATCTTATTTATCTAAACCTTAAATCTCTTTTTATATAGTGAAAAACTTAAGTATCATGTTACCTTTTGGTGTCTGAATGGACATTTTAAAAGCAGAATCAAAACAAAAGTTCCTGTATCATTCGTTGCGTTAAACATCTTAGGACCACGCATGCAAACTAGTAATCAGTGATTAGTCTTTTCAAAGACATCTTCGGAAAAGTTAGATAAAAAAAGGTAGTGTGAATGAATTGGTCCAGAAAAGATATTGAGCTTGACAAATCAAAATGAAAAAGGACATAGACTTAAGGTCGAAACTTTACACTAGCACACTTTTTTGTTCAACGCTTCTACTGAATTCAGTTCAGCCATTGTTCCTGAGCTTCTTTCTGCTTGCTAAGTACTACACAGCCACAGGAGTCAGTCTTTGCCCTCACTAGGGATTCGCAGAGGATGGGCAAGTTAGTGGACTACTACCCTTGAAGTTGAGCTAATTCCCTGTGAGATACATGAACATCAGAGCAGAAATAGTGAACTTTTGAAGTTTAAAGTTTTAAGCTCCATTAACTTCTTTTGAGTTTTCAGATGTATAAAAGATTTCCTTTTCCCTCTTTTTCTCCTTCAAGGGAGGCTGGACTCTGAATGAGCATTTAAGTCCTGTGAAATGCCTCACTGCAGCAAAGGTTATGGGCTGAGATTCGGCCTGAATATGACATTATATGACCTAATGCCCGGAAACTGCATTACCAACTCTCTATACCCACCAGCACTGCAGGAGGCGAAACACGAGGCATGCTTTGGGTTTACAGTGATTCTCCAAGTCCTGTTCAATACTTCCTTTACAGTCAGACTTTCTTCCTTGCAACTCACTTTAACAACCCGATGGAGCCCTTTCCAATGGAGCCCTTTTCTCTGCTTCTGATAAAATACATTTATATTGGGTTGTTGGAAAAGTCATGGCATATTTTTCTTTTTTTTTCTATGTAAAAATGCATCATGACTTTTCTGACAACCCAGAATATGACAGCAAACTTTAATGAAAATACAATTCATTTTTAATTGTGGAGGGCTCATGAGCTTGCCAGAGGCAGACAGACAAGATGAAGCAGAGGGAGAAAGAGCCACACAATAGAGCGTAGTCATGCCACAATCCCTTCTCCTTAATTTCTCCATTCTATTGGGATTTTTTGTCACACATGCATATGTCCAGTGTGTTTTTCAAACTGCTGGGCTGGGATTTGAACTGTGGTTGACCATGTGGGCTCTGGCTCCCTAGGCTATGGGGCCAGCCTGACAGAACATCAGGTCCTACATTTTGCCCAAGTGTTGGGTAACAAGATTTTCAGAAATAATGCAAATAGGGACTGTCCACAGTTTTGTAAGGCCAGAGTGCCTGAGCTTTCCTTGGCATCTTAATCCCATGTGCTTCTAGGCACCTCCTCCCCATCTGCAGTTTGGGCTCATTTTTCACATTTTTAGCCCCCATGGGAACTTTCTTTTTCTGGAGACCCTCTATATTTTGAGATATGTGATCCAGCTCTTGCTTTTTTCCTAGACAGGGGCTTTGATGGTTTTTAACCTTGTGGAGTGCAGGGCAGTCTCAGAGGTGCTACAGAGCCGTACCAGGATGTTGTAAGCCTTGGAGGAGAGGATTAGGGGCAGGCCTTAGCAGCCCATCATCCCAGTTTGACCCACCCATTCTCCAGCTCCAATCCTGACAGCCTCCTCCCCAGGCAAACACAGAGCCAATGTATTTTAAAAATCCTCTTTATATTGCAAGCCTTTCCGGGAGTATCTGGACTTGAATTACTGTTTTACCCCTGGATGTCTGGCAGGGAACCCTAGAAGACAGACATTTCGATCTGGTCTGGGAAAAAGAGGTTAAAATGTGCTACCTGAAGGGGCTGACAGATTTAAGACAACATTAGGTGATAGGCCTCTGGGAAAGGAAGAGAAGAACTCGGAAAGGAATGCTAAGGAATGACAGAGACAGATGTCGCTTCCTTTGTGAGTAATTTGGTTACCAAATGAAAATGTCAAGACTAGTTTGGAAGCTTGTCATCATTAATTTCTAGTTTTTACTTCATGTTCTAGTCTGGGTTAACCCAGTTCAATCCAGTGTCGCAGCGTTCAACCCCCATCCTTCCTCTCCTAACACACAAAACGGTAGCTATTGCTTGTAGCACCAGTTTCTGCTTGAGCTCTTTCCTTGTGCCAGGGAATTAGTCAGGTACACTATATATCTATTTGCAATCTAATTTAGTATTTGTAGATTTCTCTACTTCATCCTCTTTGTAGACAAAGTATTCATAATCACATAATACCTATACACAAATATTTATAAAAACTTGGTGCCTGAAGAAAAAGTCCTTCAGTTTTGTTATTATAGTCTGAGAAATACATGTTTAGAGCAGGTTTCATGACCTCGTGGGTTAATTCTGATGCCTCAACTTATGATGGTTTCTGATTTTTTTAAAGAGGTTTTTGCCTTAGGGCATGTATGCTTGCCACAGAGAGAAACAGACAGGAAGAAAGTCAGAAATCACCCCTACCAGGGGATAGCCATGCTACAATCCCTTCTCCTTTATTCTCTTGCCCAGTGTGATTTTCAAGCCATTGGGTCCAGGACTCAAACCGTGGTTGGCCATGTGGGAGTCCAGCAACGTAACCACTATGCCATTTGCTAGCTCCTGGTTTCTGATTTTTTATTATTTATTTATTTTTAGAGAGTTTTTTGGCTACAGGGCGTGGAAGCTCACCAGAAAAACAGAGAGAGGCAGAGAGACAGAAAGCGAGAAATCACTCCCTACGGGGGATGGCCATGCCACAATCCTTTCTCCTTCTCCTCTTGGGATCTTGGGCAAAGATGCACATGCACCTGGAGTGAGTTTTAAGCCACCGGGTCCGGGATTAGAATCTCAGTTGACTACATGAGAGTCCAGTGTCATAACCATTACACCAACTGCTGGTCACAGGTTTCTGATGTTTTTAAGGTTTTAGAGACATGACTTAGAAATGTGAATTATTTCTGCATTCCTAGTAGACATGGATGAGCGAGTGAGTGGACTGTTACATCCAAGCCATGTTTTGGATATAAACTGTCACAGCCTCTCCCTGGCCCTGTACCCATGGAGCGGAATGTAATCAGCAATGATAACCAAGACATACTGATGGCTTTAGCACATCCGCATCACTTAGGAGCTCATTGCAAATGCAGACTCTCACTTTCTGTCCCCCTGAATCAGCACCTGCATTTTAACAAGATTTCTAGACAGGTTATGTGCACTGAACATCTTGATGAGCACTGATCTGCATGGTATCTCGTTTAATCCTCACACAGCCTTCCAAAGAATTATGGCTATGATTTTACTTTACAAAGGAGAAAAACTGAGATTTGCTATGTAGCACCCTCAGACTTTCCTGAGTCTGGAAACTATTGTGCTGTCGGAAAAGTCATGACCAATTTTTGCATAGAAAAACACATCATGACTCTTTTGACCACCCAGTACCTGTTTTGAGCAAGGTTAAGAATAGACTCTGGAGGGCTGGCTCCATGACCTAGTGGTTAAGGGGGCTTAATCCCACATGCACAACTCTGGTTCAATTCTGGCCCCTACAGCTTGAAAACCATGCTGGGCATGTGTTGCACATGTCCAAATCGCAACAAGATGCAATGGAAGAGAAGGGATTGTAGCATATCAGGCCTCATTGAGGGTGCTTTCTTCCTTTCCTTCTCCCTCTCCTCTCTCTGGTGAGAGAATGCACCCTCTGGCAATAAAACAAACAAACAAAAATATAATAGAACAGACGCCAGAGTCAGAACCCCCTGGACCAAATCTCAGCTCTGCACAGACCTCCCTGTGCTTCAGTTTCCTCCTCAATCAAATGCGGTTGGTGGTGATAAATATCTTACGGGGTCATCAGTTAGTATGAAATGAGTTACTATTTGAGAAGTACTTAAAATGGGAGCACTACTTGAGTACCCACTCTCATTTTGTTAGCACAGAATGTTTTACATTTGGGGATAAACAAGGATCTTTATGATAAAGTCTGGTCCTTGTCTTCAGTTTTTCTCTAGGAAGTAGCTTGTCCCAGTGCCTCTTTGCCATTTCTTCTGGAGTGCCTACAGACGATGGCCGGTCTCACTTCCACTGGTCTTTGATAGATATGACATCATGGGGCAGACTGTGCCATCACTGCGGCCTACCCTCAACCTCCTCCCTCTCCTGATTTCCTTAAAAAGCCCATTCCTGTGGATATTTTACCACAAACTTATCTTTTCCTTCTTCTACTTTTTAATTTTTTTTTTTTTTAAGATTTGCATATGTTGTGTCCCCTGGCAGGATTCAACTCCATACCCTCTAGATTTGTTCTTTAGACCCTTCCTGTTTCTCTTTATAGGCCGTTGGGCATTTTCAAGTGCTAGAGGGGGCTGGGAGGCCACTGATGGGTGTAATTCTACCCAAATTCCAGCAGAATCACAAGTGAAATGAAACAATAATGAACAGATTGAAATAAACAGTTTTTATAAGGAATTAATTTTGTTTGGAGTAGTTTGACACTAAGGGAATGGTCGTAATGCGGAGTTTCTTAAAAACTTGTGAAGGTTGCTATAGCAGTAACTTTTGCAAAACTTCTAGACTCAATAGTCTAGAAGAAGGACCTACATTTGGCTAGATATGATAGTATTGTGTTTGTATTTCCCTAATTCTTAGGGGGATGACAGGTTTTTATTATTTGACTTCTGAATTGGATACTATAAAGAAGTTAATAGAAGTACCACTTTAAAGTTGAAGTGTACTAATGTATGTGCGTAATAGACCGCAGAATCAGGTAATTGGTTGATGTTTTGATATAATACTGCTGACCGATTAATGACTGCTTATGACTTGTTTTAAAGAGAAATGATTGATATGACAGTGTAGGGATTTATTACCTCTAATTTAGTTTGCCCTTCAAATACAATATTTATCTAGTATAATGGTTGTAGAATAATTTCATGGGCTTTTAACATAGTCTATTTTATTAGGCCAGCTTATCCAGAATATTGATTTCTGTTCTGTGGCATTTTTTTTCCCTGACAAAACTTTATCTACATAGATTTTAGACATTTTCTTTTATCTCACACCAATATCTCATTGTGTTTTACTCCAGGGGAGAAAAAAATAGACTTTCAGAATGTTTATCTTTTCAGTGGATTAAGGTAGCAATTTAAAAACATGTTGCTGTAGAAACAACACAGACCTAAATAAAAGTATAACCAGAACATTAGATAGCTAAATGTGCTAGCTTCATTTCTTGTCCCCTCAACCTGGTGTTCATTCACTTGTTACTGACTTTTTGTAGTTAATTGTAAGATATTCACAGTGCTGGTGATTTCATGGCTTTTTCACGATCATTTTATAGGTGGAGTCAGTGGTGGTGATGGTGAAGTTCCAAAAAAATGTTTCTCAGGTTGTTTTATCAACATATGAAGGAGGGCTCATGGGATCATAGACTCCCATCCAGCATGTAACTACTATCTCAAGTGCTGTGTTTTTAGAAATAACCTCTCAGGACATGAGTGATGATGTAAGAAGAGAAAGGCAACATGGAAAGGAGAATGCTAGACAGAAAAACCTGGAAAACTGGAGTCATTCACAAAGGCATTCTTTGAGCACTTAACTCAAGGGTGCAAGGGTAGGAATTTGGAGGCGAGGAATCATTTAGAAATATTTAAGAAAAGACCCTGAGCAAACTATAGTGAAGTACCTAAAACAAGTCCAAAGGGCTGGCTTTCCATTTGTTAACTATTCTCAAGTAAACTCTGGAAGCAAATGGTGTGGGTTCATAACTTAAAAACTGGACCAATGGTGGACCAACCACACTGAAAGACTAAAACATTTAAACCTTAAAAGCCTATAAAAATAAGGCTGACCCCTAAGTGCTATGTTAAGGACTGTGCATTGGGAGCTGGATTCCATATGGCTCATCACAGTTCAGATCCTGGCCCTGGTGGCTTCAAAAGCATAATAGGTACATGTGTGGGCATGCACGTGTGTGTGCCCAAATTCTTGACAGGATGGAGAAATGGAGGAAAAGGGATTGCGGCATGACCACGTCCTACTAGTGTTGGGGGTTTTGTCTGTCTTTCTGTCTGTCTGTCTCTGACAAGTACTCTCATCTGCTGGTAATTAAAAGGAAAGAAAGAAAAAAGCCCACTGTAAGGAGAATGTGAAAACTCAGAAAAAATAAAATATTTCCTTGTCAAAATTTAAGTCTTTTCTTTGCTGTGATACTGCAGCTTCTCTTTAGTACACTAGTATTGTAGGTGTCCCAACTCAAAGAAAGCTGCCACATGTCACCATAGATACCCACACTAAATGTTCACCTTGTTAAGGCCCAGAGTTTACGATCAAATATTTATGTAGTAACCCAAAGACATTCACAACAGGTACCATGCCACAGCTTACATTTTAATTATAGCTCTTACCATCACCAACAGCATTCTTTCTTTCACAACTTGGGTCTCTGAAACCAGACTGTGAATAATCAATCAGGTGCTTGTGAGTAGTGCTTTACAGTTTTCAAAGAGCTTTCTCGTGTGTGATTTCTTTGTAAGGAAGCTTTGTAGGGCTCTTCCTAGTGGCACATACTGGACTAGACAGACCTCACGACACAGATAAAATTATTTTCTTTGGAGGAATCACTCATGGTCTCATGGGGGAGGCAGACAAATAACTGAAAGAATAAACCCTTACCATGTGTGATAAGTCCCATGATAATTTGTACACAGAGTCCCATGATACTCTTTTCAAAAAAAAATTATTTATTTAATTTTACTTATTATTTTGTTTGCTATTGTACACATGCATCACCAGAGAGAAGCAGGTAGAAAGAGAAAGAGAGTGAGAAGGAAAGTAAGAAAGCAAGCCACCAGGTCCAGGACTCAAACCATGCTTAGCCATGTGAGAGTCAAGCACCTTAACTACCACACCACTTGCTGGCCGTGTCCCATGATACTCTGTAGCTGAAGTGGGAAGCTAGGAATTATGCTCAGACCTATTCTATACATGTGCATGCACCAGGTGTGTTTTTGAATCAGCCCAGGGATCTGAACCTGCAGCAAGCTATGTGGCTTCTAGCTCTGCAGTTCAGTTTGCTACCAACTGCACCACCAGCCTGAGACCAGTGATGCTATTTTAGCTGTACTTTATAGAGGTTATAAATGCAGTACAATTAGGCATTAAAGAAAAGGGGGGAAAGGACATCAAAGCACAAGTGTATGTATGGATGTATCTTAAAAACTGGAAGAGTTGGGACCAGTAGATGGCATAATGGTTATGCTGCTAGACTCCCCGGCTGTTGACCATGGTTCAAGTCCTGGACCCAGTGGCTTGAAACACACTGGGCATGTTTATGTGTGTGCCCAAAATTCCAAGAGCAGAATGGAAGAGAAGGGACTGTGGTGTGGCCAGTCCCCCAGAGAATGATTTATGGATTTCTGTCTCTCTGCCTCTCTCTCTGTCTCTCTGCCAAGCACACACGCCCTATAGCAAAAATCTCTCTTAAAAAACACGGGCAGAGTTTTGGGCCAGTCTCAGAGCACTGTGGTTAAATGCTATGCATTGGGAGTCCAGTTCTACATGGCTTACCAACTTGAATCCCAGCCCCAGAAGCTTGAGAAAGACACTAGGCACATGTGTGTGCATGCCCCAAATCCCAAGATGAAGGAAGGAAAAAGGATTTTGGTGTGGCCATGCCTCTCTCACTCACTCTCGCTCTCTCTCTCTCTGGCAAACATATGTGCCCTCTAGCAATTTGGGGGGGAAAAAAAAAACCTGAAAGAATCATAAAGTAATTTTGCTGCTTTTAGAGTTTCAGGAAAATTCAAAAGAATGTATAGATTAGGATGAAATAGAACAGCATAGTCTTCCAAATGTCAGTATACCCCTTAGATAATCAGTGGCTGTTTGGTTTGGTAATATGTTCTTTTTTTCTATTTGTTTTTCTTTATTCTTGATAGAGTGTTTACACAGTCATGACAGAGAGAGGGAGGTGAGCACCCTTCACAGGGTCTGGTTGCATCCTGATCCCTTTCCTCCAGTCCTCTGGCCCGTGGGATGCTGGGGACTTGCATATGCATTCCTAGTATGTTTCAGGCTGACCAGGCAGGGGATTCACATGGGTCGCCACATAGGATCTGGCTTCTCTTGAGCAGCGCCATGAGCTGGCCCTGGAAATACTCTCCTAACACACAGCCACGCCTTACGGAGCCCTTTCTTCAGTGATTGAGTGCCTACCAGCCCTTTGCTGGGATGTTGTCCAGACTTGTTCTACTTTTTTGTTTTGTTTTGTTTTGTTTTGTTTTCTCTTGCCAGAAAACACAAACAGAAAGAGAGGGAAAGTGAAAAAACACCACCCAGAGGGGATGGCCATGCCATAATCCCTACTCCTCCATTCTTCTCTTGGGATTTTGGGCCTCCACTCACATGCACCTGGTGTGGATGGTCTAGGACTCGAACCACGCCATTAACCATGTGGAATTCAGCTGCCTTAACCTTCATGCCACCTGTTGGCCCGCTCCGCGCTACTACTTCTGCTCCCCAATTGTTCAGTAATTGAAGACTTGCTCCCCGAGGCTTCCAGTCTTTTCTACTTCACTCAGAACACTTAATTAAATGAGGGGGGAAAAAAGAGAACACATTCTGATGCAGAGTTATAACTAGTAAAAAGAACCAATAAAAATGACTATAAAGTGCCTGACAAATAGAAAATGTTTAATAATATGAAAGCACTTTATGGAACAAGGGTTTACCTCTTGGCACATGATGACAGGCCGTCCCTGCCAGGGCGTTTCCCAGGCTGCTGCCCTTGGCAGGCAGTTCCTGCCCAGCCAGAACAGGAACAGGCGTGTGAAAGAGATTCTGTCATCTGGGAGTCACCTGACTTCTTACTGCAAGAACATCCTTGGGAAGTGACAACCACAGACATGTAGACCTTTCATTAGTGATGACAGATAACAAGGGATAAAGGACACTGGTGACTTGGGAGTAAATGGGAATACAAGGAAAAGACCAATAGGAAAGAAAGTAGAGTGGGGAGAAAGTGGATAAGGCATTTCCAGTCTTACGAACCTGAATGACCCTAGACATGCTGCTTAGTTTCTTGTTTGTTAAATAAGGATCGGGGAATATGTTGTATTAAAAGCTCCTAGTGGGCTGGCAGGTGGCGTGGTGGTTAAGGGTGCTGGACTCCCACATAGCCAACTGCGGTTCAAGTCCTGGACCTGGTGACTTGCTTTCTCACTTTTTTTCTCTCTCTCTGTGTTCCCCTCTGGTCAAATTAAAAATAAATAAATAAAGTTAAATAAAATAATTCTTTAAAAAAATAAAAAGCCCATAGTAAGTGTGCGGTAAATGGTAACTCAAAAAAATTTTATTGGTGAGGATAGAACATTTATTTACTAGGTTACAGAGAAGTAGAGGGGTTGTGTATAGTTTACAGCTGATTGTCAATATTCTCTTCTATTTTCACTTTTTTTTATTTTTTGGAGAGGTTTTCGCTATACGGCACGTGCGCTTGCCAGACAGACAGAGAGAGACATAGAGACAGAAAGCGAGAAATCACCCCCCAGGGGGGATGGTCACGTCGCAATCCCTTCTCCTCCATTCTCCTCTCGGGATCTTGGGCACGCACGCACACGCGCCCGGCGTGAGTTTTAAGCCACCGGGTCCAGGACGCGAACCGCGGTCGACTACTTGGGAGTCCAGCGACATAGCTATTACACTAACTGCTGGTTCCCTTTTATTTTCACTTTTAAAGTTTAGTTCTTTCATGAGAGAGAGACAGAGCGGTAGATAGCACAACATGGCCGTCACACTGTGTTACCCCACTGTCTCAGCTGATCTGGATCATGGATACACACATGTATACCTGGCGTGCTCAGGGAGCACCCGGAGGGTGAACCCAGGACCTTTCCTCTGTGAGTCTAGTTCTGTTTCCATTGTGCCACTGCCTGGCCCCAAGTATTCTCTTTTAAAATATAAAACAGAGGTTATCTCCAAAAGATGAAAGAATGGAAATATATAAAGAAAGGGGGAGGGGACCCACATTTGTGGTAAGGATAAATAATAATTAAGACACTAACAATAAAAACTATAAAGTTTAGAAAAAGATGGATATTAAATTATAGATATCCCAATTTGAGCCTATATGTTACTCACTAAAATATAAAAATAGGGACCAGCATACGGTGAATGGTTACATCGCTGGACTTCCACATGGCCAACCGTGGTTCAAGTCCTGGATCCAGAGGCTTGAAACTCACCCCGGGGATGTGTATGTGTGTGTGTGCTCAAAATCCTGAGGGGAGAATGAAGGAGAAGGGATTGCGGGGTGGCCATCCCCCCTGGGGGGCATGATTTCTTGCTTTGTGTCTCTTTGTCTCTCTCTGTTTCTCCAATGAACATACATGCCCTACAGCACAAATCTCTCTAAAAAAAAATAAAATAAATGTAAAAATAAAATTAAATATTCAAACTTATCTTTACTCTTCATTTATATCATGAAGAGGATAGTTTAAACGTATTCTATATAAAATGTCTAAAGGGTTAATTTTAGAACACCTCTAAGATTTATAAGAATTAAAATAAAGTTATTGGTAGTATTAATATAAAAAGTCTTCAGTGTTCAATTAAATGATCCGTCTCATTAACAAATAAAGAATTTGATGTTTTTTAAAGTTTTGTTTTGCCATAAGGTGTGCACTCACAGGAGAGACACAGAAAGGGGCAGGGAGAGGGAAAATGAGAAATCACCTGCAGGAAGGATGAAGCTTTCAATCCCTTCTTCAATCCACTCCTGGAATTTGGGGCAGGCATACACACATGCCCGGCATGATTTTCAAGTCACTAGGTCCAGCACTCAAACCACGGCTGGCCATGTGGGAGTCTAGCTCCGTAACCATCGTGCCACCTGCTGGCGCCTTGATTTTTTTCATTATAAGCAATGACTTGATAGAAATCAACTCCATTTTGTTCTATTTGGACACTGTGGTATCAATAAAGCATGTTCTAAATTTGTTTCAATAAACAAATATCTTAATCATCTAGTATATTAAACTGGGATTTTTTAAGGCTTCTGTCCTTAAGAACATCTGACCTGAAGATAAATGATAGGTTTTATACTCCTTTATAATTTTTTTAAATAATAGTTTGAAATTTATTCTCATGGCCACTTAACCAGGAAAGATCTCATCCAAATACACTAAAGAATAAAACACTTTCTGGCAATGTGTTATAGGGAACAGTAGCATTCTTTGTATTAAAGTGCTCTTTTGAGAGCGATTATGTCATTTCCATAGCCTCCTCTTCCTACTTGACTGAATAAAATGCTTGCTCAATTGGCATATGTCATCAAATAATTTACATATTAATCTTAATTTAATTTATACCAACTTGTTTAGAAAGGATGTCAGTTAACACTGTCTGCATCACAAAGCAGGATGAATTACAATTAGGTTATTGGCCTTTGATGCACTGTCTGGTAACAGAGCTACACATCTCATGTCTGAACAATTTATCCTCATGATCATTCTAATAGCTAACATGTATGTGCAACATATTGTTCCCTGTAGTCTTCATAACAATCTTACAGGCTACAGAGGTCACATAACCTGTCCTAGGAAGTACAATAAGTACATGGAAAGTCTGAAACCATATCCCAGGTCTCTCATTTGTTCATTCATTCAGCGGATACACAAAGTCTTCAGAACATTTATGAAAAATGCATATTATGAAAAAATTATGGGACCAGCAGTTAGCGTAATGGCTATGTCGCTGGACTCCCACGTAGTCGACCGCGGTTCGCGTCTCGGACCCGGTGGCTTAAATCTCACGCCGGGCGCGTGTGCATGCGTGCCCAAGATCCCAAGAGGAGAATGGAGGAGAAGGGATTGCGGCGTGACCATCCCCCCTGGGGGGTGATTTCTCGCTTTCTATCTCTATGTCTCTGTCTGTCTGGCGAGCGCACGCGCCCTATAGCAAAAACCTCTCAAAAAAAAAAAAAAAAAGAAAAAAAGAAAAAATTATGTTGGATTTTTAACAATTATTTTTGCAGCAAAATTAACTTGTACTTTAATTCCACTTGCCACCAATTTTTCAAAGTCCCCTAGTATTTATTGAGCATCTACCAGGCAGTGGTTACTGTGGACTCAGTAAAGATAAAGACAGAGAAGTCATTTCTCATGGACTTAACAGCCAAGAGAGACATGCAAACTAACAAGACTATCATCAAATCAGACTAAGGTGACTGGGCAGCTACTCTGGGCTGCATACCCTCTCCTTGGGACATAGCATGCCCTTCTCTATCAGTTAGATCCCACCCACACTCACACTGATCACTTGGCTGACTTAATCATAGTCACAGACTCTGTCCCCAGAGCTGATGAAGCTGTGGCTGGCCTCATTTACTCTTCTAGATAAAGGTTGTCACCGTTGCATGAGCCACAGCAGTTAGATTCCCCTATTAAAATGTTAAGGAAGGATATGTAAGCTATATACAACAGGTGCCTAGCATGGTGTCTTCTTAAGAACTCTGAGTAGGGAATAGCCAGTGACATAGTGGTTTAGGTGCTGGACTCCCATATGGCTGACTGTGGTTCGAGTCCTGGATATGGTGTCTAGAAACTCACACTGGATGCATGTGCATGCAAGCCCCAGATCCCAGGAGAATAGAGGGGAAGGGATTGTGGTGTAGCCATCCCCCTGGTGGAAGTGATTTCTCACTTTCTTTGTGTCTGTCTTTCTCTGTCTCTGGCTAGCACACACCCTATAGCAAAAATCTCTCTCAAAAACAAAACAAAACAAAACAAAACAAATCTCTGAGTGGGTAATGCAACTGACCACCTCCACTCACTGAACACAGACTGAGGTGGAGAGATGGAGCCCCACAGAGGCTGAGCAGCATGGTCTGCTGTAGAGGCCAGAGTTGACCCTGACTCATGATCTCTGAATGTCTTACCTGGCTGACAAATCCTCCTCTCCTCACCTGCTGTTTTATGTGCAGCCATTGAGTGTGATTGATGTCATGCCTCATTCAGTCCATCCTATCCTAGACTGTTCTTTGCTACTCAAAAGCCGAATGAGTGGCCCAGACATTGAGGTTTTTCTTCTCTCAGAAACGCACTTCTCCCCAAACCACCTTTCTCTAACAAAGTCTATCAGATGATCTGTCTCTTTCTCCCCCACTGCTATAAAAGCAGCAACTAAGCTGTTCTTGATAGGATCAAGAGAACTGTTAACATAGATAAGCAGGTGTTTGTGAAGTGCATAATCCACAGTGGCGATGCCAGAGAACCCTGTGGTTAGTTGCAGGGACCCTTCAGCTAGCAGAGATGCTGTCATAGTACCCTGTATCCGACCTTTTCACTTGGTGTCAATGAAGCTGCCTCACCATACTGCAATACCTGGCATTCAGAATCCCTTCTACCCTCAAGACCTATGCTTTTGTCCAGGCAAAACTATCTGCCAATTGAATGTTTGTAAATTAGATAAAAGTTTAAATACATGGGGGGAGAGGGGGAGCAGTTGTGACGTGGGTAATTGTGAGCTGGGCCCCAATGGCTGATTGCAGTTCAAGTCCTGGATTCGGTAGCTTGAAAAACTACCAGGCACGTGTGTGTGTTTACCCAAAATTCCAAGGCGAGAAAAGGAGGAGAAGGTATTGCAGAAAATGCCCCTTGGGGGTATTATATATCCCATGGGAGTAATATATCTCTCTTATTCTCTTTCTGCCTCTCTCCTGAAAGCACATGCATCCTCTAGCAAAATTTTAAAAACTAAATAAATACACTGAAGGAAATTCTGTTTTAAAGCTCCTATTTGTCCCTGATGTGAATTCTGATATTGAGCCAGAATTAAACATACTTTGCTATACTTTATAGTGTTTAAAGTTAAACATATTTTGGTATACTTCACAGTGTCTATTTTTATTTCTGATTAGGATTTATATGTTTTAAGGATGTGTGTGTGGGGGGGTACATGGGTGTACACATATGTGAGGTCTTCACAAAGTGTGTGGATAATGTATATTATGAAACCTTTGCACGGGTTTCAAATTTCAATTTTTTTTAGTTACAATATGCAACTTAATGTAATATTAACATACATATTTGACTTATTAAATTTCACCCTGTGGTTGAAATTTTCTAACATGTTAATGGTTATTTTATTTTATTTTATTATTATTTTTTTTGGAGAGGTTTTCGCTATAGGGCGCGTGCGCTCGCCAGACAGAGGGAGACAGAGAGACAGAAAGCGAGAAATCACCCCTGGGGGGATGGCCATGCCGCAATCCCTTCTCCTCCATTCTCCTCTCGGGATCTTGGGCACGCACGCACACACGCCCAGTGTGAGTTTTAAGCCACAGGGTCCGGGATGCGAACCACAGTCGACTACGTGGGAGTCCAGCGACATAGCCATTACGCTAACTGCTGGTCCCCAGGGTTATTTTATTTTTTATTTGCCCTATGGTGAGTAGTCTTTCAAAAACAATGATTGAATATTTTTTAGAAGTATTTTATTTAACTTTTATTTATTATCATTATTATTTTCCAATGATTGAATATTTTTAAGAGTGAGAGTTAATATTTTCATGATATTTAGTTCTTCTATACCCCCCCCCTTTTAAAAAAGTTTATTTATTTCTTCCATGAGTGATCTTGGAGAGACAGACAGAGAGACATCACGCTCAACAGGATCCTGACACCGTGGTCTCTCACCAGCTTTGGCCAGCCCTAGATCCAGGTATATTCAGGGAAATCTCTAGACAGGAACCCAGAACCTTCATAGGTGGCTTAGCCTTGCAGAGCATCACCTTCTATTGCTTATCGTTTAGCTCCATTCCTCTACCCTTTCAATAATGTCTATTCCTTGAGGGCAAGCTCATTGTTTCTGTTGCCCACTGCTCTGTTCCCCATGCCTGGCCCAGCCACTGCTCTGTTCCCCATGCCTGGCCCAGTGGTTGACATATTAGGTGATCAAAAGTATTTGTAGAAATGAATACAAATATTTATAGTGAGGCCAGGTGGTAGCCTGGTGGTTAAGGCAACTGGCTCCCACGTGGTTAACTCTGTGGTTCCAGTCCCGGGCCAACCAGCTAGAAAAAACACCTGGCATGTGTGCATACATACCCAAAAGCCCAAGAGGAGAATGGAGGAGAAGAGATTATGGTGTGGCCATCCCCCACTGGGGGAGGTGTTTTCTCACTTCCCTCTCTCTATGTTCTTGTTTCTGTGTCATATTTTAAATAATATTTTAAGGTTACTTACAACCTTTACTTTCCTCATTTTGAGCAGAAAAGAGCTAAGTATTTTACCTTTTTTTGAAAATAAGAAAACTAATTTCTTAACTTGTGAGGGTTAGAAATAAACTCTTTCAAAGGCATGTGAAAAAGAAGAGCAACACAACAGACACCATTCTTTAAATATTTGTTGCATACTTCCTATGGGCCTGGCACTGTGTTATGCTCTAAAGGGTCAGATGATTAAAACAGTGCCCTGAGGGTTAAGTCAAGTTCTCCACTGCATGCGTTCCAGATTTAAAGTCTCTTCTGTTGATTTCTTAGCACATAATGGAAGTCACATATAATAGCCAAGTAAAGTGTTGGCGGTGGTACCAGTACTATTCTAGTGGAAGCATGGCTCTCGGTGAGGTTGTGCACGCTGGGGCAGGAGTAACAAGATGTGCTCCGGAGTCACTAGCCTGGACCCTCACTCCTTCTGTTTCTCAGGTCTATGCATATATTCTTCCCCTTACTATCTGAAGCCTATTTAGGTTTTCTTTTCTTCCCTTATTTTCTCCTCCCATAACTCACACATTTCTCCTAACCTTTCCTTGCTCAACTTCCAACTCCTTAGAAACACAACAAAGAGCGATCGTTTTATAAAGGTACAGAATTTTCCAATATGTCAGCCCAAAGTAGAGTCGGCAGTGCAATATTGAAAATTTCTTAGGGAGGAAACTCCAACTTTAGGTCAATGTTATAATTTGGGTTTAGGACAAAAAAGTAAAAAAGAACTATAGACATAGTGCTATGCAACTCCCAGGGACTAAACAGAACCCAGTGCATAAATACGTGTCTAGTCTTCTATATCCATTCCCTTAATAGAATTTGGTTTTTAAGTAAGCACCCTCTCTGTTGGAGAAAGAGCCAGTGAAGGCTTTAACCCTTGTCTGTTTCGTTGATGTTCTTGTTCTTGTTTAGCATTCTCTTCCCTTTTCCTAATTTCATTAATATTTACATACTATATACTCTATTAGGCAGTAAGAGTGACAGCTGTCACTGATCTTGATTTAACTTACATGAGAATTGATCATGAATACCCATGGTCTTTTCGGTCATTCACAACTACAGAAATTAAAATCTATGTTGTTAAAGTTATTTAATATTGTTTGAAAATCCTTTCTTCATCCTTGTTTAAGGCATACCTCCTTAGGTTACATTATCTTTTATATTTGAAGAATATGAGGGGGCTAAGTACAGTTAATAAAAGGATATAAGCCTACCTGGTTGTTTTCTTTCCTTCTTGATGCTTTTCTTTAACTGATCTGTTTCTCTTGGTCCTATTATCCTTTGGGATTTATTTTCTGTTTTCACTTCTGGAGCATGCAAAAGATCAAAGAAGGAAAGAAGGGTTTTGACCCAAGAGTAATAGAGGAAAGTGCATGAGCAAAGGCCTTGATAGAAGAAAGAGCCAGAAACATTCTAGAATATTCCAGAATACAAAGTCTGTGGACTTGGAGCACAGCAAGTGATGAGGAAGTGCTAAGAGAGAAAGCTAAAAAGTTTTCAGCAAGGGCCCTGTGTGAGTTCCAAGGCCATGTTAAAGGTTTCAAACCTCCTCTCATGAGAAGGGCGGTTATAGAATAGTTTTAAGCAGAGGAGAACAGGATTCAATTTGCTTTTTTGTTTGTTTTTCTACAGTTTTATACTGTTGAGATGTAGACCGTGGTTTACAGAGGGACTAGAACAATAGAAGAGGTGGTGGTGCCTAAAGAATAGTAGAGGTGGGGAGGAGTAGAGATTTGGGAGGTAGGATCCACAAGACACAAAATTGACACTAAGGAGATAGGAGTTCATAGATTTTTGGCACGACAGCAAGGGAAGTGTTGGCGCTACGCATTGAAACAGGGGCCCCTGTTGGATGAACACAAGGGTCCACTTCAGAAATGTTGGTTTTGAGGGTCTTATGAGACAATCAAGTAGAAATATTGGATAAGTAGATACACAGATCTGACAGAGGTCTGAGTGGGATAATTAAGTTTGGGATTTCATCAGTATAGAAGATAACTGAAGCCATTTGAGTGGATTCTGCTTAGGAATACATTGATGGGAGATGAGAAGAGGACCCCCCCCTCCCCCCGAGAAAGTGGGATATTTGGAGGCCAGACAGAGAAGAGGTGCTGGCATGGAGCCACAACAGGAGCCAGAACAGGAGAAGGGATCTCATGGGTATAGTTTCTGGACAAAAGAGAGTAGTCAATTTTTTTAAGGCAACTGAGATTTCAAGTAAAATGAAACCACGGAGTATGTCCTTTGGCTCTCCGTAAGGAGACCATTAGTCATCCTCACAGCAGTAATGTTGTGGGTTGATGGGGCAGAAACTGTATTGAAGTGAGCTGTGGGAACAGTAAGAGGTGAGGAAGGGAAATCACCAGAATCTTATTGGAGGTTTGACTGTGCAGGGGAGGAAGGCAATAGCACAGTAGAGAGGATTTTGGTAGTGGTGGTCGGGAATGGGGTTGTTTTTTAGAATTATTTAATTTAATTTTATTTTCTTATTTTTTAATTTGACCAGAGAGGAACAGAGTAAGAGTGAGAGCAAAAGAGAGAGATGGTGAGGGGGGTGGGAATGAGAAAGCAAGCTGCCAGATCCGGGACTTTAACTGCAATCAGTCAGCCTTGTGGGAATCCAGTGCCCTTAACCATCACACCACCTGCCCACCCTGGGGTTCTGTGTACTTTTAAGAGGGAAGAAACCTGAGTCTGTTTACAGGGCAAGAAAGATGGTGAGTTAGGGACATGGCAGAATTGTGAGGGCAAGTGGAATGATTGGTTTTAGATTATTAGTTTTTTTCATGTACTTTTCTAAACATATGGAAGGAAAAGATTGAGATTGTTTCAGGTCAAGGCTGGCCCCATAGCACAATGATTAAGCCCTGGGCATAGGAAGCCAGATCCCACATGGCTGATCACAGTTCAAATCCCAGTCCCAATGGCTTGAAAAATATGTTGAGTGCCTGTGCATGCATGCCCCAAATCCTGAGGGGATGGAGAAATGGAGGGAAAAGTATTGCAGCTTAATCATACCTCACTGAGGAGTGCTTTCTCTCTTTTTCTCTCTCTCTCATGCACATGTGAGTTCATGTACCCACTGGCAAAAAAATACAGAGAACTTGACCCAGTTAGAATGGCATCGTGACCTCACTTCCACTGAGGTCCCCCTTGGGGAGCCTCCAGAGGGCTCAGTGTGCTCCCTTGGGAATCCTGGTCAGGAAAGGATCCTGGCTCACCATTAAAGAGTTAAAGGGCATTCCTCAATTCAACCTGAGTTCTGGGGAGCATCCTTGTTGTTTTAATCAAGTTGATGAGAAAGCTATCAAGTTGATGACTTGAGTATCAAGTTCAAGATGGGGCCCATACTATGGAATGAAAAACTAGATAAAATAGGAACATTGTCTAAAAACATTTCTCAGATCAAGGGAAAGAACTTATGAGTTCCATTCTGTGCAACATGCTGGGTCTGGTGTTTTGGAATAAAAATAGGCTCTTGTTAGTGTTGCTTTAATTGCTTTAACTCTGTGCATGTATACAGAGAGAGAGTTTTTGGGCTGAGCTGGGCTTGAGTAAACGACATTCATAGGGAAAAAGATTCTATTTGCTGACTTTTTCTGGAAAAAAATACTGTGATGTGCAATTTTTACTTACATATTTTTAATTAATGAACTATTATTAACTTTTAGAGCAGTTTTTGGATGTTAGCAAAATTGAGCAGAAACTATAGAAAGTTCATATCTATCCCTGCCCACATGTAGGAGTAACCTCCCTTGCTACTGACGCCCCTCACCAGAGTGGTATCTTTATTGCAGTTGATGAGATACAGACACTTTTTTTTTTTTTTAAGAGAGATTTTTGCTATAGTGTGCATGCACTTGCCAGGGAGACAGAGAGACAGAAAGCAAGAAATCACTGCCCCCCACCCCCACCCCAGGGCGGAGGTGGCCACACTGCAATCCCTTTTCCTCCATTCTCCTCTCAGGATTTTGGACACACATGCACGCGTGCCCGGTGTGAGTTTTAAGCCTCTGGGTCCGGGATTCGAACCACAGTCAACTACATGGGAGTCCAGCGACATAAATCATATCATCTGCTGAGCCCGAGACATTGACACATTCTTATCACTCGAAATCCATAATGTATGTTAGGGTTCACGCTTGGTGTCACATATTCTATGGGTTTAGACAGATATGTGGTGACATATGCCCACCACCATAGTTCCCTATAAAGTACCTTCACTGTTCTAAAAATCCTCTCTATTCTGCCTGTTTATCCTCCTTCACATGTATCTACTTATTTGCAGTAGTTCTCTTCTACATAAACATAAAAAATTGTTTTTAAATTTCACCTTTTCCAAGTTCTTGACACAACCTGAATGATAGCTTTGTTTTGGTTTGAGTACACAAGAGAAAAGTTCAGTCACTGACCTGGAATTGTGAGGTGAAAGCAGTACTTAATTGTCCTCTGGTCTAATTTCAGCTTTAATTCTCTCTGTCAATATTTCCTCCCCACATTTCTAAAGCACTCTGTAGGGTTTTTTTGGGGTTTTTTTGGGTGGGGAGGTTTTTGCTATAGGGCGCATGCACTCGCCAGAAAGAGAGAGAGACAGAAAGTGAGAAATCACCCCCTAGGGGGAACGGCCATGCCACAGTCCCTTCTCCTCCATTCTCCTCTTGGGATCATGGGCACGCACACACGCCTGGCATGAGTTTAAGCCACCAGGTCCGGGACTCAAACTGTGGTCGCCTACATGGGAGTCCAGCGACATAGCCATTAATGCTAACTACTGGTCCCAATGTAGTCAATTTTTCAACTGAAGCTCTTTCCCCCTTCTTTGGGAGCTGGAGGGGAGGGCGGACACACCTGCCCTTGACCTGGCCTCCCTAATTGCTGCAGAGCAGTCAGCTGAGGACCTGTGCTTGGCCTCTCCTGTGTATTGCAGAGAGGGTTCTTATTTTTAAAGGGCCAAGGAGGAGCAAAAGCAGCTTCTTAAAGGTACTGCCAACCCTGTCAGAGACAGAGGGCAAGGCCACTGAAAGGAAAACAAAAAAGTTTTGGGGGGACAAAGGGTTAAAGCATTAGTGTCCAGGGCTCTGCTGTTTATGCATTACTACTTTGTGAAAAAAAAAAAAGTGTTGCTTCAAAGCCTGGGGAAACAGATCATTGTGTATTCTGTGATTTGAAAGTTGTTGGGGAAAAAATCCCCAGATACGCAGGATGAATTGGATTGAAAGTACCAATTCTTTGGGAAAAGGCTCCCTTGGAGTTCAACTCCTTTATCTACCCAGAGTGTTCTGTGTTGCCAAGTCTTGGGTGAGTGTCTTCCCAGTTTCCAACACCCCTCCAGATGCCTAAAGCAGACAGAAGGAGCAAAGAGGAATCCCTTCTTGGACTCCACGGCACATTGTTGTCCAACTCCTGCACTTCGTCCTTTTGCCATATTTCTAGTTGCCTAGTATCTTTCCATCAGCTATACGCTTATCTTCAGTAACAGTGGCCATGAAATCACAGATCTGAGGTGCTAGTCATATATTCTAAGAGCTACTAAACCCAAGGATGACTGTTTAGAAACAATGAAATAATCACCCATGTAAAATAGTTCTCCAAGTACCACCACCTCTGCAGTGATGTGCAGTCTCCTACTTGGGAATACTGATCCTCCTAGATTTGGAAGGAACCTTGCAGATTTCTTGAGATTCATGAAATGATCAAGTCCCAGGGAGAGTCGATGCAGTTGGGTGACATGGGCTGTCTTGTCATATTGCGCCCAGATTCTCAGAAATGCATAACTAACACATGTGGTCATGCCAGGAAAACTGCTTTCTTGCTGGTACTGTCTCACATCTAACCATCAAAATTTTGTGCATCCTTGGATTTCTTTTCTCCCTATCTGGAGGAAAATGCTATTAAAGCCTGGCCTCCTGCCTCCAGATACAGGATCTATGTGAACTGAGTCCAGCCTGAGCCATGAGGTTCTTAGAAATGTGTAAATAATTTGCATAGCTCTCTCAGCTGCTGTTAATGAAACACCTACTAGAGACAGTGCAGGCTCTGTTAATAACAGCCGGCAGCCAGACTAACAAGGGCTCAACCTCCTCAGAGTTTACATTCTACAGGGAATGAGATGGACGAAAGGAGACCTACGGGGAGATTTCAAAAGATCCATGGAAAAATGGAGTTAAAGAGCAAGTTTAGAGCCAGCCCTGTACTACAGCCGTTAAGCCCTGTGCGTAGAGAGTTGGATTCCTCGTAGTTGACTACTTTGGGAATCCTGGCCCCAGTGGCTTGAAAATCATGTGTGTGTACCTGCCCCAAACCCTACTGGGAAAGGATGGCACATGTTGACACCCCTCTAGGGAATGCTCTCCACCCCTTTGGTCCAAAAAGAATTTGGAAATCCATACATATTTTATTCATAATACATAGTTCTCCTGAACTTTTAGAGGACTCCTCATAGGTAAAATAAGAAAATGTGACAGTTATAAGTGTTCTTTGGAAAATGGGAGAACTTGATTGGTGTTTATAGGAAAGGTAGGGTTGCTGAGATGGGGCTTTCGGAAAGAAATCTCAGAGTCACAGTGAGGCTGACCATAAGGAGAATGGTCCAGGCAGAGAGATGGCTCCTGAAAGAGTTTTGGAAAATCTTTGGGAAATACTAAGTTAGTGCAGTTTGGAGTGCAGAGAAGGGAAGAGGTAGAATAGTTGGTGAGTTGGCCTCACCAGAGCCCTGGTAGTTATTGTCTTACACAGGGTAATCACATCCTAGGACTCAATCCTGAAACAAAGCAGATTGCAAAGTAGCAGACCACATGCCTCGTTTAATTCGTCAGGTGGCTTTAAGCAAGTTATTTAATCTCTAAACTATGTTAGATCCATGAAATGGGAATACTGTCTCATGAGAGAGTGAAAGTTAGCTGCTTTTATCTTCTCCTTAATCCTTAAGGCCTTCTGGAAAGTTCTTGCTGGTAGGAAAAAAAAAAAAAAAGCAAAATATGAAAAATGAACCAAGATTTGAACATTGGTGTTTGGACAATTCTGCTTTGTGCCACTCATCAAAGGAAGGCTTCAGAGACTGGCGGCTGGCTGGTATTGGCTGGGTTTTCTAGGATAATTTTTTTTTTTTTTTCTTAGGGAAATGAACTTTTTTGATATTCAGCATTCTTTCCAGACGTCCTTTTTGGGTGAAGTTCGTCTAGGCAGTTCATATAAACAGTGAGATCAAGGCATTTTGTTAGAGGAGAAATGAAAGTTGTGGCTTTAGCAAATAACTCAGAAGAGCATATGTGGGTTTTGTGCCTTTAGAATTTTTTTAATTAAAAAGTCTTAAATTTTAACACATGTACATGCTAAAACTTAAAAATATACCATGAAAAATGAGTCTGCCTCCTATTTCTGACTACCCGTCCCTCATTCTTCTCCCTAGAGACAACCACTGTTATAGTTTTCTTATGGATTCTTCCAGACACATAATATGCATATTCAACATATGTGTGTGCATTGCACATGGTATTCAAAAGGTAGAGCTTTTCTAAAAGTTTGGGTGTATGGCAGCTGCTTAAAGCTTTGAAAAAAATAGAACAATATACAAAGAAGATAGAATAATGTCATGTGGAATGTTGCTTTGAGCATTAGTGAATTGGGAGGCTTATGTAAATAATACATATTCTTGCTGTAAGAAAAAATTTAAAAAGCATGTATAGTTCAACTGAGTTGTTTCTGTCTGTAGAAACAGAATGTTTTGAAATAAAATGGGACCTAGGATTTTCTTGTTTTGTCAATGCTAAGGGGATCTTTGAGAGTCTTTCTTTTTCTCTCCTTCACCAATGCTGGAGAGTGATGGGTGTCTGAGAGCACTGTCCTGTGGCTCCTGTGTCTGGTTGGGTGCACACCCAGCAGGCAAATGTGTCCTGCCACTGAGAACTGCCTGCCTACCTCCACACAAAGCAGGAAGTTTGCACCTGTGAGGATCAGATCCCAATCCAGTTGTTAAGGGAAAAATCTTAGAGGTGGGCTCTCTACGGGGCAGTAGCAGATTGTGCAAGGTGGCCTCAGGAGAGTTGCATTAGAAGCCAGTGAGGTAACAGCTGAGACACTCCGCAGTTTACACCCTGCTGCACTGTCTGCTGTGACACTGTTGTGGTCCCCTAAACCTGCCAGGTTGAATTGTTCTGGGATTTCAGATTCAAGTCTCTTCTCTGCTTGGAGCCATCCTGACTAGCCATGAGCCTCCTCAGGCCCTGAAGCCCAGGGAGTTATTCTTAAAGGCACCAGCCAGAGTTCTTTCACTTAAACCTTAACTGTAAATCAACAGACTGCTCTTCCCAAACTTCTAGAAGGTTTTCTTCATTTTTTACAAAGAATTATTTATTTTAATTTTATTTATTCATTCATTTATTTCATTTTGATCAGAGAAAGACACAGAGAGAAAGAGAGAGAAGGAAAGTGAGAAAGGAAGCCACCAGGTCTGGAAATCGAACTGTAGGCAGCCATGTGGGAGTGTCCAGTGCCTTAATCATCAGGCCACCTGCTGGTCCCCAGTTTTTCTTAATTTGAGAAAGAGGAATCAGCAATAGAGTATATGGGACACTCCCAACTGCTATTTTTTTTTCTAAAATAAACTGTGTTAAGTAATACAATTTTCACAAAAACCACATGACTTACCTTAGGTGTATGATTTTTTTACATTAAAAAAGAATTGTTAAGGACATGTGTGCTCGCTGGAGAGAGACAGAGGGAAAGAAAGCACCTCCCAGGTAATATGGCCTTGCCACAATTCTCCCTTCTCCTTTTGGGATTTTGAGTACTTGCACACATACACCTGGCATATTTTTAAAGCCACTGGGTCTGGGACTCGAACTATGCAGTCAGCCATTGGGATCTAATCACCATAACCACCATGCCAACAACTGGCCCAAGTTTTCACATTTTAATGTCATTCCCGCGTAAAATCTAATTTGATCTTGACAACCCTTCAAGATAGTGGGGGTGATGAAGGAGAGAACTATTATTCACATTGTGTAAATGAAAATATTGAGTCTCAAAACAGCCAAATCCCATGACACTTTGATCCAGAAAATAAGTCACTATCTGCAATAGAGTTTCCTCATGTTAGAGAGAGCACTGATCCTATAATAGGTATCTATAAAGAAATACGGGCCAGAGTCAGCAAAATTTGGGAAAATGCTGTCCTTTTGGAAGCCCTATATAAATAAACCTGTGAAACTCCATGTTTCACAAAATGATTTGATCCTTAACCTTCTCTTTCTGCCACCACTTGGTAATATCTGTTACCACAGTTTCTTATAATACTTCAGGAAGCACAAGTCTGCAACTTCAGTAAGAAAAAAAATAAATTTTAGTACCTTAAAAAATAAGACATCGCTGTCAGTTTGTACTATTTAAAACCATTTTAAAACCATTATTTAAAACCAAGCTCTACTCCAGAAGTTATCACATGACTGGCAACTAACAGGAGTCCCATGTTTGTAGGGCAGTATGCAAGGCATTGTGGGAGATGCTGGAAATCTTGTTTAGGTCTTGGCCATTTACTAGCTTTGTAACTTACCCTCTGTTACTTCAATTTCTCTATCTGAAAGTGATATTCCACCGATTCCTACTGCATGGTCATTGCAGAGGTTAAATGAGCAGACTCACATGTAGCACTTGACACAGTGCCTGACCTACAGTAAGTGCTCAGAAAATACTTTTATTATTAGATCATGAGTGCCAAGCAGATTTGCTATTGAGAAGAGTTCACTGAACTATAGGGTTTGCTATAGGGTATGTGCACTCGCCAGAGAGAGGCAAAGAGAGAGCGATGGAAAGTTAGAAATAGCACCCCCTAGGGGAGATGGCCACTCCACAATCCCTTCTCCTCCATTCTCCTCTCCGGATTTTGGGCACACACACATGCTCTCAGTATGTTTTTCAAGTCATTGGGTCCGAGACAGCCAACAGCCATGTGACATCCAGCTGCCTTAACCTGTACACCATCTGCTGGCCCCAGTGACCTCTGTCTTGAGGACAGCAATGGGCATGGTCTAGAAAGAGTTTGCCATCAAGATTGATTAACCTTGGGAAAGTTAAAGTTGGCTAAAGTATCTAATCCTGTTATTGCTGGAGAAAACGTACACCTGTACACTCAGTTATATTAATATCCTAGGGCTGCCTAACAAAGAATCATGAACTTAGTGGTTTAAACAACAGGAATGTGTACTCTTACAGTTCTGGAGGCCAGAAGTCTGAGAGCAAGGTGTCAGCAGGGGTGGTTCTCCCTGAGGGCTGGGAGGGACAGACTGCTCCATGGCCCTCTCCTGGCTCATGATGGGTTGCTGACACTCTTTGGTGTTCCTTCCATTGTAAATGCATCATCCCAACCTCTGTCTTAACGCTCGCAAGGGAGAACCTGCTGTTCTCCCTGCATGTTGTCTGTATCCTTTATAAGGATGCCAGTCATTGCATTAGGGCCCACCCTGCTCCAGTCTGACTTCTTAGCTGGGTGTATCTGTTACCACCCTATTTTCAAGTAAAGTCATATTATGAGGTACTGGGGGTTAGGACTTCAATATATGAATATTTGAAGGACATAATTCAGCCTGCACAGAAATGTCATAAGTCCTGGTAAGAACATGCAAGAACATGGTTAAACATCTATAAAATTTTGTGCTTACTTTTTAATTTTTTTCTTAGAATTACTTTTTACTTCACCTCAGTCACCTTTAATAAAGTGTGGGTTACGTATAGCAAAATGTACCCATTTTAAGTGTACACTTCAGTGAGTTTTGATACATATCCACAGCTGAACTACCACTCCCCCTAACAAGGTATAGACATTTTCCATCCTCTTAGAGACTTTTCTCCTTCCCTCCCCAGCCCCCAGGTAATCAGGACCTGCTTCCTATCGCTATAGATTAGTGGTAGCTGGACATTTTCTAGAATCCACATAAACGAAGTTGCACAGCACACATTCTTTATGCTGACTTCCTGCTTGTGCCTGTTTCTCAAGTGTACCATGAGTCCATGGGAATGTAATATAGATGTTTCTGATAACCGTTATAGAAGCCAAGCTCTTCAACTTCCGTATCTTCGAATATTGAGCACAATTTTGGTAGATCTTTTTAAAAGGTTATTGCTTCTTTACTCTGTCCATGGTCCTATATTGGACACTATTGGACACCTCATACCTGCATTATATCATCAGATCAGCCCTGTGAGGTATTTCTTTTCCCCTTTTTATAAAAGGAGTTTATTAGTTCATCTTTTCTTTTTTTTCCAAGTCTTTGATTACTGCTACCTGGAAAATGGGTTGAATTGAGGGAGAAATTGAGCATTTGCAAAGATTAGCATGAAGACTATTAGAGTATGCCTATAGTGGTTAGTGACATGTCACAAGGTCATTGTAAAGATTAAATGAGATGGTGCATATCAAGGATTGAGCATAGTACCTTACACAAGGAAGCTCCTGCAATTACTGGACTCAATGCTGTCACAGTTGAAGCCGCTCTGTGATGGTCCAGGCCGGAGCTCTTGACCTTCAGGGTTTTAGATGGTCTACCCAACTCTAGGGAGAGGTGAACCTGTCCCCAGAGGTGAACCCACCCCCCTCCTTAAGCCCTCCTTCCCTCAGAAGCTCTGCCTTTTACATCTTTTTTTAAATCCTTTGCAGACTTTCCTCTGAAAAGGAGTCCCACAATGGACCAATGTGGGCACTCCATAGGAGAACTGTGTTTTCTCCTTTGGGTGATGCAGGAAGGTTCAGTAACTTTGGGCAGCAGGTGTGTGTAGAAGCATGTAACCCAGCTCTCCAAACTTTTCACAGCCTTTAAAAAGTTAAAACATGGGACCAGCATGTTGTAGTGGTTATGTCGTTGGACTCCCACATGGCCTCCCGTGACTGAGTCCCAGACCCAATGGCTTGAAACATACCGTGCACATGTGCATGGTGCCCAAGATCCTGAGAGGAGAATAGAGAAGGGATTGTGGTGTAGTCATCCCCCTGGGGGTTGATTTCTCACTTTCCCTCTCACTGTCTCTGTCTCTCCCTCCCATCCACCCAAGTAAACACACATGCCGTAAGGCAAAAACCTCTTAAAAAAAAAAAAAAAGTTGCAACAAAGAGATGCTAGCCCAATCCTGAGACATTTTAATGTCATGCCAGTTCAAACCAGAGACTGCTTTTACCATCTCAGTATCTCCCAACAGCCAAGCTAGAGTAAACATTTGAAGGCATACATCGATAGTTAACGATTTTGCAATTCCTTGTTCAAGAACTATTACCCATTGTACAACTAATATATAGAATTAGCCAATACCATTTTTTGCAGTTATTTTTAGTTTTTTTTTAAGTTCAAATCTGTCATATTTCTTCACTCCTTATCCTTCCTGTTGCTTAAGAAATACGAGTGAATTAAGGTCAATTAGTGTGTGTGCCGACATCCACCTCAAACTAAATCTGTAAATTATCTTCATATGAATCTTGAAGACATAGTAATTTCAGTGTAAGTGGCAATTAAAAAGCAAGAATTATACTTAATAACCTCCACGGGGGTACCTGAGGTCTTCTGTTGTGGAGTCTTGACAAATACTGTTAGTCATCAATAATTCAGGGGACTATCATCTGACTTCCATGTAGTTTTACAAGGTTACACAGGCTCTTGTTCTCTCTGGGGAGACAGCAGAGAGAAAACAGCTGGGCACAGACACGTGTTGCAGCTGGGCATGTGCTTACCAGGCACTTCTCAACCGTGGGCCCCGATCAAGCTTCTCACTCACCCTGAGCCTCAGTTTCCCTTTTTCAGGAAACAATTACATACCAGCTCTTTTCTAGCTCTGAATTCAACTGCTATTCATTATCAAAATGTTAATATGTAAATTCTATTTTAGAGCCACTAACTGAAATATGGTCCTGTGTTTCGGGATTAACATTAATTTAGTTAAGCGTATTGTCAGATTTGACACTGAGGACGTATTCATGCTAATTAGAACAGGTACAGTGAATAGGTTTGTGCCAGAGCTGTCTCATTATGACTGAACTGAATTGATTTTGATGCCTTCTTACAGATTTTTAAATTAAGAGTAACAAATGGCAGCAATTGGCTCTGAATATATAGATTTTTACCTAGAGCAGCCACAGTCCTCTCCACAATTATTTTTTACATTTCAAGTATGCTAATTTCCTACCTCCTCCTCTCTGTCTCTTTATCATCATCCAACCATATTTTATTAGTGCAATCAAATATAGCTTTGGAGAGAAAAGTAGCAGTCACTGCTTAATTTGTTTAACATTGTAGTATCTATACACCAAGTATGAAACAGGATGTCAGGTACATTATGAGCAAATGAAATAATTCCAGCGATAACATTTATTTTGAGTCTTAGTTTCTACAAATGGTTGAATGAATATTAATACTCAGGCCATCTTCTCCAAATGATGATGAACTAGCCAGAAGTTTGTGTCATGATTACCAACTTTATTTGATTACCTTTGGTTTAAGATTTCCATTCCCAGTGCATTTTCCAATGTAAAGGAATGCCTTAAAATTTGTCTCAACAAAGCACTTTTTTGTAACATACTGTGCTGACTTGATATGTTAACATCAGTCACATAACCAGAGTCTCATTTCTGCTCATCGTTGTTAAGAAATCTAGAAAGGGAGTATATTCTATCAGACCCTGTGCTCACAGGCTGGGCCCACATGGGAGGCTGGTTTTAATTCCCAGTCCAACCTGAAGGGCATGTGCCTGCAGTCCAGGGAGTCACACTGCCCCTTTCGCACCTCTCTTCACCTCTCTGAATCACAAGATTCTATCTATCTTGTGATTCAGAGAGGTTGAGGCAGGAGACTTATAAGCTCAAGGCTGGCCCAAGGCTAGCCCAGGAATCCCAGTGAGACCCTGTCTGAAAAAGAACCTGGCCTGGTGGTGCTTGCCTGTAATCCTAGCTGAGAAGCTTAGGCAGGAGAATCTGATGAGAAGATGTCTTAAAAAAAAAAAAATTAAATATGGGGAAATTGAGGCACAAGGCCATTAAATCATACAGCAGACAGGTGGTGAAAGAGGGTTGCCCAGCAGTTGGCCCTGGCGTCATGCCTTCAAGCACCTTCCCTCCCAGTCTTCTGTATACCATGACAAGTGTGTTTGTAATATTTTTCCAACTAGAGTTTAGAGTGGCTGTCAATTCACAAGTTACACCATAAATTACTGTACTTTGTCTTAAAATGTTATTTATCTGTTTTAAAATGAATGTCCAGCACAGTTATTCACAACATTTCTCATATCCTTGTTTAAATAATGTACCGTTGTGTTGCTGTATTCGTTACTGGAAGCTTCCTGCCTGATAGCCCCAGGTTAGTTTTTTCTTTCCTCTCTGCTTCTATTCTCTGTACGGAAGTGGTTCCTAATATTTCATGTGATTGTTAGAAGAAAAAGAAGTCTATGTGAAGGAGGCTGAAAAATGGGCAGCTATGCTGCACCCACCTTTTAAATTCCCTTCTGGAATTTCCTACTAAGGTATAGAGCAAGTATTTATTTGGTGCCTACTAGAGGGCAGGCTCTGCACTCCAGCTGCGAAGCAGAGTGAGCAAACCCCCATTCTCGTCCCCACGGAGCATCATCTGGATGATTTTCAGGGATGGTTCTGAGTACCTCATGTCATCTGTGAAAATGCTTTTCCCTGAGTGGGGCGCTGGGAGGGCAGTTTGACTCTCTTGTTCTGTCCAGCCCCACTCTGGCTCACTCTCTCAGAGCTGTAATGATTCATAGTCGACCCCACAGAGCTGTTTGACTGCTTTTGTCTTTTTTTTTTTTTTTTTTTTGCTAGAGGGACACAGAGAGAAGAACACACTCTCACGGGGAAAGGTCACACTGCAATCCTGTCTCCTCCATCCCTTCTTCGTTTGGGGATTCTGGGCATGCACCCACATAACACCTGGCATGTTTCTCAAGCTACTGAGTCTGGTTCTCAAACTACATGGTTGGCCATCTGGGATCTAGCTGGTTTAACCAACAGGCCATGGGATCAGCCCCTTTGCCATTTTTTAAAAACACAGTGAAAGCAACACACCTAACCTCCTGCTTCTCCCTGGGCCTATAAACCCAGGTATCCCTCAGCAAGCATAGGCTGCTTAGATCCTTATAGTGTGGGACTTTTTCTGTGCTGTGTGACAGTACTGATGCTTTTGTCTTGGGAAGGGAAGTTCTATGTGTTTACTCTATTCCCATAAAATCCCTATCACCTCATTAGTGTTTAACTTTTCTTTAGTTGACATGTGTGCCTAGCAACTCCTTGGAATTGTGGGGTTTATTTTTTCTTTTCTTTAATTTGATGGGTAGGATGGGGAGGTAACAAATGAAAAAGTATTTGAGGGTAGTTGCCCTAAGGGGCAAAACACTGAGGTCATTTACTGGAAAGAGATCAGATTCCTGGATTATTGAGACTTATAGACTTGCTTTATCATCATCATACTGTTTATCATTTTCTACTGTGTGCAAAAATAAAAAAGTATTTATGAAAGGACTGTGGGAAGTTGGTAGTAAAAATAATTGGGTCGTACTTACCCCCCTTGATTTCATCCTGATTCTATCTGTAGGCTTTCCATGGAGGCCTGTGATCTTCCATTCTCCTTGTTATAACCATTTATCTGTGTGCTCATTCATTGGCAAACTTTCTATCAGGGCCCAGAATGGGCATGGTTCTCTAAAAATTAGCTTCAGCCTCATGATCTTCAGAAGGAAACAATACGTAGCAGGATCGTTCAGATTTGTTAGCAGGATGATCATAGCAAATGCAAAACCTAGTAAACCCTTTAAACCTGTCTCCCAGACTTCATGACTACACATCAAAGGAGCCCACTGCAGAGGGATCAAGGAAGATCCTACTATGAAATAAACAGGAGGATCTACACCCAATCAAATGGGCATTAGGCACTGACCTCCTGGACACAGAAGTAGTCAGGTAGTTGGGAAAACGAGGCTGTAAATCTGTCTGATCTCTTCTCTCCTAACACATGTACCTTTCTTCCTGTCTCTTTCTTATCTCTCCTATATTTTTCTGTCCATCATTTTCTCTTCTCATGTCCATTTCTATATCACTGTCCATTTCTCACTTCTGGCCCCTTTTTCCTTCTCATTTCCTGGTGACTTCTTTACTTGGGCTGCTCTGTGGCTTTCCTGCTTCTGTAACCCCGCTCTCTTTTCTCCTCCGATAAAATTGCATTCACCCACCCTGTCCTATTGCATTGGCATCATATATAGTGTGTCTTGTGCTTAAATGCCCTTCAAATAAAATTAACCGGGGACTCGTAAGAATACCAAAGAAATTTTGTGCACACTTTGTCTCCTTGAGTGGGACTGTTTAGTGCAGTGCCAAAGGCAAAGGAAAGGGCTTTTTCCAAGTCTGCTCCAAGCCCGGTGGGGATCAGACCCCCAAATTGCTCCAGATGGGCCTGCACATTTAAGATAAGAGGTGCAAGCTTAGAACCTGGACTACTTTCCTTCTAACTTTACCTCAAACTAACTTTTTGGTTAGTTAGTTAGTTTGGGCAACTAACCTAAGTATCACTGCCTCAGTGTTCCTCCTTTGTATCAGCTTTGGCTTCCTCCCACTCTGGACCCTTTTATTCTGAGAGATTTTTGCTATAGGGCATGTGAGCTAACTGGAGAAACAGAAACCAGAAATCATCCACCCACACCAACCCGGGGGATGGCCAGGCCGCAGTCCCTTCTCCTCCAGTCTCCCCTTGGGATTTTGGGCACTCACACACATTCGCCTGGTGTGAGTTTTAAGTCGCCAAGTCCATGATTCGAACCAGAGTCAACTATGTGGGACTCCCGCGACATAACCATTATACCATCACTCTGGATCTTTTTTAAAGACTTAAGAGTTAGGATAGTTCATGAAGTCTTTGGAGATCTGAGTTTTCATAGGTAACTACTTTATATGCATAAGACACTATGTAAATATAAGATATACTTTTTTTTCCCCATTTCCATTTTTATAGCAAACTTTTCTCCCCAATCAGGTTGATCTTTCAAAAGTTGGCTTGTTTTTTTACTCTTGTTGGTATTTATTTTAAGATACGTCTCCAAGAACACAGATGTCTCCTTTACAGTGTGAAAATGGTAAAGAATAGCTCATTTGAATGCTTTCTTTCTAATCTGTGCTTTCAGTGCTATCTTCTCACCCATCTGCTCCTAAGCAGGGAGTTTCACTGTCCTCTCCAGAATATCCTGAAAACAAATCTCCTGTGCTAATACCTAGCCTAGCAGTGAGTAAACCCAGGCTAGCAGCTGGCACTGGTGGGCCTTCTGGCATAACCAGTGGCTGCTGATGGACCCTGCGTTGGCCATGTCATAAGGAGTAGAGTCAGAGGAGCCCAATCATCACCACATCTATCCAGTACAGTAGTCTTTAGCAGCTCTATGTGAGACTAATTTAATGGAGAACCAGCATGACCAAACAGTCCAAAGACAATCAACCTATGTCTTGTAAGGATAAACATCCTAGCAAATGCCAGGTGTCACCCAGAAGTGTTTTTGGCAAACCACTAGGCCTCGGGTATGCCCATCAATAGCACACATGACTCATTGGTTCTAGGGTGTAAATGTTGATAATATTTTCCTCAAATGCCCCTTCTGTTTTTTCTTTCTCCCTCTCTCTCTCTCTTTCTTTTATTATTATCCCCATATGTCATTTAGAAAAGATGATACTGGTTCTGCCTATAAGAGAATCTTAATTTTATTTTTAAAAATTAACATCACTTTTTATCACTAAAACAAATTTTCTCTGTTCTGTAGGGGAATGTCAAATAAGCTGCTTTATACTTCACTAATATTTTAGAATAATGCAAGATGTAAATAAATTAAATATACTGCATTAAAATGATACCGAGTAAAAAATATTTCCAAAGTAGGCATTTACTCATTAAAAACCATGTTTTCTTGTTTTTTTCCTCCTGCCATTGAGGGCAAATAAAAAGCCATCGTGATGAAAATTTAATCTTCCCAGTTGGAGAAAATGGTATTATTGTTAAGAAATCCTCTGGATTGGCTTCTTTTGCACTCATACTTGTGGAATGCCTTTCATCTCATGGCCAGTTCTCCTTTCTTTCAAAGAAATATTAAATTCCAGTTCTGACCTCCCCAAATGCTAACTTTTTAAAGATATTTGAATCACTTGGCATTATATTTTCTTAAATCATAATATAGTAAAACTTAAGAACTGGAGAGCGCATTATAGATCATCTGGTCCAGCTGCATATATTATAAATAGGAAAACTGAAGCCAGAGATAGATAATTTTCCAAGGCCACACAACCTATTGGTGACATGTTCAGACTGCGACTTGGGTCTCTACTTTGCCACATCCTTAAGAAAACATTTCTGAGTTGAGGATCTTCAACTGACGTCAATGTCATTGGAAGTACCACAGCTAGTTTCCCTTTGAGTGTGTATGTGCGTTTTTGTGCATACATAAGAGAGAGGGAGAGTCTGATCACATGGCAGTCCCCTTCCCCAGCCTGCTAGCCCTTCGGGATCTTGGATACATGTGCACCACTTACCTGGTGTGTTTTCACGTCAAAGCCTCAGTGCCATGGCTTCTAGCCTTGCAGGGCACTTGCATTATTGCTGTGCCACAATGGCTGGGCTACTAGTTCTCTTTTTAAAAGGTAATTAGGTCTTGGCCCAACCAACTGCCCTAACCAGTTAGTACCCACCTGAACTGCAGTGCTGGAAGGCACGTAGCCGACAGCAGGTTTGGGTTCCCAGACAAGCCTGAAAACATGCCAGATGTGGGCCTGCCCCAGATCCTGAAGGAGCCGGAGAGCTGGGGAAGTGAGTGTGGCACATCGAGATCCCATCAAGGGTGATTCTCCTTGTACATCGAGATCCCATCAAGGGTGATTCTCTCTCCAATGTACATTTTCTCTATCATAAATACAATAAATAAACTTTAAAAAAGTAATTGGGTCAAAAGTTAGAAGTATGATCCTTGTAATGTGGAAGTGCTGAACATAGGTACACCCTAATTTAACAATATGCTTGGATTCGTAAAACCAAGAGAGGTGCATTTTTTGCTGTCCTGCACTCTATTGTTGGTCTCTGAAATGATTCTCTTAAGAATATCCAGAAGTAGTTCTCAGAGCATGGAAAGCATAACTTGATTTTAAAATGTCCCATTTATATGGAGGTCTCTTGTCAGGAATTCCCAGCCATATGGCCAGTCCTCAGTACTATCAATTCCCCGGGGAATTCATTTCCACAGTGCCCCAGCTTGGCTCTAGTTGAGTAGCCAGTCAACATTTTCTAAATGAATAAATAAATCAGCAAATTAACTTTTTATGAATGCTCTATTATATAAATAGTGTGAGCCATATATTTTTAAACCTGTTATCCTAGTATTTTATTTATTTATTCATTTACTTATTTATTTTAGAGAGATTTTTGCTATAGGGTGCATGCTCTTGCCAGAGAGACGAAAGTAAGAAACCACACCCTGGGGGGGTGGCCATGTCACAATCCCTTCTCCATTCTCCTCTTGGAATTCAGGGCACACACACACATACTCCTGGCGTGAGTTTCAAGTTTCTGGGTTCAAGACTCTGGCCGGCCTTGTGGGAGTCCAGCTATGTAACCGCTATGTCATCTGCTGGTCCCTTATTTATAATACAAAGACAGCCATACCGGTGAACTTCTAAGAATCTAATGAAGTTCTCAGAGACTCAGTTAAGGTTAGAAGGAACACATTTAACTTTTGATACTGCAAGACAAGGGATTATTTCATGACCACATTCAAGAAGTCAGTGAGTTTATTTTCTTTAACAGCAGATGTGGGGGCCAACAGGTGACATAGTGGTTAAGGCGCTGGGCTCAGCTAGGAGTTGGGGGAGGGAGGCTATGAATAAAATGCCAGTTCTCGGTGGTAGGGAAGGAGAACTGAAGCATCTACAATAGAGGGAAGTATCTACTTCTAGGCCAGCTGCCTCCATCCATCTAGCCTCCCAGCTAGTAGTGTTTATCTCCAAACAGACCAGGTGAAAGAATGTGGCTAAGATATACAAGGTAAATCTACCCCTTTTCCTGGGAAAGCCAGAGCCCATAAAGCTTAGTAACAAGAGAGTGGCAACCTTATCTTGGTACACAATGACCAGCGTGTAAAATATCACAGTAAATTCATTACTAGATAATTATAGTCTGTGCCACTTGACCTCAGAGTCAACTTCCTTCTCTGTGAAATGGCGATAATACTTGACATTGTGCAGAGGTTTCTGATTTCAGGCTGGAAGGCTCTCTGCAAGTGTTAGACACTGTTTCATTGCCAGGCTTTGCTGCCTTCGCATCTTCCTTCCAAGATCATTCAGAACACCAGCTTCTGGAAATGCGCGAGGTGGACAGGGATAGCTTTCATTGTTCCACCCTGAGTTTTAGAACTGGAATGAGGGCCCTGGAAGAGGGAGCCGATGACCAGAGAGGCCCCAAGAGTGTAGAAACTGTAGGCTCCTGCCCCTTTCTTTCAAGATCAAAGCAGACTTCTGTGTCAGCTGAATATGAGCTTACCATGACCTGAGGCCCATTTAATTTTCTGTTCCACACATTTCCTGCCTGGCAAGGATAAAAAAGGGAAAGGAAGCATTATCCCCAAGTTTAGTTCCATTTTTGTGTTTCTTCTTTCAGTCTTTTTTTAAAAAGTCAGAAAATCCCTATTATGAAGGTAAAATACAACAGTATGCCAAGAATATGAACTAATTGATTCAATTGGGCAATATAGTGCTGTTTTGTTCCCGGTTTTAGATGGCATTTTTTTAAATTTCACAAGTAAATGTTCAGCTCTGTATAGCATAAAAGAATAAAACCACTAACAAAAACTTGCCTGTAACATCATCATCCAGTCCTGTACCCAGCCTCTACTAATACTCGTTGCATGTACACATGTTTTTGCAAAAATGGCCTTTCCCTATAAAACTGTTATTACTGAACCTGCTTTGTTACTTTAATGCTACATTAATTTTTTTCATTAATAATATTCAGAGTTGATCTGTAGTATATATTTTAAAATACTCTGTAGTATTTTAAGTACATTTAATATACCTAAAAAATCTAATTTTAAATCTAAGAATTAATATAGCCAACAGGTAGTATAGTGGTTACAGCATGGGACTCCCACATGACCAACCATGGTTCAAGTTCCAGACCTAGTGCTTTGAAAATCATGCCAGGCACATGTGCATGTGTGCCCAAAGTCTCAAGAGAAAAATGGAGAAGTGACTGTGGCATGGCCATTCCCTTTGGGGGATGATTTCTCACTTTCCTTCTCACTGTCTCTGTCTTTCTCCTCTCCAGTGAGCACATGAGCCCTATGGCAAAAACCTTAAAAAACAAAAACAAAACAAAACTAAGAATTAATTTATTTGTAATAAACAGCAAAATTCTATCAAAATGTACTTTTTATTTTACTTTGTTTTCTGCAATTTTGCTATAGGGTGTGTGTGCTCACTGGAGACTGAGACAAAAAGAGAGGGAAAGCGAGAAAGCACCCCTCCAATCCCCTGGGGGATAGCCGTGCCACAATCGCTTCTCCTCCATTCTTCTCTCAGGATTTTGGGTACACACATGCCTGGCCTGTCTTTTCAGTCATCAGGTTCAGGACTTAACCGTACAATTGGCCACATGGAATCCAGCCACTATAGCCACTATGCCACTGGGTGGCCACAAAATGTTCTTTTTAGGACGTTCATTTCTTTTGAAATAAGGAAAAGAAATGTTGATGAATAATTGTTCTATTTATGGCTCCAGCTTGGTTATCTAATAAGGAATCTTCTCAGATTTTTATATTTCATTATAAAAATAAAAACAAACTAACAAACAAAAGCCAGAGACCAGATGGTGACGTGCTGGTAAAATGTTAACCCTATGAGGCTGACTCGGGTTTGGACCATTGACCTAATTGCATGGGGCGGGCCTAAGGACCCCCAGGATCCAGGTCTGCCCGAGGCTGGGCATATATTGTGATGGGCTGTTGGGGATGCTGTCTTTGTCTCTCTGTTATTCTGTCTCCCTCACTCATGGATAAATAAATAAATAAACTGGAAAGAAAGAAAGAAAGAAAGAAAGAAAGAAAGAAACTGGAAAGAGAAGGGAGAAACAGGCATATTGTGGGCATTTGCTGTCTATTTGGCTGAGAGACTGCACTAGAATAGGAAAACAGAAGTGACCCTACCCGGGCCCATAGGAAGAAGAGTAGCATTTTACTACTTAAGAGTAGGAAAGCCTCGCAGATTAATTTAACACAGGTGCTAGGCATTTTATTTTATTATTTATTTTTATTCCATGAAATTAAAATTCCTTTTTTTTTTTTTTGGAGAGGTTTTTGCTATAGGGTGCGTGCACTCGCCAGAAAGAGAGAGACAGAGAGACAGAAAGCAAGAAATCACCCCCCAGGAGGGATGGCCATGCCGCAATCTCTTCTCCATTCTCCTCTCGGGATCTTGGGCATGCACGCACACACACGCTTGGCATGAGTTTAAGCCACCAGGTCTAGGACTTGAACTGCGGTCGGCTACATGGGAGTCCAGTGACATAGCCATTACACTAACTGCTGGTCCTCAAATTAAAATTCTTATCTGAACGGAAAAATCAATGCAGCTCAAGTGCCATCTTATTTAATGACCGTATGGTGATTTTATTCTCTACTTCCTTTCATACACTCCGTCCAAAGTACACATGTAGCCTCTTGTTATCTCTGTCTGATTTTCTCCATTTATCTCCATCCTACACTGTAGCACTTTATTATATCAGTGTCAAACACTGTCTTTGTCAGGGACCTTGCCTGGGTACTTCTCACTAGAGCCATGAAAGGCTCCTCTCTACATCTGGCTTACTGGTTTGTCAGATTTATTTTCCCTTGTGCAGAAGCAAAGAATTCAACTTTGTTCTTCCCTTTGCCATACACTGTTACAGATCTTCACAAACACGATCTCCTCTACTGCTGTCTTTCTCTCTCCATAGCTTAGGAAGATGTATCTGCATCTTAGACATGAGGAAGCTGGAGTCAGCTAGGTTTGGTAACTTCTCCAAGATCACACAAAAGGTGAAGCTGAACTCAAACTACATCTTCAGATTACAGCAAAATAGGGCTCTATTGCCTACACCCTTAGGGTGTATATGTATATGTATATGTATATGTATATGTGTATGTGACTCAGCTATATGAATTTTTGAAAATTGTCTTGCCATAAAAAGCGTTTTTCTTGGGGCCAGCAGGTAGCATGGTAGTTAAGGCACAAGACTCCCACATGGTTGACCATGGTTCAAGTTCTGGAGCCAACAGCTTGAGAATCACACCGGGCATGTGTGCATGCAATGCCCAAAATCCCAAGAAGAGAATGGGAGGAGAAGAGACTGTGGTGTGGTCATCCCCAATGGATGGTGATTTCTCACTTTCCCTTTCTCTGTCTCTCTCTGGTGAGCACACACAGCCTATGGCCAAACCCTAGAAATATTGCAGTATATTTTTTTCTTTAAGTTTAAAAAAAGTTATCTATTTGCTTACTGAGAGAAACAGACAGACAACCTTAACAGGATCTCACTCTGCAGTCTTCCCACCAGCCTCCCCAGTGAGCATCATGTATACACCTAGCATTTCTTTACTCTTTTTGGATGAAAATCTTTCTGAAATATATTATATATTCCCAGTTTAAGTTAGTCTGAGGTTTGGTTTTGGATAACTTAATTTTGAATGGCTTTGGTAATTAGCTCCTGTCCTCTAAGCTGGAAACCCAATAACCAGCTTCTTACAACGTGTGAGTGTAAGTAGGCTCTAAGAATTTGAAGAGAGCACCTATAAATGAAGTGAATGGAAGGCTTGAAATCAAATTTGGATGTCAGTAGACTTTTTGTTCTAATTCTTTGCCATCTTCCAAATGGCTGAGATTGACAGAAACTGTCCTCTAAATAAATTATATATAAAGTACTTTCCAATTTTGAAGCACCCTGGGGCTTTTTTTTTTTTTTAATTGTAAGATTATCCAAGAAATATATATTTTTTTTCTCTCCAGGCTCATTCTGTTATTTAGAGTTAATAGAGACCAAAGAGCTTGGCATGTGACAGGTGCCCAATAAATAGTACTGAATGAATGAAGGAACAAATGATGCTACTTTCAAAATACATTGATAGTACAGCTGCAAATCTGACTATACTATTAAGTATCTATGACCAGTAAAGAGATGTTTTTCTTTTTGAAATCTTCTATAAGGTGTGTGTGCTCACTGGAGAGAGAGAGGGAAGAGAGAGGAGTTGGGGAGACTGAGAAATCACCCCAGAAGGGATGGCCATGCCATAGTCCCTTCTCCATTCACCTCTTGGGATTTTGGACACTTATACATGCACATCAGTGTGTTTCTCAAGCTGCCGGTCTGTGACCCGAGCCACATAGTTTGCAGAGAGGGATCCAGCTGCCTTACCACCAAACCACTAGCTGGCCTAAGTGATGGTTTTCTCTAAGAACCATTATTGAGAGTCCAGTAGGATTTGGTCATTCCTGAAATAAACTCCCAAGACAATCACAGATTTCCATTCTGGGAAGTTGGGTCCTTGTCTAAGACACTTGGAGTACCGTTTATAAGCCATTATAATGATTATTAAATGATTGTCAGACTCTCATATAACAGAAGACTCTCTCCTTCAGGCACACTATTCAATATAGATGTGTGTGTGTGTGTGTGTGTGTGTGTGTGTGCGCGTGTGAGACAGAGAGAAATAAGTACACGTATTCAAGTTGCAATTTGTGGAAAAGTTAACGTCCACATTCAATTCTTTCATGGCTCTATTGAATGTTATAAATGAAAATATCAAATAATAGACATATTTTACTACTGACCTGCTTTTCCGGAGGTATCACTAAGAAGCCCATTTCTTTCCCCAGTCAAAGAGCTAATACAGTCCAACTTGATTGTGAACCTTGACATAAGACAAGGGCATACGTTCTTAACAAATAAAGTCATTAAAACTTTCAGTTTAAACTTCGGCTCATTTGTTCAAGGCAGTGGCCCCAGGGCTCCTGTTTGAACAGCATGCAGCTAAGTTAGATTTAGGAGGCAAATTTTTCATTAGCTTCTTTTGAAAGATGCCTGAAGTAAAATCCCTCGAAGGATCCTGCTTCCAAAAAAATCATTGCCGCTCTGTTGGGGAGGTGAGATCGATGATTAAGCTACAAAGAAGCTACGAAGGAGAGGCAGCTGGGAGATGGGAAATTTTAAAGATAAACTGATCAACATGGCTGAAAAAGCTGTCCAGGATAGATATGGGAAAAGAAAGAATTAGAAATAAAATTCCAGAGGGCTGTTTCATGTTAGAGTATTTTAGTCAAATTTGGTGAATTCTATGAAGGGAAAGAATAAGAACCCTCTCAGCTTTGAAAACTAGCAGTAGTCCTCAGAAATTTAAGCACATATTGGAACAGTACAGTGTGGCGGTTGGAAGAGGGTTTTTTTTTTAAAAAAAAAGATGATTTTTGTTTTATTGGATCATCAGAAAAGTCATGGAATGTTCTTCTATGCAAAAATGCATTGTGACTTTTTTATACGACTCAATATTTTCTCTTTATTTAAGTAGAGCTTAGAGTGAAAATGAATAAATCTTAAGCACATATGTATATGCACTTGTGTTGCCACCCAGGCCCAGGTGCAAGACTTCTTTTTTTTTTTTTTTTTTTTTGAGAGAGAGAGATTTTTGCTATAGGGCGTATGTGCATTCCCCAGAAAGACAGAGAGAGACAGAATGATAGAAAGCAAGAATTCACCCCCCAAGGGGTATGGCACACCACAATCCCTTCTCCATTCTCCTCTTGGGAGCTTTGGCACACACACACACACCCACACACACACACACACGCCGCGCGTGAGTTTAAGTCACTGGGTCTGGGACTCGAACCGCGGTCGATGACATGGGAGTCCAGCGACATAGCCATTACGCCAACTCCTGGTCCCAAGGTGCAGGACTTCCTAAACTCTTGAGATGCCCCTTCTTCCCCTGCCAGTCAGCCACCCCTCACAGTGGCCCATGTTCTGATCTTTGTCTTCACAGCCTTGCTTTGCCTGTGTCTGTCTCTTCATGTAAGTGGACTCACACAGCCTATGCACATTTGTGTCTGGTACCTTTTTTTCAATGCTCTATAAAATCCATGGAAGAGCACCCTTTTCTTTTTTCTTTTCTTTTTTTTTTTTTCAGTGTTAGGAAGGAAAGGCAAAACACTGTTAGAAAGGGAGAAAGAAATGAATGTGTTGTGGGTCATAAGGCATTTGTGGTCAATTCTAAAATGTCCCTGCTTCTCCAACATGAAGTGTTTGCCATGATTTGGGCTTTCAAATATTAAGACAAACATAAGCAAAGTTTATTACACTGTTCTGTATGATAGTCACTAGCCACAGGGAACTGTCTGAATTAACAATAATGTACTGCTCAGGACAAGCTGGATCCCATATGATGGCAGTGGTTCAAATCCTCAGCCCGTCTGCCCAAAACATGCTGGGCACACATGCAAGTCCCAAGATCCAGAGTCCTGGAGAACTGAGGGGAGGGGGGGAATCTCAGCATGACCAAACTCTGTGGAGGAGTGCTCTCCTCTCTCTTTGTCATTCTTACATAGGTGTGCTCTGTCATGAATAAAGAAAAAAATATTTAAAATAAATAAATTATTTTTCATTTATAAATTAAGATAAATTGAAAACTCAGTTCCTTTGTCACACTTATCACATGTCAAATGGTCAAGAAGCCACATGTGGCTGGTGGCTACCATAGTCAATAGTGCAGCTAGAGATCATTTCCAGAAAGTTCTCTTGGATAGCACTGTTTTGAAAGCCGACAAGTAACTTCCTGCCCCATTCTCTTCCTCTTTGCCAGACAAGGGTATTATGGTGGGTTGAATTTATTATTTCATTGTAAATTAACATTTAATTATGTGATTCTCAGACCTTCAGCAAATAAGCTTCTGCTTTCTGCATTATTCCTCCACCTTGGAGAAAAAAAATAAGTGGTTGAATTCTCATACTCACTGAACTTTTCATTTCTAGAATGTACCATGCATTCTCCCATGTCAGGGCTTTGGCAATACTGCCTGGAACCCCCTTTCTATTGTCCAGCATTTATTAACACCTCATCCTTTAGATCTCAGTTTAGACTGTCTTCAGGGATCTTTCTCATCCTTCCTCCCAGCCCCCAAGGTTGGAGTAAGTAGTCCTTTCATTAAGCTGCCATGGTAACCTGGCCTACCCCTGCCTTAAGAATACAGTTGTGCATCATTTAATGACAGGAATGTGTTCCTGAGAAATGTGTCATTAGATGATTTCGTGTGTGAACATCATGTAATGCACTTATACAGACCTAGGTGGTATAGCCTCCTACACACTGAGGCTGTGTGGTGGAGCCTGTTGCTCGTAGGCTGCAAACCTGTGCAGCATGGTCCCAATGAATACTTACACAACTGTTAAACAGTGGCATTTGTACATTTAAACATCTCTAAACATAGGGAAGTAATGATAAAATGCAGTATGAAAGATCAAAAATGTTGCCCATGGATAGGGCACTCACCACGAATGAAACTTACAGAACTGGAAGTTGCTCTGGGTCAGTCAGTTAGTGGCAAGTGAAAGCAAAGGCCTAGGATACCTATACACGGCATAGGCTCCACACACTGTACACTACACATTTCTTCAATAATAAATTAACCCTAGCTTACTGTAACTTTTGTTTTTTGGACAGATTTTTTGCTATAGGGTGCATGTGCTCACCAGAGACAGAGAGAGAGAGAGAGAAAGAGAGAAATCACCCTCAGGGGGGATGGCCACGCTGCAATCCTTTCTCCTCTATTCTCCTCTCAGCATGCACGCTTATGCATCTGGCATGAGTTTCAACCCACTGGATCTGGAACTCAAACCATGGTTGACTATGGGAGTCCAGCGATGTAGTCACTTCGCCATCTGCTGATCCTGTAACTATTTTACTTTGTAAATTTCTCATTTAAAAAAATTTTTTTCACTTTTGTAATAACACTTAGTGTGAATCACAAATATACTATACAGCTGTACAAAAATATTTTTTCTTTATATCCTAATTCTATAAAAAAATTTTTTTTGCACTTTTTTTGGGTCATTGTTAAAAACAAAAACATTGGCCTAGTCCTGCCCAGGCCAGGGTCATCAACATCACTGTCTTCCATCTCCACTTCCTGTCCCACTAGAAGGGCCATGATGAGCTAAACAACACAAGATTAAATCCAGCACAAGAAAAAAAACACACACAGTTACAAGTTACGGTAAACACGTAACGTCTGAGACTGGTGCTGGCATAATGCAGCATGCTGTTTACAGTAAACCTTATTTTAATAAGTAGGAAGGGTACTTCTAATGCCAAGACGTATAGCGTAGTAAATACACACGCAGTGACATACATAGTCGTTTATTCTCCTGATCACGCATTCTGAACCGTACATAATTGTGTGTGCTATACTTTCATACAACTGGCTGTGCAACAGGCTTGTTTACACCCGCATTCCCACAAATGCATGACTTTAGGACAGCCACAACAGCACTAGGTAGAAGCTATTTTCCAGCTCCATGATAACCTTACAGGAGCACCATCATCTATGCTGTCTGCTGTGAACCAAAATGTCATTATGTGGCGTACAACTGTGGTGAGTTGTTTTGCGGTCTTTCTCTCTCTCCATCTGAACAAGAAGCCTGGTGAGGCCAAGGACCAGTGTGTCTTGTTTGCTGTTCTTCCACCACTGGGATGGTGCCCGACACTTAGGAGATGTTCATAAACAGCGGAAGGAAGAAACGAAGTCCTACACAAGGAAGGGGCACTAACTGAGGAGCTTGCTGTTAGGGAAGGGTTCCTTTCCCCTAGGTGAGGAGTCAGTTCCAGGTGCGAGTTAGCAGAGACAGCTTTCTGGCCAGTGTTCAGAACGTGCAGCCGAGCTCTGAGCTGTTTCTTCAGTCACGGCAATGGTACATCCAGGTCCTTTGCACTCTTTGTGGTCAGAGTTCATGGTTTCCCTTCTTCAGAAGTAATGGCAGAAGGCACTTACAAGCTAAGATGAGGGTGGGAGAGTGCTTAAAGAGAAAGATGGGGTTGGGGGGAAGTTGAGCAGAAGCATAGAAACTTCTGCTGCTGCTCTCAGCGGGCAGCTGTTCTGGTCATCACAGGCCGAATCTCACCAAGCTAAGTGACCCCACAAGGAGACAGCCATGTAGCAGGAAGAGACTGGTGACAGAAATCCTGATTCAAACCAGCTTTAAAAATAAAAAATTTAGAACCAGCCATGGCGGCATAGGCAATGGGGGCACTGCAGTTCAATGCTGGAGACCATATAGAAAGGCTCTGGGTCCATGTTCCAGGTTTGCCATAAAAACACGGGAGCCGCCAGTGGTCCACCATGGTTCTGGCTGACCGCAGGGCTTGGGGGAAGATTGCAGTATGAAGGCCCAGTCGAGTTGCTTCTCTCTCTCATTTTTCTCTCTACCTTCACTTTTATTTTTCTTTTATTTTTTTTTTTTGAGAGGTTGTCACTATAGGGCGCGTGCGCTCGCCAGGCAGAGAGAGACATAGAGGCAGAAAGCGAGAAATCCCCCCCTCCCCCAGGGGGGATGGTCACGCTGCAATCCCTTCTCCTCCATTCTCCTCCCGGGATCTTGGGCACGCACGCACACGCACCCGGCGGGTGAGTTCTAAGCAACCAGGTCCGGGACGCGAACCACGGTCGACTATGTGGGAGTCCAGCGACATAGCCATTACGCTAACTGCTGGTTCCCTCTACCTCCACTTTTTCAAAGGAAATAAATAAACCTTAACAATCATTTAAAGAAAACAAAAACAATTCTTTCTGTCACTGGAGTTCTAGAGCTAGGAGCTGGTTGTTTCAGGTCTGCACAATGTCAGTGAGAGCCAGCTCCCAACTGTGCCACTCTGGGCATTGGCTTCATCCTTAGCAGTAAGGATGCATCCTTAGCTGTGGGTCCAAGCATTCCATCCACGACTTCACTGTCCACATATAGATGAGAACGTGTTAGCTCCAGTCCCCAGCAAGGAAGAGGGTTGTTCTGATTATGTTAGGTGAAGTTCCTAGAGGTGATGGAATAGATATGGGCAGCTCCAGTTTTCATTATGAGCACCAAGACCTCTCAGCTCTGACTGGCCTCCCCCAACTCCAGCCTGTGGATTGTCAAAAGTTCTTTCGGTCTGTACCAATGCAGAACGTGCCGAGTGGAAACCTTGTCTGTGTTACTTCTATCAGTTAATGCCTGAGGCATGATCATAACTGAGGGGACACATACAGAACAGGGACAGCAGGAAGGTTGTGGAGAGAGCCTAGGAGAAGAGCCCAGTGGGCTCACCAAAGATCAGCTCTAATCCTTGCTCTTAAGGGTTACCACACCCCCAGCTGAAGAAAACACTGGTTTAGTTTTAAATTTAGCAATATCCACACATTTATGACGTACAATGTGAATAGTATATATTCGGAGAAATCTGGAATCCTTCAACGGATCAGTTATGCTTTCATTTTTTTTCTCTTTCTCTATAGACCTCGCAGTGTTAAAGCTGTGCTGAATGAGGTCACAGTCTAACGACAATATTAACCCTGCAAATCTGTTCATTTTCGCCTGAGCACCCTCGGGCAGGATATAGAATGTGTCCAATTGAAAAACTATTATAGACTCTGCAGTGCTATGATGGCTGAATCGTCACGGGGAAGAGGGTGTGAGAGGGTGTGTGTGTGTGTGTGTGTGTGTGTGTGTGTGTGTGTATGTCTATAGCCAGGAAATCATTTTCTCAAAGGAAGTCAGATAGGATATATCTCTTAAAAGTGGAGGTTGTATGATTGCATTTTAGAGAAAAAAATGTATTTTTTATCACTTTTTATCATCCACATTTTAAAATGTGACTTTTACTATTTCTGAGCCTTAAGCATTTTATATTTCCTACTAACTGCGTTTTTGGTTTTTAGGTCTCTTCCCCCCCACCCCTCACCCCCCCACCGCCCTTACCCAATACCCCTTTCCTTTCCTTTCCTTTCCTTTCCTTTCCTTTCCTTTCCAGACAGGGTCTTGCTGTGTTGCCCAGGCCAGTCTCAAGCTCAGGATCATCTTGCCTCAGCCTCCCGAGTCTCCGGGACACATGCCACTGTGCTTGGCCTTTAGATTGGTCTGGGAATCATATCTGGGCCTCCCGTGCAGTCCCTTGGTCTGGGAATCATATCTGGGCCTCCTGTGCAGTCCCAGCCTGTGGAGCACAGCGACTTAGTAGCATGGGCCACTGTGCTGGGCCCAATACTCTTTTAATTAATTTTCTTTAATGTTATAAAAACCTTTTGTGTTTTTCAATATCTATCTTGCATTGTTAAAAAGATGAAGGAATGTATAAAGAACAACATAGTGAACATCCTTGAGCCCACCATTCAATTTAAGAACTAAGGTATGAGCCTTTTTTGTATGACTCTGTTTAATTCACATGTAGACAAACACGACACAGATGGTAAACATTTTGTGTAAAGGCCCGATCACTACCTCATCCATGGTAGGCATTGCGTTTCAGAAAGTATGTGCATATGCAGTCTTGCTTGGACATGTGGTTAATGCTAAGTAGTCTAATAGTTGTGCCCCAGGTAACTCCTAAAGCTGTTCCAGATCATAAAATCTATGATGTTTTGCAAATTTTTATTTTATCATGCTGTGTTTTATGCGCAAAATGAGATGACTTCCCCTTTGTGATCTTCATCAAAGGCATTTTTCAAAATCCCTTTAATATGCCTTATCACTGGCTTCGCCACACATTGCATGTTTGAAAACAATCTGGCTAAATTATAAATCTGAGAGTATTCATTAGTCTTCCAGAATTCACACGTACATACCATTTGAGCTTATTCCTCCCTCATACACTCTAAGTATGGGACCTCTTTATTGAGTTCCAAGGGCCTGACTTTACTTGTCTGTGATTTGGGCTCTACTTTAAAAGCAATCAACCATGTTTGGAGAGTGTTTGAAATATTTATATTGTATCCATGGAAAGGAGGTAGTATTTTATTCTCTCAAGAGTGCCTTTTCTTAAACGTGTTTTTGCTGCCATGTGATACCCCATTCTCATCGGTTTGCTCACGTTACACCTTTGCTTGTGTGACTGCACACTGCTGCATCAACATCTGTCTCAGTTCCACCTCGGGGACTTGATTTCTTCAGGAAGTCAGGCATTCAGAACAGCCTGCTCATGGCTCACAAGCACATGTTTATCACTTGAGGGTATATTCTTTTCAAAGCCTCCCCAGACTCAGTCTTGTAGGGAATAGGGTAGGTAGGTAGAATACAGACCTTTTCTGTTTGTTTTTCTTACGCTGTTGACCGATAAACTTGCGGTGACTCTTTGCAAGGTTGCTGTAAGTATGTGTGCTGATGGCTAGACCAGTTATGCCCTCCTTTTCCTGATTCAGAAACTAGAAATGTAAGAAAGCATTTCGTAGATCATAACAGCCTAAGGTCCATATTTACTCAACTGCATAAGAATGAGGAAGCTTTCAAAGAGAAGGGTAAATCACACATATTTTATTTAGATGTGTTTAGTTTTAAGTGTTGATTATCTTTTCACTTGGAGTGAGTCGGATGTCTCCTTGTGCCATTTACCAGTTGTTAAATGTGAGGATTCACAATATAATAAGTCTTCGTCGGTGTCAGAATTATTTGCAATGAATTTTCGTTCCGCTCCTCAATTCCGAGTGTGTGAAGTTTTTCCTTTTCTTTGTTACAGGATGCGTTGTTGTAATAGTCATTATAACAAAAGCAAGAACTTGCTGGTTTCCAGATTTTATTACCAAGTGCCTATCAATGCTAGTCATGGTTTATTCTTTATGATATATGTATTTCCTTTCCACTGAAAAGAGAAAGAATGTCTAAACTTGCTTATCTCTCTGTAGGACAGTCGGCCCAATATGTCAAGACCTCTGATCACTAGATCCCCTGCATCTCCACTGAACAACCAAGGCATTCCTACTCCAGCACAACTCACAAAATCCAATGCGCCTGTCCACATTGATGTGGGCGGCCACATGTACACCAGCAGCCTGGCTACCCTCACCAAATACCCTGAATCAAGGTAATCTGAAAAACTCAACAGTCACACTCAGAAGTGCTTGTGTTTGATGACCTAACTATTTTTCCTTTGACCAGCATAGCAGTGTGGCCTTGCCAAGGCTGGAGTTAGGATGTGAAAGCACCATGAGGGCCACCCTGCTGCAGAGGCTGTTTTGGACATGGCTGTGCATCTTCTGCAAGTCAGGATTTGACCCACAGCTTTGTCGAAACATGTGAAACTGTCGCCTGAGAATGGAGTTCTATTATGATATCTGTCTCTACAAAGATCTTCATTATTCTCAATGTAGTACCAAAAGGATGTTGATTCCCTGCCTCCCTTCCTTCTGTCTTCTCCTAAAATACACTTTCCTATAAGTTCTCATAACTTTATAGAGGACCACTTGGTCCATCAGCTTGTGAACTAGAAAAAAATAATACTAAACGAGACTCTTATCAGTGAAACATTATGTTTAGAATAGTATGCAAAAGTCCAGAAAGCCAAGATAGGATTATTTTTAAAAAGGGGGGAGATAGGCATGGAACTTATGAGACAGCTCAAGGCAGATGAGTGAATATATAAATTGTATGAAGAGGGGAGTAGGTTACAAATAGGCAGTATACATTTTTATTTATAGCCAGCCCCTCCCATACCCCTATTAACCAGTTTAAAAGGTCCAAAGAAGTCATTTCCTTTGCACCTTGAGACAACTCCTAGCTCTGCCCCAGATTTGGAGGCTATGCCCAGATCTTCTGAGGAGATTTATCTTCCCCAACTAGACAATAGGGTAGGAGAGGAGGCATGAGCTCATGTGGACTAATGTCAGGGAAAAGGGCATTTATCTGCTTATTTCTGCTCAGAGAAAATGGAAACAATGCTTGAGCTTGAAAAGGGCACCATTTGTATTTTTTTTAAGTCTTAAAATGTGACAGATACAGGCCAACTGGTGGTGTGGTGGTTAAGGCACTGGAGACCATGAGGCTAACTGTGCAGGTTGAGTGCATATATGTACATGCCCAAAACCCCAAGAGGAGAATGGAGGAGAAGGGATTGCAACGTGGCCATTACCCTAGGAAGTGCTTTCTCGTTCTCTCTCTCTCTCTCTCTCTCTCTCTCTCAGTGTCTCTCTTTGGTAAACACACATGCCCTATAGCAAACTAAAAACAAAACACTCTTCAACTGCAGCAAAATTAACTAGTTTTGCTTCAGTTTGCTTTTTTAAACTCTGGTACAGTAGGGAAGTTCATAATACCATTGTTCTGGGGCCAGCAGGTGGTATGGTGCTTAAGGCACTGAATTCCCACATGTCCTACGGTGGTTCAAGTCCTGGACCTGACAGCTTGAAAAATCACACCAGGCCCATATGCATGCATGCCCAAAACCCCAAGAGGAGAATGGCAGAGAAGGGATTGTAGCATGGCCATCCTCCCTGGGGGAATGATTTCTGGGGGTGTGTGGGGGGGTGATTTCTCATTTTTGCTTTCATTGTCTGTTTCTCTTTCTGGTGAGTGCACATATCCTATGACAAAAACCTTTAAAAAAAAAAAAGTTTGTCTAGGACTTAAGCCGTAGATTTCCTTCTAGTGTTTATTGCAATGGCGTGGGCCTCTTTCCACTGACTAATGATCTCCTGGGATTTGGGCCTTAGTGGAGCTCCCTGATGTTACTTGGCCTGCTGGTAGCAGATTGGGAATTAGAGCTCCATTTCTTTAGCTTCTGGATCTCAAATCATTTCCCATTTTCAGTAGTGTCTCATTGGAGATTCTTCCTCAGTCCCTTAACATAATAGGTATTTCTAAGAACCCTCTTGGTTATTTTCCCTAAGTTGTTAAATAAAGGTTTTCTAGTTCTATTTGCAAAATGAAGGGAGAAATGATAAGATACACTTAAAGACAAAAATGCATGGTACTATTCTAGGAACATAGATGCTACTCCATAAGTGTGATGTCGTGCCTGCTTATAAAAGAAAGCTTTCTTTTTAAAAACATTTTTGTAATATTTATTAATTCAACAGAGAACTTTCCATTTTTCCCATCTGTCAAAAGTTTTCTCCCCTTGTACCACAAGAAGAATCCCTTATTATCCTCATCCCGACACATGCATCGAATGTCACAGGTGTCATGGCTCTCTGTACCGGCACTGTCTCCTGTGTTAGTCAGCAACCACTTGTAGCTACTGAGCACTTTAACCCTAGCCAGTCCTGATTAAGATGTCCTCTAGGTGTGAAATTTACACTGAATTTTAAATAGTATCAGAGGGAAAAAATGTAAAATATCTAAATATTTTTCATGCTGTTTTTATGTTGGAATGATATGTTAAGTTAAATAAACTACACTATTAAAAGTTTATTTGTTTCTTTTTACTTTTTAAATGTAGCTAGTAGGAAACAAAAAATTATATATTGTCTCCCTTTTTGTTTCGATTAGAAGTGCTACATGGTGAGCAGATGGTTTTTATAAAATAATCTAATTAAACCTACCCCTCCCCCCAAATGACACATCACAAACCGAATTTCTCTTTTACCAATGTAATTAGAAAAGACAGAATTGTTCATCTTCCTTTCCTAGTCCTGCCCTGTGCTTCCTGTCATCTGAGTGCCACAGGATCACAGGAACACCACCAAAAATAATTTGTGATTCATTAGTTCTTGGTTTGAATGCTGACTGTGCCATTTACCTAACTGTTGTTTGACTATGGACAGGCCCAATTTCGAATTCTCATCTTCTGTTTAGTAAAATATGTATAAATATGTATTTTTGCAAGGTTATTGGGAGGATTAAATGTGATTATGGAAAGCTCACTGTGGCCCTGTGTCCAATACGTAGTATTGCCTTTCCACTTAATCTTCTGACAAACCCAGCAATTGTTTCTTTTCAAACTGCCTTCCAAATCCCAACTCTGTCCCTTTCCTTCCTTTCCTAGACGATGGGAACACTTATTCCTGGATTCTTACCCAGATTACTACAGTCCCTAGGGACTCCTTGCCTGTACCTTTTTCCCTTTATCTTAAATACCTCCACCTGTCACAAGCTCCAAGTTGGTCCTTGTCCTTTGGAGATATCTTTAAGAATATGTCAAGACTCTTTGAAACAAGCCTTAGCAAGTAACTTCTGTTTGTGTTGCTTATACCTAAAGCATATGGCACAGGTCAGATGACGCTGGCTTAGATGTTGAATTGACCACTGCGCATTGTTTTGTTCCCTCTTGGGGTTTTTTGTAAGTAATTGTTTCAGAGCAATAGCCAATTTAATGGGATTTGTACTGAAATTTTTCTTCATGCTTTTCTCACAAGTGTCAGGTATTCCTTACAATGTCTGGTAAAATCTCTTGCATGTTATTAACCCTTTCGTGATAATCCCTAGGAGATTAGCTTGCCTATGACTATGGAATTCCAAAAATCTCCAATTCTAGTGCTCTTGATTCTAGGGTGCAAAACTTTCTCACCCTATGGCACAATTCCATGCCTTACCGTTTGGAGCCTCCGTTTTCCGTCTCACCTGCCTCTTCCTTGGTATAGCCAGAGGAGAGGAGGGCTTTTTTTTTTTTTTTTTTTTTTTTTTTTTTTTTTTTTAGGATTTCAAGGAAACACTTATAGTTTAAAGTACTACTTTGTAGGTAAGAAGTAACTTTAAAAGATGTAATATCTTGGGCCGGTAGGTGGCATGATGGTTAAGGTGCTAGACTCCCACATGACTCCCACATAGTTCAAGTCCCACACCTGGCAGCTTGAAACTCACACTGGGCACATGTGCATGAGTGCCCCGAATCCCAGGAGGAGAATGGAGGAGAAAGGATTGTGGTATGGCCATTCTCCCTGGGGATGATTTCCTACTTTCTCCTCTCACAGTTTCTGGCAAGTGCACATGCTCTATGACAAAAACCTTAATAGAAAAACAAAAGATGTAATAGCTTAGTACAATTTCAGAGGTCTTGCAAACAACCTCTACTCCATTTTGAAATATTATAGATGGTTTTATTATTCTTTCTCTAGTCTATTTAATACTCTCTTGGCTAAAGAGCACCCTTAGAATGTTTGTCCCCAGAAAGTGGGGACATTCTTAGGGTGTTTGTCCCCAGAAAATGGTGGACTGCATAGTTAAACATGAGAGTCCCCTGGGAAGCATTTTCAAGTCATGCCAGGCCCTCCCCACGAACCTCTGCAATTTTCCTGAGAAAGCCTGATTTTCACCACCTGGCTTTGACCAACACCACCAAAATATATGGTCCCTCCAAGAGACTATTGGCCTGTACTTCAATGAACATTTCATAATTTATGCTTAACACACACACACACACACACACACACACACACACACAATAACATGTTCTTTTTGCATTTCACCAAAAAGAAAATCTTTGATTTTTATTTCTTTAATTACCAAGATTACCAGTGGTTCTGCTGTGCATGCCGTGTGCTTTTCTTTTTTCCAGCTGATGAGCCCTGATAATGATTCAGAAAGCAAGTCGACTTGTATGTCTCAGAAAAACTTAATCACTCATATCATTATTCACTTCCATCATCAGGTGTTTTTTCAACTGAAGGGACTGAAGTTTTCCAACTAACTGAACATCAGTGTACATCAGTGATGTCCTCTGTCTTCACCAATGTTTGTGTAAGACACAAAACAACTCTTTGGAGGTGTTTACAAGACGAAGGCTAATCTACAAAATCTTGGTTGTAAACACTGATCCCTTTAAGAGGATCCTAAGAATCTCCAGTTATGATTACTATTTTGAATTGTAACCCCTGAGAAAAATACCCCATTCAGATCTGGGATAATTTTATATAAGTTTGTTGTTTTTTGTTTTGTTTTGTTTTTTAGTCAAGAAGGCCCAACTGGTATGACATATGCTAAGATATTGTGCTCCCATTCTGGGATCACATGCAAGGCCCAGATTCAGTTCCTAGTCTGGCCTGGAAGTTCGGTGTGGTAGTGTGTCTGTGGTCCCAACTACTCAAGAGGCTGAGGCGGGAAGATCATGAGCTCAAGGCTGATCAGGGCAACATAGTGAGACCTTGTTTGAAAAAAGAGCCAGGCATAATAGTTAGGTTAATTCATAGCTTGTAAGTTAGACATATAGGACATGGACCTCCACTGGTACCTCTACCCTGAGCCCTCCTATTTATATTGGATTAAAAAATTCACAACACCCTTTATTAACATCATTGGTAGTATAAGATCCAGGTATCTAAATAATTTGCCATAAGTTGTTAAGGTTGTTATATACCAAATTACACGGCCACTTTAAGACATAGTGCAGAAATACCTCTTTAGTCACATGTATAATATTAAAAGTATATTCTATGACTGCTTTAAAAGAAGACACAGATATGAGTTCAAAATTAGGTCTCTTCCATCCTTATGATCTATTTTAAAAAAATCTTAATAGCAGCTGTGTTGATGGTTTTTCTATATGGACTTTTTAAAACCAGGAAGTGGGTTGATACTGCTAATTAACTGAGCAAATCGAGTGGTAATAAAGCAGGGGTCTTAGCTAAAAAGAGTTGACTGTCAGCCAGTGACCTCGAGGTGAGAGACAAGATCTCATGTGCCAATCCCCTGAGCCATCCGATCTGATGGCTTGACAAAGCTTTTGTATATTTTAAACCCAGTACATGAGTTAACTCCCACATAAGTAGATTATGCTAAATTGGTCTCTCCTAAATAGCACAGAATTACTAAGCACACTGGCATATGTAGGGAGTTGCAAAACTCAAAAGACTGTACTTTCAGTCTTGCAGTCGACACCCATGGCCACCCAAGGGGTGTGTGTATTGAGAGTATCAGGATGGAGATGCCAAGCATGCATGCCCTGCCAGCAGTCATCCGGCTTTTGGTGTGCGTCACTCTCAGATGTGTTCGCCATTGCAGGATTGTTTATGTGGAGCTACACCAAAAGGAAATCAGATGAGTGCAAGGGATTGGTTCATGTAGTCTGAGGATAATTAAACTCTACCATTTGGATTTCCGTGTAGTTGTCTACCAGCTTAGGGAGTTTTTTGATAATCCTGTATTAGAACTGGGAACTCTGTGTTGCATTTTATGACATCACAGTACCAGTTGTAACATAAATTCTTCCTACACGTGGGTAAAGCATCATCATCATGCCCATGTGCCAGGATCTCAACCAGAATGCCAGGGGGCCAAACATTGGTGCAGCGGTAAATCATGACACTCTGGGAAGCCAGCTTGTGTGGAAAGGTTCCAAGTTCACGTCAGACCTCACTGAACACACAAGGCAATTGTGTGCCCATGATTTGGGACCGGCTAGAGCTGGTGTGGCACATGGCATCAGTACCTCGTTGGGAATGCTATCTCTCTGTATCTCTGACTCTCTCGTTCATGGGAGAGATAAAAAAATAATAACCTTTTTTAAAATCCCAAAATAAATATATCTAATTTGGTGAGCAGTTCACTGAACTAACTTTCAAAATTAAATATTGCCTGGCATTGAATAAAAAACTTTTTATTATAATCTGCTCTTAAGTTCCATACATTTTATAACTTAATGGCTATACCTTAAAAAAATTATAGCAGAGGTTAGTGGGGATTTATAGATGAATAAAAATCAACCGTAGTTGTCTAGTCTTAGCACAAATAGTAAGCGAGAGCTGCTGCTAAGAAAATGGGTAAAACGATTAGTTTTAATTGGTAAAGATTGGTCAGTCTATAAAAAAAGAAAGTTTGTTTACATAAGAACTTAAAAGGAAGAAAAAGCACCTGGCAAATGAAAAATGGAAAGTTTCTTCAGGGTAATAGGGGAAATTTTCCTCTTTTCTGTCTCTTCTTTTCATCTTACAATATTGCTTTTCCAAAATTGCTCCTTAGTCACATAGGCAAGGAGTAAATGAAGTGGTTGGTTTCAAAAGACATTATTTAAATAACGAAACTGGGTTTTCTGCTTAGTGCTGAAAACGTAGTCCTTTGGCAACTTACACTGCACTACTGGTGGATTCAGCCAACTTGTTTTACCACTAGAACTAACAAATTAGGCTTCATTTTTAATGCAGTCTAACTCATAAAGTTTTGTCTCAGAGTGAAACTGTTTTAAAACAGCCATACAGTGCCTGTGGTTTTCTCTGTCATGTCCTTTCATTCATTCATCCATTGTGTGTTCCCCATCTGCCAAGGAGAACAGTGACTAATGAAGGTCCTTGTTCTCTTGTGACTTCCAATGAAGAGGGAGGAGAGCAGACAAGAAACAATTGATAGGTAATATCTCAGTAAGTAGTAAGTGTTATTAAGAAAAATAACACAGAGGGGCCTGCTGCAATGACACAGCAGTAATGCAACACTCTGCAATCCCGAAGCTGTAAGGGAAGGTCCTGGGTTCAAGTCCCAGTGTCTCCCTGAGCACTCTAGGGATGTATGTAAATGCTGTGATTCTGGATGGCTGAGACTGAGGACAGGATCATAGCATAAAGACCCTACTGGGGGTCCCCTCCTTTCTCAAGATGTGTGTGTGTGTGTGTGTGTGTGTGTGTGTGTGCATGAGCATGTGTATCCTCTCATGGAATAAGTTAGCAAACTTAAGAAAAAAGCAAAAAAAATAGCACACAGAATAAATAGGCCTACTTTGGGAATGTTGTTCCCTATGTTAAGTCTAATCATAATGTTTTTTATTTCTATGTGTGTTTTTTTTTTCAAGAAACATTTTTATTCATCTAAATTTTCAAGACAAACCTAATGTGCACCTAGTTTAGATTTAGAACAGATTTTGATGCTTCAGTATCACCGGTCATTCTTCATTTATGACAGCGAAGGCCACCCTGTCACCTACACACCTCTGGGTTGGCCCCCTCTGCTAGTGCCTCTGATGGCAGAGCAGTGACTAAGGCATAACAGTGGGCGTCTTTTCTGTTTTAAGTTTATTTATTTTTCTATGAGGGAGGACAGACCAAGAAGCACCCCCAAAAGGGTGTTCTCGCTGTGATTCCCCTCAGTGTCAGTCTGTCCGAATCTCAGGCGAGCATGTGCAGCTGGTATGCTGGGCAGGGGTGGGGAGGGGCAGGATACAAATTCAGGGCATTTGGGTCCCATGTGAGTCCAGTTGTGTTACCTGGCCCATCGTTGGATATCTTTTTTTTTTTTTTTTTTTTAAATTTCCCAGAGGAATGTGTACTGAAGGTGGGGCTGAGCAGGG
>NW_006159919.1:1636244-1640039 GCF_000334495.1 Tupaia belangeri chinensis
GTAGTTGTAATGTTTTTTTTTTTTTTTTTTTAAATTTCCCAGAGGAATGTGTACTGAAGGTGGGGCTGAGCAGGGCAGAAGACCCCCATGGGGCATGGTCTCACTGCAATCCCCTCTTAGTTTTTCCCTCCTTCTGGGATTTTAAGCACATGCACACTTGTTTGGGGTGGTTTTCAAGCTGAGGGTACAGGACTCTAGCCACAGGATTGGCCATGTGGAATCAAGCTGCCTTAATCACTAAGGTGCAGGCGGCCCAACACTGGGTCCCTTAACATGAAACAACTTAGGGCAGGCCTGGGGGTCCTATTCACAACTTGTGTGAATGTCTCACTCAGAGGACGGGAACCTGTCATAGCTAGAAACCCTCTTGCTGGAAAACTCTCACTCATCTTTCGTTCTGTAGCTTGGTGCCGTGTATGTGCCTGCCACAGAGTTCCAGTGGAAAAGTTTACTTAATGTATGCATTAATGGCTGAGTAAAATATGTTATACAGAGAGCCCCCAGATCCTCAAAAGAATGAAGGGAAAATATTGGGTCATAGGAAAAGTCATGATGCATGTTTGCATAGAACAATGCGTCATGACTTTTTCAACCACCCAATAATCTAGTGACACTCTTCGAATGATAAAGTTGAGTTGAAAGGCTGAGCTGGGTTCGTTCCATGTACTACAGGCATCTCATTTAATGTGGCACAGACACCCAATGGACAGAGACTGTATTTACTCCCTTTTACAAATAAGAATGCCGAAACTCTGAGAAGTTATGTAACATAATCTTTTCTAATTTTTTTCAAAGTTTATTTCTTTCATGAGAGATAGAGAGGGAGAGAACCGGGCAGCCCCTACAGGGTCTTCACATTGTGGTTTTCTCCCAGCCTCAGCGAGTCAGGATCACAGGTGCCAGGATCCCAACTCCCACCCGACTCCAGGGTCCGATTCTTTCCTCTTTGATGGTGACAGTTCTCAACCCTAAGGACGTGGTAGAAGACTCTTAAAAAGAAACCCTGTGCTTGGTCCTACCCCTGAGAATACCCATTTTACTGGCCTGGGACTTGGACATGGGATTCCTTTTCTTCTTTTTTTTTGTTAGAGATTTTTGCTGTTGGACATGTGCACTCACTAGAGGGACGGAGAGGGACAGAAAGTGAAAAATCACCCCTTGGAGGGGATGGCCCTGCTACAGGTCATTCTCCTCCTGGGATTTTGGACATACATGCACACAGGCCCAGCATGAGTTTCAGGCTGCCAAGTTCAGTACTTGAAAGGGATTTGCTAACCTAATTACCCTGGAGGGAAAGAGTAATGAGCCAGATTAGCGGAAGGGTGACTCCCTTTAGAGTGCTTTACTCCAACTGATACCTCCTCCCTGATTCCCCTGCATCAGGAATACCTGAAAAAAAAAATGCAGATTCCTGAGCGCTATTTGCTGTTCTCTCTCTCTCTCTCTCTCTTTTTTTTTTTTTTTTTTTGGGGGGGTTTTTTCCACCGGGGGGGGTACGACAGACAGAGACAGAGAGAGAGAAAGCGAGAAATCACCCCCCAGGAGGCTGATTTGAGGCCACGCCACAATCCTTTCTCCTCCGTTCTCCTCTCGGCATCTTGGGCACACACACACACGTGCCCAGTGTGTTTTAAGCCACCGGGTCCGGGATGCGAACTGCGGTCAACTACATGGGAGTCCAGCGACATAGCCATTATGCTAACTGCTGGTCCCACTATCTGCTATTCTCTTAATCTGCATCTCTTGGGATGTGAGGGAGTCTCTCTCTGCATTTCTCAGGATGTGAGGGAGTCTTCAATTTTAGTAAGCGTTCAGGAGGTCCATGTGCATCTCTGGGTTTGGACCGCTGGTCTGCAGAGAAGAGTGGTGAAACATAAATGCATCGGTGTGCAGTGCTGTGGGCACCATGGGGTGTGGCAGGGGATGAGCAGGTAAAGTGAGGCTGTTCGTATTGATTCTGGCATGATTCATGTCACCTGGGACAGTGACACTGACTGTACTTGTTTTTGATCTGTCATGATGAATAGTGTCATTGAGCAATGCCAAGGTCATTTTCCCTTTTTTTTAATCCTGTTTTCAAGTTTCCTTTTGACACACAAGAAAAGAACTTTTATGATAATAAGCCATGTGATCTATTTACGTGTTTGAAAAATTAATTCATAGGGAGACCAGCATTTGGTGTAATGGCTATGTCGCTGGACTCCTATGTAGTCGACTGTGGTTCGAGTCCTGGGCCCGGTGACTTAAACTCACGCCAGGCGCATGTGCGTGCCTGCTCAAGATCCTGAGAGGAGAATAGAGGAGAAGGGATTGCAGCATGGCCATTCCCCCTGGGGGGTGATTTCTTGCTTTCTGTCTCTCTTTCTCTCTCTGTCTTCCTGACAAGTACATGCACCCTATAGCAAAAACCTCTCAAAAAAAAAATTAAACATTAATTCGTAGGTATTTCATAGAAGATTCTGGTCATTTCTCACAAGGTTAATATGTGAAAAATAGGCTCTGCTCTGGTGTGTTCTGGAGAACAATCCCGTTAAAAGCAGCCCAACTTGTGAATCTAGACATCTCTGTAGGGGCAGACTGAATTCTCTAACGTGGTGTTTTCTGTCCATCTCAAAGCTGTGATTCTGGTTTAGTGCTTAGTCTGGGAGCTTTTTTCACAGCAAACGAAACCAATACTTAAACATTTTAGGTGGGCCAACCCCATAGTGCAGAAGGTAAGCCCTGTGCATTGGGGATTAATCCTACATGGCTTGACCATGGTTTGAATCTTGTTCTCAGTGGTTTGAAAAATAAGCTGGGAACTTGTGCACATGTGCCCCAAATCTTGATGGGATGGAGAAGTGTAGAGGAGAAAGGGTTGCAGCACGGCTATACCCTGGGAGGAGGAGTTCTCTCTTCCTTTCTCTCCCTCTCTCTCCCTCTCTCTCTCTCTCTCCCCCTCCCCGACTCTGGTGCGCACATGCAACTTCCAGCAATTAAAACAATAGAACAACAACAAAAACAGGTGAATTTCCACAACACAAGCTGCATTTTAGCCATGGAGAGATGTCAGAAGGCAGGAACTATTACACCCCACAGCCTTATCCTTGTGTTTACCGTGGAACTCTGATGACATCTTCTGTGACCAATGTCATATAAATACCAAATCTCTTTGTATCAGTAAGGAAGCACCGTGAAGTCAAGACCCCATACTTACACTGTGTGCTTCCTGGGCTCAAAGTAAATCATGTGCAAGTTGTTCTCAAATTGGGGGAGTTTTTGGTAAAAGAAAAAGCAAGTGTCCTATGAATAGTGTCACAAATTCATGCCGAAAGACAGCTCCTAAGTCCACTAACAAACGAATGGGCTCTGCTGAACCCGAGGTATGTTCATTAGAAGAGTCTGATTCACCACATCTGCCAGAGAGTTCAGTCAACCATAATTATGTAAGATGTCTATTAAAATGCCATTTCTTTTCAGTAAAAATGCAGGATATATGGCCTCAGATAGATAAATTACCAACCTATGGCTTCAGAAAGATTATTCTCAAGATGCCTGGAGGTAGAAAATAGCCACAGTTTGGGAACCAGCAGTTAGTGTAAGGGCTGTGTCACTGGACTCCCACATAGTCGACCATGGTTCACGTCCTGGACCCAGTGGCTTAAAACTCACGCCGGGCGCATGTGTGTGCGTGCCCAAGATCCCGAGAGGAGAATGGAGGAGAAGGGATTGCAGTGTGACCAACCCCCCTGGGGTGTGATTTCTCGCTTTCTGTCTCTATGTCTCTGTCTGTCTGTCTGGCGAGCGCACACGCCC
>NW_006159919.1:1640070-1641250 GCF_000334495.1 Tupaia belangeri chinensis
AAAAACTTCAAAAAAAAAAAAAAAAAAGAAAAAGAAAAAAGAAAATAGCCACAGTTTTTTCCCACAGCAGTCAGCTTTTGTGGGTGTGTAATGCTGCCCATGCTGACCTTTCGAACGTGCCCAAGGTGGTCTTGGTGGAGGCCTGAAAGGGGATGGCAGGGAATGAGAATCAGGGGTACTCTGACAAGGTACCCCTTTCATGCATTCACATTTCAACTGCAGACACCTGAAAGGTCAATCTGGTGGCAGTATGGTTTACTAAGAAAATGTTCAAAGAAATGAAAATCCATGTTTCCATCGTCCATGGCTTCAGCTACTTGCTGAACTGTCTGAATTTAATCAAGACACGGTATCTGTGAAAATGACACTGTCACTGGATGCTGGCTTCCTGCTGCTACATAAACGCCATGTCCGTTTGCTTAGTAATGATATTGCTGTTTATCTTTGCGGGGGGGGGTGTCATAATTACTTTTGCAACTTTTCTTATTGTGTTCTCCATATTCACAAGATAAATTACAGCTGCACGTAACAGCTAACTACTGCTTTCAAACAGTGGTAAACCTTGCCAGGCTGGGAGAGCTTTACAACTGAAAGGTGAATTTGTGTTTGCCTGAACTTGTTTTTGTAATTTGAACCGAATGAGTTCCAGAACTCCCACCCAGGCTTATTAGGCTTGGTGAGGCCCCTTCCACCCCTCCAAAAATTGATTTTTAAAAAAAATTTAGAAGGCCCTGAGGGCTTCAGAACTTACCTAAAAAAAAGGAAAACTTAATCTAGTCTCAGAGCAGCAAAACCAGTTGATATAAAGGAAAAAAAAAAAAGAAGGATCGTTTTTAGTGTTTTCTACTGACCCATAATTTTAAAGACCCTAAGAAAGGTACTTCATTAAAATATTACCATATGGGGGGCCAGCAGATGGGCGTAGTGGTTACATTGCTGGACTTCCACATGGCCAATCGCAGTTCTAAGTCCCAGACCCGGTGGCTTCAAATTCATGCCCGGTGCATGTGTGTACATGCCCAAGGTCTTGGGAGGAGAAGGGATTGTGGCGTGAGCATCCCTCTGGGGGGTGATTTCACACTTTCCCTCACTCTGTCTGTCTCTCTCTCTTTCTCTCTGGTAAGTGCATATGCCCTAGGGCAAAAACCTCTTTAAAAAATAATGATGATGATCTAATAAT
>NW_006159919.1:1659871-1678888 GCF_000334495.1 Tupaia belangeri chinensis
ATATATATTACCATTTTGGTGATACATGGCAGAAGGAGTGAGCTGGAATTAGGGTGGAATTCAGAGAAAACTGTTGGACACATTAAAATGAACTGGAATAAAGTTTGTAACAAATAAGCGAACCTAGGGAATGGTTAAAATAAAGGAAGTTCTATTCTTCATCCTGGCTAGAAGCTGGTGATGGTTAAAGCCAAATAATCAAGATAGAGTTCATATTTTCAAGCCCACGATGGGTCAGACTACTGAGGAGCCCATCTGCAATGCTTCTCACAGATTTTAAAACTTAGCAGAAGTATCCCTCCCTCACCTAAAATTTCTAAACAAAAGTTAGAAGACCAAGAAATGGGAAGCGGTGGGATCAAATGACTTTGAACTCCTTTCAACCTCTGCACACAATCATCTTAAAAGAAAGAGAAAAAAATGGGACATTGTTGTTATTAGCTGAGAAACTTTTATTTCTTTAAATGATTTGCAAGTTAGAACTTGGTTCAGGCTTTTGTTAGAACGGGTGGGGAGAAATATTGATAGATACGCCTGTTGCCCAGTATGCCTATGGACCAGCATGATGCCTCCAGGTAAATTCTTGAACTATGATAAACCAAGCCTAAGCCCAGAAGGGCGTAAACGGTTGCACAAGATACACACCTACACACCTCGCATTGTCGGCTGCGGTGCAGCCTCCAGCAGAATGCTGTCAGCGGCTGCTCGAGGATTTCCCAACCACACACACCCGCGAGTGTTGTCTTTGAATCATGAGCTGATATAAACTTAATATTTTTCACATGTCATTCTGATTTGATGACTATTTAAACAAACTGAGGACATTAACTAGAAACCTTAAGCTTCTCTGTGTGGAAAGCCAACTGTGCAGGTTGTCCATTGTAATTTGAAGAAGCAATTAGACATTTTAAAAAGGTTGTTGGGCAGTATGGGCATTTTATTTTAGGTAATTTTGAAGCTGTGTAAAGAGGACCCTTGTCCAATTTTTAGCTTCCTTTCATTCTTGTAAGGCAGTTTAACTCAGAGTCCTGAGGCTAAATCTCCTCCCCAAGGTTTTGCCATTGTAAGGCGTGGTTTCTGCAAGTGTGTTTTAAGCTTCTTAGTCACACTGAAGTTGTATGGTGACAGAATAATTCACTTGTTTTCATTCATCCAATCACCTTTAGTTATTCTAAATATTTGAATGATACTGGTACTGTTAAGACCTTTGAATGAAGTCTGCAATGCAGTTGTGTGTGTGTGTGTGTGTGTGTGTGTGTGTGTCTGAGCATGGAGTAGTGAGAAGAGGATACCCAGGAGACAGGGCATTTTTAGTTATCCTGTACATCTTCTGTTAGGTGTTCAAAAAGCATTTACCTAGTCTCCAGGTAAATTTCTTGTTTTTTTGTTTTTTTGGTTTTTTTTCAAGTTTATTTATTTATTTCTTCATGAGTTTAACAGAAAGAGAGAAAGAGAACCTCTAATGTGGTCTTGACACCACAGTTCACACCGGGCCTCAGCCAGCCCCAGATCATGGGCAAGGGCGTCCCCAGCTTACTCAGAATGGTCTCTAGATGCGAACCAGAAGCTTTCTACATGGATCAGGCTCACAGAGCTTCACATTTTACTGCTGCGCTACCACCGGGCCCCGTGTTGTTCTTTTTACTAAGCACTGTGTTAAGCTTCTGGTTTTTCACTTGTGGGTATGAAGACAAACTTTTACATAGTTCACGGTGTGCGGTTTTGCTGGCATAATTACATGTGGTGGAAAAATGTTATATTGAGAAGAAATAGCTGGCTTGATTGGCCCTAGTCCTCTCATAGCATCATAAGTTTCATCTGATGCTTTTATTTGACGTGACAATGCTGACATATGGCAAGTGAATTCCAGCAGTGTGGAATAGTCAAACACCAAAGGAAATAAGGTGAAATCCCTTCCACGTCCTGTTCTTACTGATAATCGCAAGGTAAGACAGAGAGAGAGGGCCACCTGGAGAGCAGCGATCAGGCAGATAGGCTGAAACTCTGTTGTATTTATTAGAGATACTGATGACATCGATGGAAGAATCAAAAATGTGTTATCATGCAGGAAGGCACTGGTCCGGTAGTTAGTGTGGCTAATACCAAGAAGCCCAGGAGTAAGAACAGTTCCTCAAACATAGATTATAGTAAAGGGAAGCCAGATCCCAACCACAGTTCCTGGGCTTAAGAAACACGCCTGGCACATGTTCATGTGTGAGTGCCTGAAGTCCTGACAGAATGGGAAAGTGGAGGAGAAGGGCTGCCGTGTGAGCAGGCCCCACTGGGGGATGCTTTCTTCCTCTCCCTCTTCCTTTTTCCCTCTCTCTGGCAAGCACACACACACCCTCTGGCACTTAAAAAAGAAAACAGAATAAATGCATTGGGAGCACCTGCAATAAGGTTCATTCTGTAACGAGAAAACTGGAGTGAACTGCAAGATGAAGAAAGATCAACAGGAAGTGCTAGAGTGGGGAAGCAGTTGGGAATTCTGGGACAGACAGACACTGAGAGTTGGGGACAGCATTGAGGACAGGCTGGTCCTCGCTCTTCGGGGTGACAGACTGCGTATCTTGCCGCCCTTGGCGAGTTAGTACTTGATGGCCCTGGGCCTCAGTTTCTCCATCAGTAAAACCAAAATATGCTCTATAGAACTATAGTGAGGATTAAATCAGATATTCAGAAAGCTTTTAGCATAGTGGCTAACACAGACTCTCAATAAGTGTTGGCTATTACATCATTTTTTTTCTGTGAGTAGCAATTATGATTATAAAATGGATATGTATTGTGGAGTTTTTAATCAAGAGAAGAGACTAGGGAGTGTGTAAAAAATGCCTCCAAATACAGAATGAACTGTTGAGAGGAGGCTAGGGTAGGCTGTGGGGCAGGCTTGTGTGTATATGTTCATGCTTGCCTGCCCAAATAAAAAGCAAAGCCTAACCAGGAACTGTTTTCATTGAAAATACCAAATTAGTCGTCCTAGGGAGGTTATGATCTGATCCTGAACTGATCTGAGATAAATTGCCTTTTGGCCTTATCATCATTTTTAACAGACACTTGTTCAAAACAAAGAATAAGCTCAGGTGATCTTAAAAGTTTTCTTCCATTTCAAATGCACTACAGGCTTTTATGTACACCCAGAAGTTCCATCTGGACATAACTCATAATCTCCTAAGAATGAAAATGTATTTGTATTTTGAGTCCCTGTAGGACAGGCATAGTGCTCAAAGAGACACAGTCTGAGCTGGGCTCTGCAGTCCAGCTGCCTCTGAGAACGCTGGCATCACGTTTTATTAGCTGGCCGCCGTGCCTTCGCCTGTAGGACGGGGATAACATTGCAGTACCAACCTCACAGAATTGTGAAGATGCAGCACCTGCCCTGCACATGGTGAGCACTCAGTTAATGCAGGCCTTAGGAGATATATCTGTTTCTTCTAAGATGTTCTTGAGCTAAGTTTTATCCCATTTCGCAGATGAAGAAATCAAAATTCAAACTAATGGGGATTCGAAGACGGTAGAGCCAGATTTCAAACCCAGGTCTGTGAGTCTTAGAGGTAAGCATGCCAGGGACTCGTAAGGCAGGACTAAATGTACCATGTTGACGATCTTGTGAATAAGGGCACCCTTATGCACCCACTGAATATGATACTGTGAGGAAAATGCTCTTCACCTGCTGTGACCCCCACATGTTCTTTCTTGCATCCTTTGGCTTCGTACAAGCTTCAGGCTAAAATCCCTTCTCTAAGGCCCTGTGCCCTCCCCCATACTCCTGCCAATTCCACACCACGACCCTGCATAGGCACTGCCCCCTGCGGGAAGCCTTCCTTGCCAGCCCCAGGCTGGGTAGGCCCCTCTCATCTGTCCTCCCATGGCGTCCACTTGGACCTTAAAAGGTCTACTACTTATGTAAATTCTGGTGGACTTTTTTAAAAATCAGGTTCATTAGGAAAATTAATGTTCTCATAGTAAATAATCAATGTAATCCTCCTAATTTTTAAGAATGTTGTAGCCAGAGTCATGGGAAAGACTCGTGAGACTGTAGGGAGATAAGCACCCCAGAGTGACCCTGAGCCATCAGCACTGCCTTCGGTGGTTCACTCTCCCACACGCCGGTTCTTGGGTTGTTATCACTCACATGCTTTTTTGTCAAGTTGTCTTTTCATTCTCCTCTACTTTCTTCAATTCTGTGTCATTTACGGAAATGATGCTGCCCCAGGGAGCAGGCACTGGCAACATCGCTTCCCTATAAGTACATATAATTTGTTTTGTTTTTACTTAGAAGGTATTTTCTCCCTTCTCTTAAATTACTTCTATCCATTTCTATAACAAGCTCTGAATTAATTTTATCTGTGTTCATGAAATACAGATTAAACTAGTCCTCTATTTTTTTTTTTTAACAGGCACAATACTTCAAGCAAATTAAATGTTGTTTGTAATCATTCAGATTTCTAAATAGGTTGGTGGGTTTGTCTTAATGTTATAATAATATCCAGGATAGCATTTTCTTTTTTAAAAAAGGAAAACTTTATTAGAGACATTTAAAAATAATACACAGGGCCCAGGCAGTGATGCAGTGGTAATACAACCAGATTCTTACAGGAGAAGTCTTGAGTTCGTGAGCTCGAACTCCTAGATCACACTGGCATGCACACAGGTGCCCATAATCTGGGCACTGAGGTTGAGGGTAGCCCGCAACATGGGGGCCCTATTGGGAGCATCTCTCTCTGTCTCTTTCTCTTCTTTCTCTGTCTCTTTCCTGGGAGAAATAAGTAAACTTACAAAACAAGAATAATAATAGGAAAAACTGGAGAGTGTACTTGACCCCATGTTTACAAAGTTTCTGATCTTAACCCAACATTTTTCTTTCCTTCCTCCTTTTGTGTCCTTCCTCTCCCACCTCAGCAAAAAAGAAGCAGAGGTACCCAGCAGTTGCTCCTCTGTCCGTGTCACCTTCCCTTCTTGCTGTTCCATGTCCAGATTCCAAGTGCGGTGTCAGCATTCCACATGCCTCTCCCTCGCACACACATCACACATGCACATACACACAGCTGTGTATGCACACACAAATGGACACACCTCCACTCAGCCCTCTTTTTAGTCTGCCATCTTTCCTACGTTTCAGATATTGGGACATCTATTAACATAAAAACTTGATTAGGAATCCAATTTAGCAGACATTTAAAAATATGGAGCAACAAGTGCTTTTGGGAACAAAATAGCAATAGAAAAGTGCTCTTTGGGGCTAGCTCATGGTGTGGTGGTGAAGGCAGCTAGATCACACATAGCCAACTGTGCAATACGAGGCCCGGACCCCCAGCTTGGAAAGACGCCAGGTGCATGTGCATATGTGCTCAAAATCCCCAAAGGAGGGAGAAATGGAGGATATTGCAGCATGACATTACACATGGGGGATGCTTTTTCACCTCTCTCTCTCTCACTGGCAGGTGCACATGCCCTCTAACATCCTTTTTTTTTTCTTTTTTCTTTTTTTGGAGAGGTTTTTGCAATAGGGCGCATGCGATTGTCAGACGGAGAGACAGAAAGTGAGAAATCACCCCCCAGGGAGGATGGCCATGCCACAATCCCTTCTCCTCCATCCTCCTCTTGGGATCTTGGGCACGCACGCACATGCGCCCGGCGTGAGATTTAAGTCTCTGGGTCTGGGACTCGAACTGTAGTCGACTACGTGGGAATCCAGTGACATTGCCATTATGCTAAATGCTGGTCCCTACATTTTTAAAAAGAAATTAAAAATTCTCTTTAATTTTTTTTAAGTAATATCTCACTACGCATCATTTTTAAATATTTCCAAATGCTAAAGAGGTCATTTGTTAGTTGTCTCTGAATCTCTTAGCCAACAAAATCAATCTTGACTAGAAAATAAATGAAATCCTTTCTTTGAGTACAAACCATATTTTCCATGGGTTAGAAGTCTAGTGGTAGAGAAATAAAAGCATTTCTCGGCAAAGGAGAACTTTAGTGCATAAAAAAAAAGTCCAACAACTTGTGTCCTGTCCTTTTCTCACCCTCGTTATCCCCATTTCCACCCAGGATAGGATTTTCTGCACCCTCCCTGAGAACTGCAGATGGGCCCTCCCTCTGTAATTACTGTCTGGATCAGCTGGAGAGAAAGGATTAACCCTCTAGCTTCTGGGTGGGAAAGCAGGGCCTGGTGTCACACTGCATGCCATGGTGCATGATGTGACAGGGTACTCACTAGGCAGTGTGTGAAGGGTTGGGTTTGTGAAGCTTGGAGAGAGAAGGCGACCTTGGAAAGATAGGAAACCTCTCCAAGCTGAATTTCCTTAGCTGTAAAATGACAAATTGAGTAAGAGTGTGTCCGGGTTAAATATAGGAACACAACACAAAATGGAACAAGAGGTGCAGGGTAAGTGGATTCGGAGCCTCCTCTGTACTACCCTTCCCAGGAGTTTTCACTGTCCTGACACTCCTCACTGTCTCATGCCTTCCTGTGCCCTCTGCACTGTAGCAACAGATTAAAAGTAATCTCTGAAGAGTTAGAGTGTTGGGTTTGGTTCAGTTTGGGTTTGGTTGGTTCAGTTGAGTTGGGTTTGGTTCAGTTTGGGTTTGGTTGGTTCAGCTGAGTTGGGTTTGGTTCAGTTTAATTGGGCTTGGTTTGGCCTAGGGTATCTTCTCAGTACACCACCAGTGCTTTTATGACCTCAACTAGACGAAACCCCAGAGCCTCCACTTGTTGTGCCCAGCTATTAGGTAAATAAATTTCTCTACAAAATTGGTAACAGCTGAATATTCTTTGAATATGTCACATTAGCAACCTCTTGTCAAACTGTAACAGTTGTCAAACTATAACAGTTCACATTTCTCAGAGGACATTGTTCCATCTTCTTTTTGTTTATTTGTTTGGTTATAAATGAAAAGGCAGTATATTTCATGATCAAGAAAACAGGCTTTAAAGTCAGACCTACATTGGAATCCAGGCTCTATCTTTTTTTTTTTTTTTTTCTATAGGGCACGTGCGCTCACCAGACAGAGAGAGACATAGAGACAGAAAGCAAGAAATCACCCCCCGGGGGGATGGTCACGCCTCAATCCCTTCTCCTCCATTCTCCTCTCAGGATCTTGGGCATGCACGCACATGTGCCCTATGTGAGTTTTAAGCCACCGGGTCTGGGACACAAACCGCGGTCGACTACGTGGGAGTCCAGCGACATAGCCATTATGCTAACTGCTGGTTCCCCAGGCTCTATCTTTTAAAAGCTGTGTTGTCTTGGCCGAGTGACTTACCTGTTCTGGACTTGTTTCCTCATCTGTGAAATGAGAATAGGAGGGCTACTTCCTAAATTCGTTGTAAGAATTATATGAGGTAAAGCCCATAAACGAGCCAGCTCACTTTTTGGCACATAGCACTATTCAGTAAGTAGTAACTAGCATTGTAGCATTTGCCCTCATGGGCTTAGATGTGACCGCTCTCTGCCAGTCACCCTAGGGTAGCATGAGTCTAGAGCCAGCTCTGTGTCCAGCTGGCTGTGTACTCTTGAGCATTATATATTTGGACTGCATTTACAAAACAGGCTGAGCTGGGGCATCCTGGAGATCTTTCACCGTTTAAGAAAGAGTGCTGTGACAGTTCAAAGTGACAGAATGACTAACTGAAAGCATCTCAAGTTGCCCAGTGATCCTCTCCTCCAGTCTCTCTGCTCATCATCTTTTGTATTGTTTCTCAGCTTAGCTGAGACTTCCTTGGAAAGTTTAAAAAAAAAAAATACAAATGCCTGAACACACCTGATCTGTTACATCAGAGTATCCAGAGTGAAGCTCCAGCATCAATATTTTTTAAAAGCTTTCCAGATGTTCAGTTGTGCAGCCAGAGCTAATAACAACTGCACTATGCAAATGACGTAGTCAAAGGCAAGGCAAAGGAGACAGGATTTGCAGAAGCCAAAGGCTGTGTCTAGGATGAGACGTGATTTCAGACGTGGCATCTTGATTCTGTTTCACTTCTAAATTTTTTTTTTTTTTGAGAGATTTTCACTGTAGGGCGCGTGCGCTCGCCAGACAGACAGAGAGAGACATAGAGACAGAAAGCGAGAAATCACCCCCCAGGGGGGATGGTCACACCGCAATCCCTTCTCCTCCATTCTCCTCTTGGGATCTTGGGCACGCACGCACACGCGCCCGGCGTGAGTTTTAAGCCACCGGGTCCGGGACACGAACCGCGGTCGACTACGTGGGAATCCAGCGACATAGCCATTACGCTAACTGCTGGTTCCCTGTTTCACTTCTAAATTTGCTCTTTTACTTGAAATCGCTGAAAGCATAGCCTGGCATCAGTGTCCTTTGATCTTGAGACCAAATCCAAACTCCTTGACTGGCTTATACAGTCCGTTCGTTCTTTCTTTCTTTCTTTCTTTCTTTCTCTTGTTGTTCTTCTTTTTCTTCTCCTTCTCCTTCTTTTTAATTTTGTCAAAGGGTACATGCACTCAACACAGAGAGACAAAGAGGGGAAAATAAAAAAACGATCGTCTCTCACTGCCATGGGGAATAAGAATTACACTGCATTTCCTTCTTTATTTCTTCATCCTGTCAGGACCTTAGACACAAACACACTCACCTGGAGTGTTTTTCAAGCTATTGGGTCCGAGATTCAAACCACAGTTTTAGTCATGTGGGATATGGCTCTCTCAGTTCCAAGGTCAGTTGGCCAGACTTAATTTATTTTCCTCTACTCTTATGTGACCAGGGAGAAATGTGAACCCTTTACAAAATAAATCCTAAAGAAACTTGGCTTGGGTGGTAGATGGCAGAAGGTGAGAGAGAGGGAATCAAGGATGGGAAAAAAGCAAAATACAGGAAACAAAAAATGGAAAATTATTTGTTGACAATAACACGTATGTTGATGTGCTTGATTGAGACAATATACAGTGTAATCTGGATGGAAAAATCTCATTTTGTATGCTGTAATGATTTATAGTGAGTGAATGTAAATAAATAAATTTAAATAAAATAAAATAAAATGGATAAATCCAGAAAAGAAAGGTGTAAACTCATCAATTAAAGTTTTGATTTGCAATTTCTGAACTACCATCAAATTAGCAAAGTGAAATCCTGCTTTAAACTCTTCCTATTACTCTAAACACATAGTAGCCATGCTTAATAAAAAGAAAAATCATGGGACCAGCAGTTAGCGTAATGACTATGTCGCTGGACTCCCATGTAGTCGACCGCAGTTCGCGCCCCATACCCGGTGGCTTAAACTCACGCCAGGTGCATGTGCGTGCATGTCCAAGATTCTGAGAGGAGAATGGAGAAGAAGGGATTGCAGCGTGGCCATCCCCTCTGGGGGGTGATTTCTCGCTTTCTGTCTCTCTCTCTCTCTCTCTCGCTCTCTCTCTCTCTCTCTCTCTCTCTCTCTCTTTCTTTCTTTCTTTCTTTCTTTCTTTCTTTCTTTCTTTGGAAGATTTTTGCTATAGGGTACATGCGCTTGCCAGGAAGACAGAGAAAGACAGAGAGACAGAAAGTGAGAAATCACCCCCTCCAGGGGGGATGGCCACACCACAATCCCTTCTCCTCCATTCTCCTCTTGGGATCTTGGGCACGCACACACATGCGCCCGGCATAAGTTTAAGCCACCGGGTCCGGGACTCAAACCGCTGTCAACTACATGGGAATCCAGCAACATAGCCGTTACACCAACTACTGGTCCAGTGGGTTATACAGTTCTTTATAGTTCGCCTTGCTGCTGCTCCAGCCTCAGTTTTTGGTCAGCCTGACTCTAGGCCCCAGTGGAGGCTTTCTCTAGTCGTAAACTTTGCATCTTCTCCACCTCACTCCATTTTTACTTAACCTCTCCTCTTCCTTTGTACTTGGCCAATTTCACAATTTCACATCCTTCGGGTCTCTGATGAGCTTTCTTTCTTCCCTGCCAACCTCAAATTGAGCTACGTGAGTAAAGTGTACCACCTGTGTACTCCCATGGTTCCATCTATACAACCAGTGACACACTCGACCACACCACATTTGAACCGTGCTCCCAGCCCCGCAGACGGCAAAATTCCACAAAAGCGGAGACTGTGGCTCACTCGCCGCTGCACTCCCTGTATCTGGCCTAGGTAGTTTCCGTGAATATTGGTAAAAAGAATGAATGAGTAACTCAGTAACTGCACAAGAAGGAAAGAAAGTTCTTAAAGAAATGAGTCACAGTACATGAAAGGAACCAGGTCCTATAAATGAATGAATACACTAGAAAAAAATTCTGAACAAATGAGTCACATTGAGCCAAGTCCATCAGATCCTAGTGGTATGCTCCCGTTCATTTAAAATCATTCTTTAAATGCAGTGTGTCTAGAAAACTGTACACATGGAAACTGTCAGGGAAAGGGTTAGGATTTAGGCCTAGTGTTAGTGTTAATGTTAAAGATAAGGATAGTGGTACGGTTAGGGTTGGGTTTAGGGGATAGTGTTAGTGTTAGGGTTAAGTATTAAGGATACTCTTAGGGTTAGGGTTAGGGTTAGGGTTTAGGGATAGTGTTAGAGTAAGTGTTTAGGGATAGTTTGTCAGAGAAAGAGGGGTGGTAGGGGCACAAAAAAAAGCTTGATTTCCTCAGAAATGAGGTCCTGAGTTATTTGCTCAATTACAATGGTAATCAATAGAATACTAATATTAAGAAGCAACAAAGAAGGATATTTATTATTTATTATAACTTCTTATCCATTGATGCATATTTTAGTGAACCTTTATAATCCTATTAATTAATGAAATATTTAGATAAAATGATATGACGTTTAAGATTTACATTAAAATCCAGTGGGGGAGAACGAGGCATAAGGGATAGGTGAAACAAGTCTGGCCAAGAGTTGATGCTTTTAAAGTTGGATGGTGGTCATCTGGAGTTCACTATATTATTTTTTTTTTCCTGCTTTGGTATGAGTTTGAAATGTCTGTTTTGGGGTAGAAAGTTCTATAAGTGTCTGTCAAGTCCATCCGATTTATGGTGTCATTTAGGTCCTGAATCTCTTTGCTTATTTTTTGCCTAGTTGATCTGTCTAAAGGTGATAATGGGGTGTTGATGTCCCTAACAACTAGTGCATTGCATTCTATCTCTCCTTTTAGATCTAGCAGTCTTTCCTTCGTATTTGAGTGCTCCTGAATTGGGTGCATAGACACCAATAACCGTTATATCTTTTTTTTTTTTGAGAGGTTTTTTGCCATAGGGCGTGTGCGCTCGCCAGACAGACAGAGAGAGACAAAGAGACAGAAAGTGAGAAATCACCCTCTCACCCCCCCACGCCCCCAGGGAGGATGACCATGCCGCAATCCGCAATCCCTTCTCCTCCACTCTCCTCTCAGGATCCTGGGCACGCACGCACACGCACCTGGCGTGAGTTTCAAGACACCGGGTCCGGGACACAAACCGCGGTTGACTACATGGGAGTCCAGCGACACAGCCATTACACTAACTGCTGGTCCCACCTAATTCTTGATGAATTAGCCCTTTTACTATTATACAATGCCCTTCTTTGTCTCTCCATATAGTTTTTTGTCTTAAAGCCTATTTTGTCTGAGATCAGTATCACGACTTCTGCTCTGTTTTGGTTTTCTGTTTGCATGGAGTATCTTCTTCCAGCCCTTCACTTTTAGTCTATGTATGTCTTTATCCATGAGGCGAGCTTCGTGTAGGCAACAGATGGAGAGTTTCTGTTTTTCTATCCATTCAGCTGGTCTGTGTCTCTTGACTGGAGAATTTAAACCTTTAACATTCAACCTTATTATTCGTATTTCCGGACTTGTCCCTACCACTAAGTTGGCCATTTTCTTGGTTGTTTTTTGTGCTTTTGTTTGTTTGTTTGTTTTTTAGTTTTCTTGGTGTAGCACTCCTTTCAGAATTTCTTGAAGAGCTGATCTGGAGTTGGTGAATTCCTTAAATTGTCTGTTTAAATCAACTATTTAAACAAAAACAAGAGATATTCGTTAAAATATTAATGATTATCCTTAAAAACAACAAAATTGCAGAAGGAAGTCTTTCTCAGCATTGCCACTTGGTTCAATGAGTGTTAAAAAACAACAACAACAAAAACCCCAGCCATACATTGTCTGGAGCCAGCTTGGTCTTGGTCAGTTGGAAAACAGGAATGTTCTCCAAGGTTAGTAAACTATAATCAGTTCCACATAGTTTTCAGGCACCAGAGTTTACAAATCACTGCAGTTTGATTTGTAACTCCATTCATGTGTCCACAAAAAATACAGCCCGTGTCGATTTTACCCTTTATTTGCTTAGCCAAACAATACTTTTCCAAGCAGAGTCAGCCCAATCTCAGGAACTATCCAGGGACGCCATTTTACGATCACTGGCACTGCAATCCCCTCTCCGTTGTTTTCACAGCTCAAACGTTATTCCTGTTCAAGTTGGCAGATACCAACAGCACTGGGGTCCTTTTATTACTCCTAGCATTTGTTGCTTCAAATGGGGAACTTTCTCTTCTCTGAGAGGTCTTTCACCTCAGTCAGGCATGTGTGTTGGTGACCCAGCTGCCCTTCCTTTCTAGTTCTGCTTCCTTTCAGTCTACAGTCCTTGGCTTCTCAGCTCCCAAAAAGACCACACAGCCTTTTCTGCCCTGAGCTGTTGCCCTGGGGCCTGCGCCCTTCCCCGCATTCCCTGCTTTGGTCCCCAGGCACGCTTCCACCCACCAGGCCTGGCCAGAGGGCCTTGCAAAGCTTCCAGGCACATTTAGCCTCCCACTGGCAGGCGTGGGGTGGGAGTGCTATCATTGAGCAAGGGAAGCTGATTTTCCTTGCTGGTATTTGTACCCCTGATGGCTTGCCGGGGCCCCACACTAGGGTGTTCTCTTCCACCCTGTAGACTTTCACCCTTCCTCAACTTCTCACCTCCATTCATTGTGAATGATTCTGCCTGGGATTGCTGTTCTCCCCAGTGGCTCACATATGGCCGCAACTGCCCCCAGCCCCACACCCTGGCCAGCTTTTCTAGTGCCCATCCTGCGTTCAGATTTCCCTCCTGCTCCTTCCTTTCTATCTTTTCCTCATTTGACCCAAGTGGAAAGTCACACACTCGATTGTGTCCATACCCAATTTTCTGTATCTGTGGCAAGTCGTGTTTTTGTTGGGGGATTTTTTTGGTATCCTAAAAACTATTCAAATGACACTGTGTCTGGGACCAGCAGATGACATAATGTTTATGTTGCTGGACTCTCACGTAGTTGACTGCAGTTCAAGTTCTGGATCTGGTGGCTTAAATCTCAGGTGTGTACGTGCATGCCCAAAATCCTGAGAGGAGAATGGAGAAGGGATTGTGGTGTGGCTATTTCCCGGCGGGTGTGTGTGTGTGTGTGTGTGATTTCTCACTTTCTGTCTCTCTGGCGAGTGCACGTGGCCTATAGCAAAAATCTGTTATCAAAATAATTTTTAAAAAGACACTTGTGTCCTATTTTCAATACATCTGTAACATACACTTCTGCCAAGATTGTGCATTTTCCTCCTTAAATCCTATTCTTATTACATGCCTTTTTCCAAGAGCTGTTTTCATAGAAATCGTTGTTGACTTACTGGGGGCATCTCCTATTGTTGTGTACTTTTTGAGTTCAACATGACCACATTGGATTTCTTCATCAACTCTGAGGAAAAGTTAAGGTTATTCTGTGAAACAGAATGAGATTGAGTTTCATAGAAAAATAGAGACACAGCAGTTAATTCACTCAGATTAGAGCTAGTAACTGGTTAAGCCTCATTCCCGTTTCATACTCCTTCCTAACTCCTGTACTCATTCACTCAGTATAGATGGGTTAATTACTCATTCTTTGCTAATGTACTTCCAGGTCTAGACTTGAAAATATGCATTTATCTAATAGAAAGCATAGGATTTAAGAATAGAATACTTTTCATCTCTTTACCTGTTTACTAAAGTGACTTGAGATCTATTGTACTAAAGTGACTTGAGCTCAGTGATACTAATTGGCAATCTATAGAATAGCATAGGTGCTTGGATTTCTCTGTAAAGTTTTTGGTCAACAAATCTGTGATAGAAATAAAAACCCTAGACCTAAAGCTTTCGTTTGATAGCGGTAATTCTTTTCATTCCATTTTATTGTAAGGAGGCCTATGAGGATCAGACAGTGTGTACACAAATCTGCCAATGCTGCTTAACTAGTTAGACAAGTTACTCATCTTTTTGAGCCTATTTCTTCATCTTTAAAATGAGGATAAAGGGTTTGTTACATATATAAATTACTGAGGATAGTGCAAGGCATGTGGAAAGCAATTATTATAGTTCCCTTTTCTTTCTCCGTCAATTGTAAACTTATCACGTGATTAATGGTGAAGATTAAAATGTTTTGATAGTAGGCAAGGTAGTCTCATTCTGTCCTATCCTGCATAAAACTGTCTTGGAAACACTACAGATAAGTGACTGAGTGTGTTTTAGTTCCAAACTTACTGTTGATGAATGTGTCAGTGAGAAATGAATGGCCAGGTAGTAGGCAGTGGAAGAATCCCAGGATGGTTGTAACCCACACTTCGGATAAGCATGGGATTCATGTAAAGTGGACAAAAACACTAGCTCAGAAGAATGCATTGGGTTTTAGAAATTTGTGTAATTCTACCATAATTGGTTGCTTTCTTCTTTGCCCCTTACTACCTTTAGCTAGGACATGAGTTTTTAAATTTTCCTTTTTTTAAATTTAGTTGCCAGAGGGCACTTGTACTCACAATAGAGGGAGAAAGCACCGCCATATCCCCCAAAGGGACATGGTCACACTGCAATTATTTCTCCTCCATTTCTCCATCCTGTCAGGATTTGGGACATGCACACATGCACCCTGCATGTTTTTCAAGCCATGCTATGTTTTTCAAGGTCCAGGGTTTGAACTACCATTTACCATGTGGTATCCAGCTCCTTTAACCACTGTGCTATATGTCCCAACCTTTAAATTATCTTTAAAAGATTTTTACTAGAACAAAAATTCACATGCTACTCTGTTTTGGGGGAAGAGAAGTACCTTTCCTTCTTACTTGCTCATTATATTTTAAGAGGGGTAGAATTAGTGATGTATGGTATGTTTGAACCATTTCAACATAAGGTTAGAAAATACATGTCTTTGGGACCAGCAGTTGGCATAATGGCTATGTCACTGGACTCCCATGTAGTCACCCGCAGGTCAAGTCCCGGATCTGGTGGCTTAAACTCACGCCAGGTGTATGTGCATGCGTGCCCAAGATCCCAAGAGGAGAATGGAGAAGAAGGGACTGCAACATGGCCAACCTTCCTGAGGAGTGACTTCTCGCTTTCTGTCTTTCTGTCTCTCTCTGTCTTTCTGGCGAGTGTACACGCCCTATAGCAAAAACCTCTCAAAAAAAAAAAAATGTCTTCAAAATCTTTAAAGCAATCAAATGATGTTCCAAATCAGAGATGGGCTTGTTCTGAGATCAGCAAAAGCTTTTCATTAAAAAATGAAGTCATTGGCTTGCCTACACTGCTAATGAAAAGTAAATGCATCTTTTGGTAAAGGAAATTACTTCTGGTGTGTAGATCCTGTTTTCTGATATAGAATGTTTATGCATCATTAGCCAGCGCTCTGCTTGTTCATAGTATGGATGTGACCACTTTCTATTAGCTGAATATACACTGAAGTGTATAGGTTCAGCCTTCGTTAATGGGTTATCTAGTGATGGATGCAAAATGCTTTACCATAGCACACTGTAAGCTCTGCAGATGGAAAAAAAATATGTTTCCCTATTTTTAAACAATTACACATAGATGCTTATGTTCTAGAACTAGGTCACTTTTTTGGGTGGTCAAATATTTATTTATTTACTTATTTATTTATTTAGCCGAAACCTAAAATAAAATGATTTTTGCTGAGAGCTAAGACACTGGACTTTATAATGTTAATGAAAGCTATATTTCTTCTGAATAGTTTACATTATTCATTGTTTGTATAATTAAACATAGATTCAGCATATAGGCATTGTTTTATTTTTAGAAAGGTTGAAATTTATGGGTGAGGAGAATTCAGAGCACAGATTTCTTAAAAAAACAAAATCTTTTTTTTTTAGTAGAATCTGTTTAAAAGACACTTGGGAGCAATAATACTTTTTAAGTAGTAGAGGTTGTTTTTAGTAACACAGGGGGAAAGACATGATCTTCCATTACAGTGACCGCACTTAGCCAGAATCACTGCGTCAGGAACATTTTCTTTACAGGTGAAAGACAGTGAATAAAAGAATTTCCTGGAGAAAACCTAAAACTATTTTGAGTTGTCTGGTCCTGAGGTATTTATCAAGCAGGGACCAGCACTTCTCAGAGAACCGTAACTCCTACTTCACAAGTGCTTTTCCTTACTACGATTTTCAAAAGTGCTACCTTTGACAGTAACGAAAACTGTAGCTCTTAGTCTTAGTGGCTGAACAACTGATCTAATTGTCTTCACTGTTCCCTTTTCTCTATCACAGAATCGGAAGACTTTTTGATGGTACAGAGCCCATTGTTTTGGACAGTCTCAAACAGCACTATTTCATTGACAGAGACGGACAGATGTTCAGATATATCTTGAATTTTCTTCGAACATCAAAACTCCTCATTCCTGATGATTTCAAGGTGAGGGATCCATGTTCAATGATCAGTAGCATAAATATGTGATTTGTTTTGATGTGCTCCATAAAGAGTCCTACGTTTTACATTTTTAGCTTATACCAACTCTAACGGTATCTGAGGTCTCTCTGATATAGTAATATTATCTTTATGAAATAGAGCATATGGTCATTAAAATTTTACATGACCAAAAGAGCTTTTTATTTAAGGAATTCAATTATAATTCATTTTAACAAACTGGAAAGACGTTTATTAAATTACGAAGCTCATTTGTAATAAGTCTTACTAAGCTAGAGTAAAAAGGAAACTCCTTAGCTTAATGAAGACTTTCCTTCCAGAAATTTAAAGCAAACATTAACAGTAAAATTTTAGAATTGTGCCCTTTAATATTAGTAACAAGTGTTAAAGTTGGTCATACGGAGTCAGTTCCACGCTGTGCTGATGACTCTAGGCAATGGAATTAGATAAGGAGAACAAATAGAAAGTATGGCTAGCAGAAGGGACTTGTGAAAATGTCATTTTTAATGTTTCTTTTTTTCTTTATTTCTTCCATGAATGAAAGAGAGAGGCACCCCAATAATATCTTGATATAACAATCCACCCCTACCTCAGCCAGTGCAGTCTTGGGAATGCATATGCCCAATGTACTGAAGGAGGTGTTCAGATTTGAACTCGAAACCTTTCCATGTTGGTCAACCTTACAGAGTCTTGTGTTTTTTTGTTTTGTTTTGTTTGTTTGTTTTGAGAGGTTTTCGCTATAGGGTGCGTGTGCTTGCCAGACAGAGAGAGACATAGAGACAGAAAGCGAGAAATCACCCCCCAGAGGGGATGGTTGCGCTGCAATCCCTTCTCCTCCATTCTCCTCTCGGGATCTTGGGCACACATGCACACGTGCCCGGAGTGAGTTTTAAGCCGCCGGGTCCAGGATGCGAACCGCAGTCTACTACGTGGGAGTCCAGCAACACAGCCATTACGCTAACTGCTGGTTCCCCAGAGTCTTGTGTTTTACTGCTGTGTCACAATCTAGTCCCCAAAAATGAAATTGTTTGCAGCTGATAATGTATCTCCAAGTAGACAATTCTAAAGAATCAACTCAGCATTTTTAGACTAATAAAGAATTTATTAAAGCATCTCAATTTAGGACAAATGTATTACAATCACTAGCTTTCCTGTAGAATAACAAGAGCCAATCATAAGATATAACAGGAAAATATACCACAACAAAAAGTATCTAGGAATAAACCTAACATGCAGTATACAAATCCTGATGAAGAAAACCACAAATATCTACATACAAATATAAATGAAGAGCTGAATGAGAGAAGAACCTTTTCTGTGTTCTGAATGGGAAGCCTTAATATTAAAATAACAGTTATCCTCAGAGTACTTCATACATTCACTATAAGCCCGTTTAAAGTAGTAGATTTTTAAGATTAAGTTTAACACATTTATAAAATTAGTGTAGGAGGAAAAAAACCCACTTCAAATAGCTTTAAAATTGTTGTGGGTGGCCAAGTGGTATGGTAGTTAAGGTGCTGGAACCTACATGGTCAGCTCCACAGTTCGAGTCCCAGATCCTGCCAATTGAGAAACATGCCAGCCCTATATAAGTGTGTGCCTGAAATTCTGAGAGGAGAATGGAGGAGAAGGGATTGCAGCATGGTCACCCTCCAAGGGGGTGATGTCTCACTCGCCCCACCCTCTGATCTTTCTCCAGTGAGTGCAAACACCCAATAGCAAAAATTTAAAAAAAAAAAATTATTGTGTGTCACAGTTGTGGTAGTGGTGGTTGATATGTCCTACCAACATCAAAACATAATATAAAGCTATATTAATTTAAAAGTTAATTCCAACAGAACTGAAATATAAACATAGGTCATAGGAGAAGAATAGGATTCAGTAGTAGATGTGTGTGTACAAAGGTATTTAATATATGATAAAGCTAGTATTTCAAATCAGTGGGAAAGATAGGAATAGTCTGTAATTGGCACTGAGCCAGTTGGCTTTGAGCTAGTTGAGAAAATTGTAAAGTCATTATCCTGTCTTACATGATATGTTCACAACAATTCCAAAAACAAACATAAACTCTAAAGCTATAAAAGTATTAGAAAAAAAGAGTATTTCTAGGAAGAAATACAAAAGTACTCGAAAAAATTTTTAGATTAAAAAAGGAATTTATTTTTTTAGAGGTTTTTCACTATAGGGCACGTGCGCTCGCCAGACAGACAGAGAGAGACAGAGAGACAGAAAGCGAGAAATCACCCCCCAGAGGGATGGCCACGCCACAATCCCTTCTCCTCCATTCTCCTCTCGGGATCTTGGGCATGCACGCGCCCGGCGTGGGTTTTAAGCCACCAGTCCGGGACGCGAACCGCGGTCGACTACATGGGAGTCCAGTGACATAGCCATTACGCTAACTGCTGGTTCCCTCAAAAAG
>NW_006159919.1:1679100-1704210 GCF_000334495.1 Tupaia belangeri chinensis
TGCGGTCGACTACATGGGAGTCCAGTGACATAGCCATTACGCTAACTGCTGGTTCCCTCAAAAAGGAATTTCTAAGAGCATAATTTTGAGGCAGAACGAGCCTATCTAAACAAGACTTAACACCTAGTAGGCATCTATTTAAAAAAATGTTGAATTAAAGACACCGTATACATGTCCAAACAGGTGCTGCAGTATATAGCATACTGACCGCACTGCAAGGAGTCACCTGCCCAAGCACAGGTTTGGATCCCCTGCTCAGCCTGAAATATTCTGGGCACATGCACAAAAGCACAGAATCTTGCTGAACTGAGGGCTCAGGGAAGGAGATTGCATCGTGACAAAACCCTGTCAGGAGTCCTGTCCCTTTTACCTCCTTCACTCTCTCCCCTTTTCTCTCCCTCCCCCACTATCTCTCTCTTTCTTTCTCTCCTGTGCACACATACATGTTCTCTATAATGAATAAAATAAACCTAGAAGAAAAAAGACACCATGTACAAATGAAAGACAAGTGTCACATTAGAAGAAATATTGACAACAAAAAATTAATGTCCATCATAAAAGAGCTCCTGAAAATCTATATGAAATACGTAAGCAAGCCAGTGAAAAACTCGGTATGCTATTAACATTTTTTCTTAAAGAAAACAGAAGTTGCCAATAAACATTTGAAAAGATATTCAGTCTCTCTAGGGTTAAAGAAACAAAAGTAAAATGAAACACTCTCTCATTCGACTGGCAAAAATGAAAAAAGATTGATAGTATACAGTGTTGGGGAATATGGAGCGAAATTATTAAACATTTTGAGATAGCGATAGGTGTTAAAATTCTAAATATACATTCTCCTTGACTAAACAATTTGGTCTATTAATTTATCTCCTAGAAATAGTTACATAAATATGTAAAGATATATGTACATAGAATTTTTATTATAGTCATTTTTGTAATAGTGAAAACTGGACACAACAACAACAACAACAACAACAGTTCAACAGTGGCTAACTGTTGCAAACATTACAGAATATCCATAATATGGAATACTTATAAAGGATGTGGTCAGTCTATATTTGTTGATATACGAAGGGGAAAAAATCACCAACATTTTATTATTCAGTGAAAATACTAAGTTGCAGAACGATGTGTATAATATCTTCCCATTTAGATAAACAAAATCTTTTAGGAATGCCTCCAAACACAGAGAAAAAGATCTACAGAGTAGATCCCAATTTAATAAATGGCACATGTCTTCCATCTTCTTCAGGATTTTCAACAGTGGTGCATGTGCCGAGGATTATTAGCCAAATGGAGAAGAGAGTACAGAGGAGTTACATCATGTGTACATTTATTTACTTGAGAACATCTCTACGCATTTGGCAAGAAAACAGAGAGTAATGACTGTAACTAGCATGTGCAATTCCTCTGCAGCCCCGGAAAGAAGCTGAGGAAGGTTGAGAGCCCTCAGCTCCTGGCTGATGGCTGTTCCCAGAGCCTGCTGAAGGCCTCAGCACATTTCAGTGACTCCATGACCTAAAGTCCTGTGGGCTTGGTTTGTGCCACATGGCTCCTAAATAAAAGGCAGCTCTTCGTCAGTGATGGTGTCTTCCAAATGAGGAAGAGAGCATATCAAGAAACTATTTCTGATATAGCTCCTTCCAGGAGGCTTCTTTTTTTTCTTTTCTTTCTTTTTTTTTTTTTTTTGGAGGGGGTTTTGCTATAGGGTGCGTGCGCTCTCCAGAAAGACAGAGAGAGAGAGAGACAGAGAGCGAGAAATCCCCCCCCCCCAGGGGGGATGGCCACGTTACAATCCCTTCTCCTCCATTCTCCTCTCAGGATCTTGAGCACGTGTGCACACGTGCCCAGCGTGAATTTAAGCCACCGGGTCCAGGACTCGAACCGTGGTCGACTACATGGGAATCCAGAGACATAGCCATTAAGCTAACTGCTAGTCTCCTTCCAGGAGGCTTCTTAAGGGTCATTTTCATTGTATACAGGTTTTTCTTTGTGTGTGGACTTTTGAACCCCTTTCCTACATTTTCCTCCATGCCACCTTCTTATTAATTCGGGCAAGAATTTTATCTAGGACTCTCAGATACCAGCTGGATTAGAGAATGCCTCAAAGTGAAGTCTCCAACCTCCAACTCTTAGTCTGAACTAAGAAAGTAAGACAATGGCAAAACAGATCACTCCCTGAGGCTAACCCACATGGGATGGTTCTGGGTTTGCATCTAAAGACCTCCCTGAATTCCCAGCATACATATGCATGATCTGGGGCTGGCTAAGGCTAGGGGTTGGATAATAGCTTCAGGATCCTATTAGAGATGCTCATTCTCTCTGTTTCTCTTGCTCATGGGAAAACGAATAAGTAAAGTTAAAAAAATTTTTTTCAACCTTGTGAAGTCACATGCTCAGACAAGGACCACAGAGGGAGCTGACTGGGTTTAGACAGCAGCCTCAAGTCCACAGGCCAAGGACAGTTGCATAGGTAAAGAGAGCAGGGCCTCATCTCACACCAGCTGCAAGTAGAACAGAGAGCCAGTGAGAAAACCAGTCTGGCCTTCCTTAGAAAGCAGGTGCCAGCCCCACATGGACAGAGGAATCAGGGCCAAGGCCTTGCACAGGCAGAGACTCCAGCAGTGACCGAGCCATAATGGAAACTGGCACCACCAGTCAGATCTGGGCTTTCCTCCCTTTGGGAGAGCAGTAAGTGCATAGAGAAGGGCTTAAGTGTGATGAGAAGAGGTGAACAAATTTTTTGTGTTCATGTTTTCCTAGAGGAAAGGCAGTGGAATTGAAAGAGGATGAGGAAGGACATTTTACTTTTAGTTTAATACACTGTAGTTTCAACTTTATTATTTATCTTTTTACAGTGAGCAAGCATTCCCACATTATTTAGGTAATTAAGATAATAGAATCGATTTTTTAAATGATATTTTAAAAAAAGAAGTCAATTTTTCATGGCTACAATGTATATTAGTAAAGGATATTAGCCATAAGATTTTATTATGTTTTTTACCAAGTTATTTTACGTAACAACCTGGACTTGATCAGGAAAAGGTTTAGTTAGTTCAATTCTAAATCACCTTATTTTTAGGGTGATTGCATTTCCAAATGCCTACTTGGAATCTCTATCTGGCTAGTTCATTGGCTCCTTAAACTTTAGCTACTCAACATGAGCTTACCCTGCCTGCCTCCTTCTCCCTGCTGCCACCACCAGAAATTAAACCTGCTCCTTTTCCTTTGTAGTCTATCTCAGTAAAAGATTCCAAAATCCACCTCCTTGCTCACCAGGGAGTCATTCTGTACTTTCTCCTCTTCTTTGCCTCCCACATACGATTCATCAGTGAGTTTACCCAACTTACCTCCTAGCTACTTCTCGAATCAATCCACTCCTCTCAGCTCACCTCCCTGGTTCATGCCCCAGCAGCTCTCTGGATTGTTTGGAGTGGTTCACGGTTGGTCTCCTCTCTCCCACCTTCCCTTTCTCTTAACCATTCTGTGTTGAAACCAGGAGACACTTGCTTTAATGATCATTTTTATTGTCATTTCTAATTTATACATGATAGTTGTACACCTTTGTGGGATATAGTGTGGTTTCTCAAAGGATGTATACGATGTATAATAATCAAATGAAGGCATTAAACTTATCCACTGTCTCCAACATTTAACATTACTTAATGTTGTGTGCATTTGAAATTCACCTTATTGGTTATCCGACAATAAACTCTACTAACATTCTTTACTATGCTATAATAATCTATCCCTCATTCCACTTCTTTCCATGTACTCTTGTATCTGTTCATCAAGTTCTCCCCGCCCTTCCCCAAATTCCTCCTTTCCAGCTTCTGATATCCACCATTACACTTTCTATGCAATCAAGTCCTTTAGCTTCTGCTAATGACTAAGACGTACAGTCTTAAATGTGGTCACTTAGTAATTCTCTTTCAGAGCCTGGCTTATTTCACTTGGCATTGTTTCTCCCACATTCATCCATTTTGCATCAAATAACAGAAATTCATCTTTTCTATCACAAGACTGTATTCCATTGTGTATATGTACCACTTTTTTTTTCTTAATCGGTTCATCAACTGAGCACTTAAGTTGATTCCATATCTTAGTGAATAGTGCTGAGAAAACATGGAAGGGCAAAAATCTCTTCAACATACTGATTTTTCTATCCTTTGGATATGTATCCAGTCGAGTGACTACTGGTCCTAAAACAGTTCTAGTTTCAGTTTTTTGAGGAACTGCCATACTGTTTTCCATAGTATCTAAGGTTCTTTGCATTCCCTTCAACAGTGAATGTATCTCTTTAAGAGATTTTTTTAAATTAAACTTAATTAAATTTTTTAATTTATTTCTTCTTTGAGTAAGAGAGACAGAGATAGAAAGGTAGACTGCACTACCACCAGAGTCCTGATGTATGAACCATCCAGGGTTCAACCAGCCCTGGATATGAGCACATGCAGGCCCAGCACACTCAGAGAGATCCCTTAACATGACCCAGCACTTTCCCACCTGGGTCAGACTTTATGCAACTATTACCCTAACACAGGAATAAAAGGGAGCAGACCATTTCATCTGCCTATGCTGTGCTTTCCTTCTCCTTCCCTGGTCTTTAATTGAATTCAGGGCTCATCTTATTAACCATATCCCCAGGAAGATTTCTCAGGCCTAGGGTAGCTTAGGTTTGTCTGTATCCCATGATTCTCTGTGGCTACATTTATAATGGTCTGTGCTTTTTATTTAGCTCTTTATACCCAGCTGTGTGTTAGGAATGTTTTCAGCTACGAGTGTCAGAATAGTCAGCTAACAGTGGCTTAAACTAATGGAAATGTGTCTTTCTCACATAAGAAGTCAGAGGTCTGTGTTTGTTGGCAGAGGTATCCGCTCAGTGTTGTTATCAAGGATCAGAGTTCTTTCTGTCTTTTTGTTTTGCCATCCTTAGTGTTGATGTTCTGGCCTCATGCCTGTCACCTCAAGGTCGTAAGGTGACCGCTACAGCTCAAGGCATCCTCATTCAAGGCAGGAAAAGGAGGCAAAAGGCTTTTTACTCACAAGGCTGTCCTTATCAGAAGATCCCCAGAAGACTTTCCCATTATGGTTCTCTGGTCAGAAGTACGCTTCCTTTTGCTTCAAAGGAGACTGAGAAAGTTATTTTTCCCCCTCTTTTTCAGCTTTTGTAGTAAGACACATTGGCAAGGAATAAGGGTTGGGAATAGCTGTTGGGGAAGCTACCCAGCAGTATCTGTCAGACGGGCCCAGAACCTGCCACGTAGTAACCATGTAAATGTTTGTGACGTGAGTGAATGAATCCATGGAGGGATAAATGGATGAATGGAATGGGCCTCACATTCAAACTGTGGTGCATACCAGGTCACCTAAAACCTGGTCATATGCTTTCTTGTATTTGGACTCTGAGTATTTTTTGCATGTATATCCTAATGTCCTTAATACATTGTTAAGATTCTCACAGACTAGGATAATTTTATGTTTTCAAGAGGACATTAGGTGTTGGATACACCATAATTGTTTAGTATTAATTAATTTTTACCACAGAAAAGGGGCAAAAGAATTACAGAAGCCAGAAGCTAAATATAAAGCAGCCAGTGCATTTAAAATCATATAGGACAAGGGCCAACTATGGTTCAAATCTCCCTGCCCTGGCAGCTCGAAAACCATGCCAGGCATAGGTGCATACATGCCCCAAATCCTGAAAGGATGGAGAGATGAAGAGATTGTGACCACACCCCACTGAGGGGTGCTTTCTCCTTCTCTCTCTCTCTCTCTGTCTTTCTATCTCTCTTTCTGGTGATTGCATGCACCCTCTGACACTTAAAAAAATAAATTGCAAGTCTTGTAGGACTAGATGGAAACTATAAAACATTTATGTATCTAGTATCATCACCCTAATCTATTTGTCACGATAACACATTAATGTATAACGCTCACTACTAGAAGACTATTGCTGACTGTAGGGAATCACAAAACAATGTACCAGGAATTATGGCTAGAAAGTGATGCTAGCCAGTCTTAGTTGCAATATGTTCCAGAAACTGAGCTGAGTGTCTTAAACAGGTGCATTGGTTTAACCCTCAGCACCTCGCAAATCTACATAGCAGTCCTTCATTTTCCTCTGAGAACATTCAGGTTAGATGCTGGGAAGGGAATGACTGATGGGTTTCAGGCAGGACTGACTCCAGAGAACTGTCCCTTGAGGATTCACCCATCTACCTGGATTGGGACAGTTGCTTCTCTGCGCCTTCCTCCCTGAGGCTTCCAGAGCCTCAAATACCCACAGTGCAGGACCAGCAATTAGCGTAATGGCTATATCGCTGGACTCCCATGTAGTCGACCGTGGTTCACATCCCGGACCCGGTGGCGTAACAAACTCACGCCGGGCGCATGTGCATGCGTGCCCAAGATCCCGAGAGGAGAACAGAGGAGAAGGGATTGTGGCGTTGCCATCCCCCCTGGGGGGGGTGATTTCTCACTTTCTGTCTCTCTGTCTGTCTGGCGAGCGCACACACCCTATAGCAAAAACCTTTTAAAAAAAAATACCCACAGTGCCTCAATTTTAAGTACAGAATACCCTTCAATTGGCTAAATATTTAGCTCTAGCACACACTTAGGAAAAAAAAAAAAAAAAACATGTCAAATGAAGCTCACATATCCAGGGCCTTAAAATGTCTCCCGCAGAACCTCTGGGTGACTGGCCATAAATTACAGGGTGTTCTGGAACTTGAGAGGCACAGCATGAGGGTGAGTAGAAGCCTAGGTGGCCCTGCAGCCCTTGTGGCTGATGAAGGAATTGTAGCAGCCACAATTCCATTTGTGTGAATCACAAATAACAGGACCACATGTGAGCTTTTGTTCTGCACGTCCTGAACAGAACCATAGGTGCCTTCTTCCTTGCCAGATTTTTCTCCTCACCCTGAAAAAAGGAATGTGGCTCTTTGCATGTGGAAAGGCTCTTTTACCAGGTTTTCCAGGGAGAATGTTGATTCCCTGCTTTTCTCCCCTGCAGTTTGGGTGGAGCAAGTACATGAGATCTTGAAATCAGAGCATTCTGCACCTTTTCCAACCTCATCCCACAAATGATCTGTGTGAGTTAGACACTCATTTAACAATTGAGATCATATCGTATTTCAGAAGGCTAGGAGGCAGCTGCTGGCCCTTGCTCCCACGGAGTGCCTTTAGGATCTGTTCTCTGCATAAGTGATTGCAGGACTTCTTTGCAGTGTTTATATAGACAGGACTGTCCCTCTTTTCATTTTCCTCTGCTCTCAGTTATACTGATTTGTTCATTTGGCTTTCTTCCCTGCATATGAATATGCATGTGTGCACACCCACATGCATGATTGCAATTCCCAGGACACCAGGAGTCTGGAGTGTTGGTCCTACTTTTTAATGGGAAACCACAAAAATCTTCTCTCTCTCTCACTTTTTATTTTTCACTTCATCTTTGGTAAGTGCTCCCTCCTGATGCTAACATCTGTGGTCTTTCTGTGTGATAGTCCACCATTCCTAGCTATAGGCAGAGCTGCTGGCTGACAGTGTTCAGCTTACCCTGCTATGCTCAAAAGTCTATTGAAAGGTTGTATTATTGGCTTAGCTTGGCTCCAATGCCAGCGCTTTAGCCAATCACCTGTGGCTACACAAACCTGACTTCCTCACTCCTGTGGGTGGAGCTTTCTCAGAGAAGGCAGCTGGGTGGCCCCTCACAAAGTTTCTCCTCCAGTACCTGGTGATGCCCACTCAGGACTTCACATCTACCCCAGCCCACTGCCTCACTGCTGCCAGTTAGGATTCTCTCCCCGGTACTAGAGGGTTAGAGTTAGAGAAGGAGAATGATGACTGCTAGACACAGCCCAGGAAATCTGACAGCTACAGGAAGCTGGACAAGACAAGGAATGGAGTCTTCCCTAGCGCCTCCAGAGGAAAGACAGCTCTGCCAACAGCCTGATTTCAACCCACTGAGACGCATTTTGGACTTCTGACCTCCAGAACTGCCAGAGAATAAATCTGTATTGTGTTAAGCCACCGAATCTTGTGGACGTGGTTACACTGCAAGCCTTTCTCCTCCATTTCCCCATCCTGTCAGGATTTTAGACATGGAGGAACACATGCCTGGCATATTTTTAAAGCGGTTGGTGCCAGAATCCAAACTGCATGGTCACTCATGTAGTATCTCACTCCCTTAATTGCCGTGATTCTAAGTACAGAATACCCTTCAGTAGGCTAATGATTACAGTGCTGGCCTGCCTTTTTTTTTTTCTTTTAAACTTTACTTGTTACAGGGATAAAAGAGAGGAGAGAGAGAGAGAGAGTCACCCACATCAGTCCACGATCCATCCCCTAGCCCTACAGCCAGACAGGATCATAGGCACACCCGACTTGTTTAGGTCAGCCTGGGATTCGAACCTGGAGCCTTCCCCCCTTGGTTTCCAGCATTACACAGCAGCACTTCTGCTGCCTGCACCACTGCAGCTCGGCCTGGATGATGCTTTCGTTTTTTTGTTTGTTTGTTTGTTTTGGAGAGGTTTTTGCTATAGGGCCTGTGCATTCACCAGAAAGACAGAGAGAGACAGAGACACAGAAAGCAAGAAATCACCCCCCATGGGGGATGGCCATGCTGCAATCCCTTCTCCATTCTCTTCTCAGGATCTTGAGCCCACACCCACACATGCCCGGCGTGAGTTTAAGCCGCAGGTCCAGAATTCGAACCGCGGTCAACTACATGGGAGTCCAGCGACACAGCCAACATGCCAACTGCTGGTTCCCTGGATGATACTTTCTTAATCAGAGAAGGTATAACTGACATAGGAACAGGGAAGAACTGCTGGTATGTAGCACAATCTCAAGAAACTTTACTGAAAGCTAATCTCTCAGAAGGGGTAAAAAGTAGATACTCTGAATTCATCTTTTTCTAGAAGAACTTGTGCTGAACTTGCTGCCGCCCCATAAATTCTCACCTATTTCTACCAAGTACCTTGGAAATAAGAGACCAAGTTGTCTATCAGGTCATCAGAAGAGCCATGACATGTGTTTCTATGCAAAAATGCATCATTTTTTCTGACAACCTGATAGAATTTGTAAAAGCGCCCCCCGAAAAGGACACCTTTATATCAGAACAGAAATTTAGGAATAGATTTCAGATCTTCAGAGACCAAAGGGAGTGAGCACAGGGTCAGAGAACCGAAAAGGAAACATGCAAACTCTAAAAAGCAATTAAAAATGAATGATCCTGATTAAGGAAGGGAAGTGGAGGATAAGATTTCTAAAGAGAACAGCCAACTAGGACTGACTTTGCTGTGCAGTTTCCTGATAGGGATGTTAGGAGATACAAGAAGACAACACAAAAGAGCCTGCCAAGAAAATGAATGGCCAGTGAGAAACCGGTGTCACTGTGCAGAAAACGGTGCCACAAGGACCATTTTAGCTCTCAGCCAGCCGATGTCGAAAGGCAAGTCAGCGTGGGGAGTCCCAGCCAAGCAGAGCCCAGGTGCCCAGCTGTTCTCCAACCTCTGCTCTCAGCACAAAGAGCAGCTCTATTCTGAAAGCCAGGCAGATACCACCATAGAGGAAAATACGCAGCCAGTAGTCAAGAGAGTAAATGAGCACTTGTATCTTGAAGCAGTTGAGAGCTGGGCCATCAAGTTCTGTCCCAGAGTGCAGAATGCTACTGGGTAGCCTTTCTGAACCTTCACTTTAATAACCACTAGCCAGATCCTTCAGAAATCACCAAGCAGGGTCAGAAGTCTGAAAAGGACCAGTGTTTCTCTAATTTTCCAAGGGTAGGTAACAATGAATCAGAAAAGCATTTTATTGGCAGATGCCCTGTCTATCCATGGCCAGACTTCAGAGTAGATTAATAAACACATGGTTTATGAACTTAGAGGAAAGAAAAGATTGTGAGGACTCAGAGTTAGCCTGGGGAAACTTTTAACTCCCAGGTCTGTTTGCCTCATTCTCTTTGGGTTAAAATAGACAAGTTGGTAGGTCAGGGCTTTGTCATGGACACAGAATCATGGACTATCAAGGCTGGAAGCAACTTTTTTTCCATTTCTTTTTTTTTTATTTCATGTGAAACAGAGAGAGAGAGTGCAGTTACCCTCAGGACCAGCAGATGGTGAAATGGCTACGTTGCTGGAGTCCCATGTAGTCGACCGTGGTTCAAGTCCCAGACCCGGTGACTTAAACTCACGCCAGGCGCATGTGTGTGCATGCCCATGATCCCAAGAGGAGAAGGGATTGCAGCATGGCCATCACCCCCTGGGGGGTGATGTCTCGCTTTCTGTCTCTCTGTCTCTCTCTATCTTTCTGGCGAGTGCATGAGCCCTATAGCAAAAACCTCTCCAAAAAAGAAAAAAAAAAAGAAGAGAGAGCAGTTACCCTCAACGGGGTCTCACAGTGTCATGGCCCTCCTTCAGCCTCCCAGCCAGCCAGGGTTATGGGCACATACAGACATGCCCAGTCTGTTCAGATAGATTCAGAATCCAAACCTGGTCCTCCATGTGGCCCCAGCATTGCACCAAATCCCTATACCATCAGGGCTGGCCTTAGACGCAACTTCAGTGTAATTTATTCCCTTTGTAATATGGATAAGAAGACTGGAGCCCTAGACAGTTAAGGAGACTCAGTAGGCAGTAAAGAAGGCTAGGACTTTGCCACAACTCCAACCTTCCTCTCAGAGCCCCACTAAACGTACCGTATTTCAGCCAGATGCTTGGCACCACTATAAACTGGACGATTTTTAGGATTATAGGGGTTTTGTTTGTTTGCTTTAAATGTATGTATGTATGTATGTATGTATTTTAATTTGACCAGAGAGGAATAGAGTGAGAGAGAGAGAATAGGAGAAAGTAGGCTGCCAGGTCCGGGACTCGAACTGCAGTCAGCCATGTGAGAGTCCAGCACCCTTAACCACCACACCACCTGCCAGCTCCAGAATTATAGGTTTTATAGCTACTTGAACAGCCAAATTCCAGAGTCTTCATTTGTTACCTGAGCACCATCCTGAACAAATGGCTGCATGTAGCCTGGTGATCTTGGTGCCTTAAGAAATGATTCATATAAAGGGACCAGCAGTTAGCGTAATGGCTATGTCGCTGGACTCCCATGTAGTTGACCGCGGTTCACATCCTGGACCCAGTGGCTTAAAACTCATGCCAGGCGTGTGTGCGTGCGTGTCCAAGATCCCGAGAGGAGAATGGAGGAGAAGGGATAGTGGCGTGGCCATCCCCCCTGGGGGGTGATTTCTTGCTTTCTGTCTCTCTGTCTCTTTCTGTCTGTCTGGCAAGCACACGTGCACTATAGCAAAAACCTCTTCAAAAAAAAAAAAAAGAAAGAAAAGATTCATATAAAGAAATAGAACATATGGTTCAAAATGACACAAAAAATGAGAGGGAGACTTAGAACACTGGATAAAAGAATCTATGTTTTCCCAGTAAGTTGGAACAAATTCAGAACCTACAGTATAAAAGTTAAAGAGGAAACTACAACTATTTATGGTTTTCATAAACACTTAATAAGAAAGCTCTAGCTTGGCCAGCCAAGGTGTGATCCTTAAGGTGACTGGAGCCCACAAGGCTGACTGTAGTTTGAGTTCCTGACCTGGGGGCTTAGAAAGTGTGCCAGGCACTTGTGCATGCCCAGGATCTCAAAATGAGGGAGAAATGGAGGTGAAAGGATTGTAACATGACCACGCCCCATATTGGAAGGAGTGCTTTTTTAAAAAATTTATTTTTCCTCTCTCCTCTTTCTCTTCCCCTGTCTCTCTCCAGCAACCACACACGCCCTATAGAAAAAAATTTAAAAAGAAATAAAGACCTGTCTCATAGCAACCTTTATGAAAAGGTTTAACAGTGAATGGGACTGCCAACAAAGACAACAGCCTTATGCCATGTAGGCAGAATAATGCCGCCCCCACCATACACCCAAGATGGCCACATCCTGATTCCTGGAAGCTATGAATATGTTACCTTACGTGGCAACAGGGACTTCGCAGATGTGATCATGTGAAGGATCTTAGAGTGGGGAGATTGTCCTGAATTACCTGGGGTGGACCTAGTGTATTTACAGGGATCCTCATACATGAAAGAGAGGGTTGGAGGGTTAAGTGAGAAAAGGCAACGAGACAACAGAAGCAGAGGTAGGAGTGAAGTAGGACCATGAGCCACAGAAGGCATGCAGCCCGTGGAAACTGGAAAGGGCAAGCAAACGGACTTTCCTCTAGAGTCCAGAGGAAACGCAGGCTTTCTCACCCATTTTAGACTTCTTTCTCCTCTGACCAGAACTGGAAGAGAAGTTTATGTCCTTTTAAGCCAGTAAATTTGTAGTAATCTTTACGGCAGCAATAGGACACCAATATAGACTGCACTGGTAGTGGCTGGAGCGTGTGGCCAAACAAAGGTCACATCTGAAACGTCAGGTTCCATTCTGTTTTGGGTTTTAGGAAGCATGTTGACAAAACCAAGTACGCACTGGAGGCTGGAGCACTTTAGAACTGTAACAAATGAGAAAGAGTTGAAAAGATTGGGTATTATTCAGCCTGAACAATATTAAGACCTAACTAACAGTTTTCTTCACACGTTGGAAGGGTTACCATGTCGGCGATAGATTAGAATCACCGTAACCTCAGAGGACAGAATTAGGACAAATAAATGGATGTTGCCAGGAAATTCAGGTCTTTCTAATGAAGACATTTGTAAAAATCAGAGCTGCCAACAGACTAAATGCTATGCCCGGTGATATAGTAAGCTTCCTGTAGCTGGGAGCATTCAGTCAGGGGCTGAATGGTTCACCATTCACCGACGCTGGGAACAACTCCATAGAGTCCAAGTTGGTCAAGAAGACCACACGGTAAGCACCTTTACTATAGAAGTTGAAGACTTGTTGGCTCTAAAAGGCAAGGTATGTTTCTACCGCAGTCCAGATCTTTCCTTCTTCTAAAATTTGTAATTAAAACTCACAGGAAAATAAACATTAAAAAAAAAAAACAGTAGCTGAAGTTCTCACTTCTATTGCTTGTGTAAGTCAATGCTTCTTTTAAATCTTTTGAAGGGCTGTCATCTCAATAAGTAGGTGGATATTTAGGTCAGTATCTCACAGCTGGCATAATTCAAAGATAGCAAGGCCTGGTAGTGAGGCTCCCAGGTAGACCAGAAGAACCTGCAGAGTCTCCCTACTCCTACCCGCAAGGCTGGGCTAGGGGGGGCCCAGTTCTGCCCTGCCTTAAGCATGGCCACACCTCAGCTTAGTTCTCAACTCCTCAAACCTTGTCTCTTATAGGTTGGGAGGTTAAACAGGTAGAAAGATGTGTCAGGAAGATTGCACAGCAGTGGATTCCTTTCCTGTAGGGAACCAAGACTCCTATAGTAAAGGGATTGTAGGAGAAGGACAAAATAAAGAAGCAGCCTGTTCTCCTGAGATGAGCACGGATGTTTTGGCCTAGCCCGAATTTCTGAATAGAGAAAGTGGATCATACAGCTAGAGGCCCACTGGCACTCTTATCTCTCCGTACTGTTTTTCCTGGAAACCTTGATGCTGTGGCTGCTGCTTGATCTGCAAGAGAAAGCAAAGTGCAGAGTAAAAACAGTTCTCCCATGCTCATCCTCTGTATCTCATACTCCATCCTGTCTAAATAGCAGAGACCTCTGAGGAACTCAGGCCTGGCATTTACCCCACTGGCCCTCACATAGGCACCAGACACCGCCTGCCAGCTCCAGCCCATGGGAGGAAGACAGAAATGTCTGTGTCAATTGATTAAAACACTCTCAGTCAACGTGTCTGGACAAGTATTCTCTTATCTCACACCTAGAGATGATTGTGGCCATAGCTACGTTTAGGCACAATATTGACCTGCTTGTTAACAGTGTTCCTAAGTTGTGACCTCCACCTCATTCTCTTTTGTCTTCCCATTCAATGACTTGTGTGTGTTTTAGTACCCAATGGTTAGATTTCTGTTTTAATTCAGTAGATTTTTTTTGTAAGGCCAAAGAAGAAGACATTATGCCTAAAGAGTAGGTGATTGTGCTTTCAGAAATGGACTAGTTTCCTTTTTGCACCTGTACCTTGCAGGACCCGTCTGACGGGTGGTGAAAGGTAGGGTGTTAGGCTTCCAAATTTCCAGTAGCTTTCCCCAAATTATCACGAATCAACACCCAGGTTTAAGTAAAAGCCACCCGCTTACCCTCCAGGTTCCCACCCACTGTTACAACATCACTGCCACACATGCTCCTGCGACGCGTTCTGGAGCTGCCACTGAAGGTGACGAGGAGCATTAGCTTCAGATGAAGCGTGCATATTCAAGCATACCTCACCTTAGTTGATATGTAGGTTGCACCAAGAGGATATACATTGGATTCTCACCAACACACCCAAACTTAAATACCCAAGGGTGTTTTTCTACTCAAGTAGAAAAGACTTGGGTGAATTCATTCCTCTCAGTTTTCTCATCTGCAAGATGGGAATAATAATGGCTCCCAGCTCACTGATTGTGACCTTTATCAACTTGGTTTATGGAAAGCACTTAGAAGAGGCCTGCCTGGCCCTTCATAGCGTTAGCTCCTTTCATCATCACTGAATGAATGAACCAGTGAATGCAAATTGAGTCTTTACCAACATGTGCAAGGGGAGGAATGTACACTGAGCTTTGATGACCGAAGTAACACCAGAGGTGAAAAAAACCACCTCCCAAACGTGTGCCTTTGCAGTACACTGTGTTTACATTTTGCACAGTAAAATGCCTTTTCCCCCCAGGACTATACCTTGTTATATGAAGAGGCAAAATATTTCCAGCTGCAGCCCATGTTGTTGGAGATGGAAAGATGGAAGCAGGATAGAGAAACTGGTCGCTTTTCAAGGCCTTGCGAGTGCCTTGTGGTGCGTGTGGCCCCAGACCTTGGAGAAAGAATCACACTCAGCGGAGACAAATCCTTGATAGAAGAAGTGTTTCCAGAGATCGGAGATGTGATGTGTAACTCTGTCAACGCAGGCTGGAATCACGACTCTACGCACGTCATCAGGTTTCCACTAAATGGCTACTGTCACCTCAACTCAGTCCAGGTATAGTATTACACTCTGTGTGGCATCAAATGTCACTCTTACTGCTGTCACTTACCCTTGCCTTCCAAGAGCTAAGAAACTCCCATTAGCATCATCTCTGTCGGGTCGGTGTGCTGTTCACCCTCTGTGGCTTTCAGTCATTCCACGGATCTTGGTTGAACACTTACTCGGTGCCAGGTGCTGGCGTGGCGCCAGAGATAAAGAGAACAAGACAGACCAGCTGTGTGTTCAGGGAGTGGGGTGGGGGCAGACACTCATCAGCATGAATGTTGCCCAGGTAGTGATAAGCGGATCTCTGAGGTAGATAGAGTATTCCAGGCAGAGGGATCCGCACTCCAGAAGGCCCTCGAGGTGGGAGTACGCTGGATATATTGAGGAATATCCAGAAAGCCAGCAGAACTTGAAGAAAGCGAATCATGGAGGATACCAAGCCAAAAGTGACCAGGGATGAATCAAGAAGAACCTTATAGAGAATAGTAGGCATTCTAGAAAGAAATTCTAGTAGGCAATTTTTGTTTTGGTTTCTCTTGGGTTTTACTTGTTTAAAGGCGTATTTTAATATGAATACTCCAGCAGCATGTAGAAAATAGTGGAAGTAAGAAATAGGTAGAAAGCTATGGGCCAAGCAAGAGTGGCCAGCTCTGAGTATCTTGAGTATGGAGTTAACAAGATTTTCTTTTTTCATTTGAGAGAGATTTTTTTGCTGTAGGGTACATACGTGCTCACCAGAGAGAGACAGAACGTGAGAAATCACCCCCTTCCCAGAGGGGATGGCCACATCACAATCCCTTTTCTCCATTCTCTCGAAATTTGAGGCACGTACGCACACACACCTGGTCCAAGTTTAAGTCCGGGACTCAAACCGTGGTTGACTATGTGGGCCTAGTGATGTAACCATTATGCCACCTGCTGGTCCCTGGAGTTAACAAGATTTTCTAACAGTAGCTGTGGGTGGTAAGACATAAGCCCAGAAGAACTAAGATATATTTGACAGAGGAACTATAGTAGGTGAATGGAATTGCCATTTTCTGGGACAGAAAAGGCTATGGGAAGAGGAGACATGGGTAGAATTCAGAACTGTGCCTTGCACCTTAGGTGCTGTCAGTCTGCTTCACTAACATGTGCTAAGTCCTCCCTCCCAGCCGTACCCTGGCCAGGGCTTGTGCACGCATTGTCTTCTTATGACAACTTTAAGAGATAAGCACTATTAATCCCCCTGTCTTGCTGACGAGTAAATGAAGGCACACCTGAGTCCTGTCTCTAGCTTTATGTGACATAAAACTATGTGAAGCCAATGGGGAAAGGATTTTGATTTTTTTTTTCCTCCTCTTTTTATTGGAACGAGCCTATGACGTTGTTTATATTTAGACAACAGACCTCTCCCAAAGCACAAAGACCAGACACACTGACCGTGTCATGCTGCCTCTTGAGGATGTTTTACAGTATTTATCATTTTTAAATGTTATGGGCTGCTGTCTGAGATCAGAACAGCAGAAAACAGGCAGAAAGTGACCCACCGGCAGGCTTAGAGGAAGGCACACATTCTCCAGCAGCCAGGTGGCTGCTGGGTTGCACAGTTGCCGAGGGCGACATTCACATTCTCATCTATGCAGATGGCGCCCCCTGGAGGTGCGTGGCAGTGCCACGCTGCTCTGTGCAGTGCTCCTGAGCTGGCCTCTGCAGCTTCTAACAGCCTTGAAAGCCCAGGCTTTATCCTTCCACACCCCACTGCCCAGGCACTCCACTAATGGAGGGAAGGGCAGAACCATTCAGAACCAGCATGGGAAGACCTTAGCCCCACCCTTGGGGCTAGTGAATAACTACCATCAATTCTCATGCTTGACACAGTTCCCAGATCAGATGTGGAAATTGTCATCTGGATTAACATTGTCTTCCAACTCACTCTTGCTTCCTGCTCCACCGACCAAGAAGCAAGCTCTGGCCTGTAGGCTTGTACAGACCTGGGATTAGCGTGTGATGCCTGGTATCTCTCTAAATTGTTTCACATTCTTGAATGATCACTGATTTTTTTTTGCTACTAAATTGATGTTTAAAAAGTAAGCATCAGGCCAACAGATGGCAAGATGGTTAAGGCGCTGGATTCCCACATGGCCAAAAGATTCAAGTCCCAGACCTAGTGGCTTGAAAATCATGCCCAGTATGTGTGCTCCTCATCCCAAGAGGAAAATGGAGAAGGGATTGCTGCATGGTCATCTCCCCTGGGAGATGATTTCTCACCTTCCCTCTCTCTTTCTCTCTCATGCTAGGGGCTGCCCTGTGGCAAGCAAATCTAAAAAAGAAAACAAACACAATTATGACCTCATAAACTATTGGCATTATATTGAAATAAGTTTGACTACATCCAAGGTATCATTGGTTCATATTAAATAATCCTCCTCTTATGCATATCAGACCCCCTGGGGAAGGAGAGGCTTAGAGATTTCCTTATATTAATAATTTAGTGACTGTAACAGCACTGAAAGAAAAACGGAAATCAGGGTTAGATTTCTTGATTGTTCACAGATTCCTTTACCTTTGTCTCCTCTCCTAATCATGGCAAATAATCCTTTTCAGTGCAGTGATTCAGCCTCACAACTGGGGTGTTTCTTGATGACAAGTTACATTCCTCTTTCAGCTGGAAAATTCTTCTCATTCTTCACCTTTTTATTCACCTGTCACCAAAGCACATCCTAATTTTTTGTAAGAGAGATTTTTGCTATAAGGCACACAGGCTTGCTGGAGAGACAAAGAGAGACAGAAATCACTCCCTTCCTCCTGAGGATGGGGGGGAGGGAGGGATGGCCATGCCGCAATCCTTTCTCCATTTCCCTCATGCACACACATGTGCCTAGTGTGAGTCTCAGCCACTGGGTCTGGGACTCGAAGCACAGTCAACTACATGGGAGTCCAGCAACATAACTATTATGCCACCTGCTGGTCCCCACATCCTGATTTTAAACTTGCAGATTATTTTCTTCATCTATTGCTTTTGTTGACTGGTGTGCACATACACTGTGAATTTGCCTACAGAAATAGAGCACTATAGGGTGAAATATTAACTTTGTTCTCTTAAAGATTTTTTTTTCTTTTTTTTTCTTTCAACTGGCCAATATTTGAAGTTTAAGTTTTCAGAAAGCATATTCTCCTGCTTTCCAATCTCTTCTGGCAGGCTGTTTTGCCAGACATTAGGTGATATTCTTCATAGGTAACCCAAAAATATTAATTTTTTTAAAAGTTAACTTAATACTGACTATATTTTGAGAGTTAATTTAGTAACATTTCACTTCATTCCAAAACAAACTTGAGGCAGGCATTTTTTTTTTAAAGTTGTAATTGAGTCATCTTGCCTTTAGAGTGGTGTAGAAGCAATTTAATCACATGCAGAATCCTGGCAGGGAACTTTTGCAAGTCTAAGAGTTGCTGGATTCACAAAGAAACTGAGTGCTCTATATCAGTTTCCTGTATTTTCACATGTCTGGGACTCACCGGTGCTGTTTGCTACATTTAAGAGTGTCAGACAGGTAGTGACAAACACAGGCATCTTTGTGGCACTACATATTGATTTCAGGATTAGAGTAGATGATCTGGTTTACGTTTATAGGAAAAGGCTTCAAAAAGTACTTGGAAAAATGGGATGAAAGTACAAGTTTATTTTGGTGCCCCCCCAAAATTAAAACTCATGCAATTTTTTTTTCATAATATGCATTTTCTGTGAACTTTTTGAAGATCCCCCCATATGAGGAATTTAGAATAGCTTATTTTGAGTATATTTTCTAATATGTGACCACTACATTCATTCTTGCTTGCTTGCATGCATACAAGCTAACAAGTCTATTTCAAATGCCACAGACTTGAAAAACTATAGATAAACCTTCGTTGTCTTTGGTATTCCATTTGTTCAGCTATTGAAATTACCAATCTTCCTGGGAACAGCTGGACTCCCATGTAGTTGACCACGGTCGCTGGACTCCCATGTAGTTGACCACAGTTCAAGTTCCAGACTGGTGGCTTAAACTCACACCAGGCACGTGTACATGCATGCCCAAGATCCCGAGAGGAGAATGGAGGAGAAGGGATTGCGGCGTGGCCATCCCCTCTGGTGGGGTGATTTCTCGCTTTCTATCTCTCTGTCTCTCTCTGTCTTTCTGGCAAGTGCATGTGCCCTATAGCAAAAAACTCTCAAAAAGAAAAGAAAGAAAAGAAAAGAAAAGAAAAGAAAAGAAAAGAAAAGAAAAGAAAAGAAAAAGAAATTACCAATCTTCCAAGCTGAGATAGAGAATATTAACTCAGTATTGGGAAAATTGAACAGTAGCAGAGTCAAAAGTATAAATGAATCACCAAGGAAATTCGCCTATCACTTTTCCCATATCTTTTATCATCTCATAGAATATAATTTAGTGGTAAATGAGCTTTGAAATGTGAACTCTCATTTCCTTCAGACAAGCATAGCATTGCACATTCCAAGAAAGGGGCAGGGGAGATTTGATATCAAAAGACCTGAGTTAGAAACCCAGCTCCAGCACTTAGCCATGAGCCTCAGTTTTCTCATCTATAAAATAGATAAGACCTGATGTAACTGGCAGGTGTAAAACAACCATACAAAGGCACAAAGTATTAGAAACATTTGCTCCCTCTCTCTGACTCCTTTTTTTTTTTTTTAAGAGAGAGATTTTTGCTATAGGGTACATGTGCTTGCTGGGGAGATAGAGAGCTAGGAAACAAGAAATCACCCCTCCCCCCCAGGGGAATGGCATGCTATAATTCCTTTTCCTTCATTCTCTTCTCGAGATTGCATGCATGCACACATACCTGGAGTCAGTTTTTTTTTCTTTGTTAGAGATTTTTTTGCTATAGGGTGTGTGCGTTTGCCAGAGAGGCAGAGAGACAGAAAGTAAGAAATCGCCCCCTATGGGGGATGGCCATGTGGCAATCCCTTCTCCTCCATTCACCTCTCAAGATTTGGGGCATGCACACACACACACACACACACACACACACACACACACACCCGGTGTGAGTTTCAAGCTGCTGGGTCCAGGACTAGGACCACAGTCAGCCATGTGGGAGAGAGAAAATCATTATGCTGTCTACTGGTCTCCCAACATCAATTTTAAATTGCCAAATCCAGCCCTCGAACCACATCGACTATCTGGGAGTCCAGCAACATAACCATTATGCCATCTGGTAGTCCCTCTCTCCAGCCCTTTAATCCAGGGCTTTCTTTTAAGAGCAGAAGCTCAAAGGGATGTTTGGGTGGGATGAGATGAACTAGAGCTGCACATGATTTCAAGCTTGGAAACAATGTCGGGGTATTGGTGTGGCCTGAGGATTGACCTTGCACCTAACCAGATGTTTGTCTTGGCCCCTCACAGGTCCTCGAGAGGTTGCAGCAAAGAGGCTTTGAAATTGTGGGCTCCTGTGGGGGAGGGGTAGACTCATCCCAGTTCAGCGAATATGTCCTCCGGCGGGAACTGAGGCGGACACCCCGTGTGCCCTCTGTCATCCGGATAAAGCAAGAGCCTCTGGACTAATAGACATACTTCTTCTGCAAAAAAAGGAAAACACACAACAAATAACACAAACAAGCAAGGGACATCCGTGTGCAGTTGGGACAGCCAACCAAGTCCTGGACCTAAAATCGAATAAAAGACACATTTATATCCACTAGAGACCACACCTGTATTCATATGGGAACAATTGGAATAATGATATCCTCAAGGTGTAAAAAATATATAAATATATATATACATATATATATATGTCAAATGGTAGGAAATGCAAAAAAAAAAAAGAAGAAGAAGAAGAAAACCGTGATAGCTCCAGTTGGTGCTGTGATGGCCGTGAAGTGTCCTGGGCCTCCTGAGGCCTCCGACCTATAAAAGCCATGAATGGTGAGGACACAGTCTCCTTACAGTTTTCATTGCCAACAGCCATCCATTGTTTCTTTTTCCTTTATCTTTCTTTTTCCTTTTTTTTTTTTTTTAATAAAAAACAAAAAACAAAAAAAGAAACAGAAACAAAAACAGACACCTTGAATCTAGTTTCTTTGCGTATGGAGGTTTCATGTCTCTCTTGGACAGGGACCAGGCAGGACTTCCGAAAAACTCTCATGAGCACATTGCATATGGAAGACGTTAGACATGAGATTTTAAATGTAGTTTGTACAGAAGTCACACTTTTTTGTCCGCCTCACAGATGTGAACTTTACTTTGTTTTTAAACTGCTCAGTTTTGCAAAGGGGCCAGAATTATTACTTGTTAGAATTGCTCCAGTTTGCGTCTGCTGCTTTCCTACAATTTTTCAAATTTTATAATGTATTAAATACAATAAACTCTGTTTAAAAAATGAGGTTTGTGTGCAACACACATGTGGTGGGGGTGGGTAAGGTTGGATTGAAATGAAATTTTCTTTTAATTTTCTGTGTTGAGCATCAAAAAGAGGGCTTAACTCTGGGGCCAGTTTTGAAGTCAAAGGCCACTAAAGGATAAGGATGTCGTGTCGTCACCTATTTTAGACAGTTCCCTTCTGACTCAGCAAATGCTATGTTTTTGAGCTTTCTTATTCTGCATTGGTGAATAAGATAAATCTTCCTTTTTAAAAATTTTTCAGTTACACCTATTCAAGCTACCTGCTGCTGCAGAGTAAACTACCCCAAAATTTAGTGGCTTAAAACATTTTATGACCAAGTCAGCCAGGTGGTATGGTGGTTAAGGCAACTGGATCTCACATTGCTTGAGTACAGGGCTCAAGTCCCAGACCTGGCGACTTGGAAAATATGCTGGGTATGTGTGTATACATGACCAAATTCCTGAGAGAAGAATAGAGGAGAAGGCATTATGGCACATACATCCCTTCTGGAGGGTAATTTCTGAATTTCTCTCTTTCTCTCTCTCTCAACTGGTGTCTTTCTTTGGTGATTACATGCACCCTATAGCAAAAATTAAAAAGAAAAGAAAAAATTAAGATGTGTGGTGTGATAGTTAAGGCAGCTGGGTCCCACAAAACTAATCACACAGTTTAAGTCCCAGATCCAGCAGCTTGAAAAACCATACCAGGCACTAGTGTGTGCATGCCCAAAATCTCAAAAGGAGGGAAAAATGAAGAATGGATTGCAGAGTAACCATGCCTCTTAGGAGGTACTTTCCCTCTCTCTCTCTCTCTCTCTCTCTCACACACACACACACACACACACACACACACACACCTATTTTGGTGAGTGCACATGCTTGCTGGCAAATTCAAAGCAAATGTATTCTCTTGGGATTCTGTGATTGTCCTGTGTTAGCTGGCCTTCCCTGGACTGCTTCTATTCCTGGAATTCAACTGGGATATACAGATCAGCTTGCTCCGATGGCTGCCAACTGATACTGGCTATTGGCTCTGTGTGGCTTGTCCCCCTCTCATCTTTGTAGCTGGATTCCAAGGAGTGTTCCAAGAAGGAGATTCAGAAGCCATTGTCTTCTAAAAGGCTCAGTCTGAAGCTCCACAGTGTTTTTCTGTTGCATTCTGTTGAGACACAGCACCTGCTCATTCAAGGGAGGAAATAAAAGTAACAACGAATTTGTGGCCAACTTGAATAAGCCATAATACCTGTTCAAAAAATATTTTTAAAGGAGAAAATTATAGCTTTGAAAGAAAAAGGGAAAAATCTCTGGACCAAGATGATCACTTGATTTTTTTTTTAAGAATTATTTTAATTAACTTTATTTATTTAAATTTGACCAGAGAGGGACAGAGTGACAGAGAGAAAGTGAGAAACCAATCCGCCAGGTCCAGGACTCGAACCACAGTCAGCCATGTGGGAGTCCAGCACCCTTAACCACCGCACCACCTGCCTACCCCAATCACGTGATTACTAGCCAGAGAGGAAAGAAACCTGAGATTTCAGTATCACTTTAGAATGAAGGCCTCAGCTTTTCCAAGGTTTTAGTGGCTGGTTCTCTATCAGTCTGAGGTTTATGGGTCCTGCCTTCACCTTTCTGCCTTATTCCCTCATCCTCTTTCTAGACATTCAAAATAAACCTGGCATGCTGGTAAGATTGACAGGTAAACTATAATGTGTTTCTGCTGTAAAAACGTTCCTGTGGTGATGGGCTATTTCCATCCTGAACTTACTTTCTTTTTTTAAATTAAAAAGTCTATGCCCGAGGACACTAGTAATGAAAATATCTCTGGCTTCGGAAACTAAAAGTAAGCTGTTAATGGTTCCTATCACTCCCTGAAACACAGAGGCAGCCCAAACACTGAATTACTTTAATGACTGCCAGCCAGGCTTCCACGTTGTTGTGTAATTTCCCCTTATTTGAGACTAATACACCACTGTCTCAGATGGAGACAGCCAAGGCTGTTCTACAACCAGCAGCTCAGGCATCGTCAAACTACTGAAAAGAGGATAAAATTGTCTGATTTGTCTAGCCATCCATTCTCATTAGGCAGGATTTCTTAAAATCAATAAAGCAAGGGCCCCTACCTAGGGCCTCTGCTGGTTATCATGAGTTAGCACTTACCCAGCACTCCCTGTGTGTCGATGGCTTGTCCCAACCAATTACTCCACAGCGGTGTGTGCATTTGCTGTTAGCGTCCACTTTGGTCCTTTATAAGTTTTTATGCCCGTTTACATGACTACAACCCAATTGCATTCTTCCACAAAAACTTTGGCCCAGTTCAATGGAGCAAATGTTTCGCTTGTAATTTTCATGTTTTTAGGTCTTATAATTTCCTTGTTTTTAGATTTCTAGCTACCAAAGTACTTCAGGAAAGAGCAGGTCAATCAAAGAATAATTGAGTCATGATCTTGTTTTTTTACTACTTTTTTAACCCAATTTACAGTTCCTATCCAAATTTCACCAGTCATTCCAATAAGGATCTTTATAACTGTGTTTATTTTTCCCTAGCTGATCTGATTGGGAACATTTATTGCATGCATTTATTTATTTATTTATTTATTTAGAGAGGTTTTTGCTATAGGGCACGTGTGCTTGCCAGAGAGAGAGAGAGACAGAGAGACAGAAAGTGAGAAATCACCCCCTTGGGGGATGTCTATGCCGCAATCCCTTCTCCATTCTCCTCTTAGAATCTTGGGCACACGCGCACACACGCCTGGTGTGAGTTTAAGCCACCGGGTCCGGGACTCAAACATGGGAGTCCAGCAACATAGCCATTATGCCATCTGCTGGTCATGCAATTATTAATATCTCTTTAGATGTGTTTAATTTAGAAAGGTGTTCTAGTCTAGTCTGTGGCTATTAACAGAGACACCTGAGTCTGGGTAATTTAAGAGAAAAGAGGTTGGAGCCAGCAGGTGACATAGTGGTTAAGGCATTGGATTTCCACATGGCAGACCACAATTCAAGTGTCAGACCTGGGGGACTGAAAATCACGCTGGGCACTTGTGCATGCATCCCCAAAATCCCAAGAGGAGAACAGAGGACAAGGGATTATGGCGTGGCCATCTCCCCTGTGGTGTTGGGTGGGTGATTTCTCACTTTCTCTCTGTTTCTCGCCTGTAAGTGTACTTGCCGTATGGCAAAAAAAAAAAAAAAAAAAAGTTTTATTTAGTTTGCTGTTTTGGAGGTCCAAAGTTAAGGGGCCACAGCTGGTAAGGGTCTTGGGGTGAATAACATGGCGGAATATGAGACAAAGCAAGCGTGGAACATGTCTGTCTCATTCCCTCTTTTTATAGACCCACCAGGACTGGTTGTGGGCCCCACCTGATGTTTTATCACTTCCCAAAGGCTGACGTTTTAACACTATAAGCAGATTAAGTTTTGCTTTAAATCAAGACCTTAATAATACAAACAAATTTCATCACATGAAGGGGGGTAAGGGGGGTGAAGAATGCATTTAAGCCATAGCAAAAAGGTTTTGGTTTTCCCATGACATCGACTTATTGAAGACTCCAGGTCAATGGTTTGGTGGATTTTGCACAATTTGGATTTATCGCATTGTCCCCTATTGGCAGAGTCAGGTATTTAGTGTTGTGTGTGTGTGTGTGTTGGGAGGGGGGTTAAATTGTGTGTGTGTGTGTGTGTGTGTGTGTGCGTGTATGTG
>NW_006159919.1:1704857-1723460 GCF_000334495.1 Tupaia belangeri chinensis
AAGTGTGTGTGTGTGTGTGTGTGTGTGTGTGTGTGGTGGGGGGTTAAATAATGCTGCGTAGGTGGTGTCATGCTCTTCTCTTCATCACAACACTAGGTCAGTTTGTCCCATAATGGTGATGTGGTGATGGTAGTTTTGGCCTTTCTGTTGAAGCGACATCTGTATTTCTCCGAATGTAAAAGTAGCTTTTTGTGTCAATAATTGATGAGTAATCTGTAGGATGGTACTGTGAGACTGCGGAAATATCCTGTTTCTCAGCGCGGTCTCACCCAATAATTCTACCACCCATTGATCATTTTTCCTGAATCACCCATTACCTGCATCATCATGAAAGTGTACTTTTTGTAAAAAGAGGAAAATTGCCAGAGGGCATTTGTGCTTGCTAAGGAGAGCACAAAGAGAGCGAGAAAGTGAGAAAAATAGTCCCCTGAGAAATGGTCACACCACAGTCCCTATTTCTCCATTTCTCCCTCCTTTCAGGATTTTGGGCTCATGTGCACAGACATGAGTGTGTTTCTCAAGACCAGAACTCAAACCGTATAGTTGGCCATCTTAACCCCATGCTATGGGCTGGCCTAAGTGTACTTCTTTAAAAAAAACCACTATTGTCCAAACCATTGATATGTGAAGTAACTATGTTTTGTTTTGTTTTAGGAAAAAAAAATTTTTTCATGTAGGGCAAATAAGCCACAATCTTTGACTTGCTCTTTTCTGAGAAGTATTTTAGAAAAACAAAGTAAAGCAAGCCACTTCTAAACTGTCCTAGGTAAGCAGATGGGTTTCTACATAACAGTAATAATTGCCATCCATACAGTGTTTGCTGTCTTCTAGGCACTGTATTAAGCACTTTACTGGAAAAACTCATTTAGTCCTAAGATCACACTACAAGTTGTATTCTCTCTGTTTCCTAGTTAAGGTTACTAATGCTCTGAGATATCAAATAAACGATATGATAAAGGCCAATGTTGGGCTGAGCTTTATAAGGAGAGTCCCAAACAACTTATTTGAGAAAAAGTAAGTTTTCATGTTAGACTAGGAAGAGGAAGAAAGATTAATTAATAACATTTTTTCCTTAAAATAGAAGTGTACTCCTGTATTTAAATATTTTGAGCATCTTTTACAATATTATTTGGCACTCGTGTTCACAATACTGTGATGATCTTGACATGGCTTCTGCCATGGTGGGCTGGGCAGGGTGGGACCTGGCTCTCTCCACACATCTAGACGCTGAAGTGAGGTATGTACATATTTGACTGCAGCCAAAGCATGGTGGCATATGTTAGTTAATAACTAAAGATTATAGAAATCTCAAATACTAAGGGATCACATCTAGTTGGCAAAATTAGATAGGTAGGCTTTGCAAGGAAGAGACAGAGGAGGAAGGAGAGCAGAGACTCTGCACAAAGGAAGGATAAAGCAGGGTCCGAGCACGGTGTGGGATGCAACTGGGAACAAGGGAAATGCGGGCTAGAAAAGGAAGAAATCAATTGGGGTTTAGGAGGAGCTGATCTGGGCTTCCAGGTTGGGGTTTGGACTTCATTCAGAAGCTGTTGGAGAATCACAAAAGGTGGGCTCTATGGATGATTATCTAGGGTGTTTGCAGGCTTGATTGGCTGGCAACATCTGTTGGTAGGAAGGGCATGATGTGACTGGTTTCCACATCCATCCATTCATGATCTACAAAGAGGTTAGGAGCTGCCCATACGAAGGTATCTGAGAAGACAGGACCTCACTAAGAGATAAAGTGCAGCATGTGTGTTCCCTTCAAAGGAGCAGTCACTCCGCAACTCCAATGGGTCGCAGTAGGAGAACAAGAGTCCTGTGCACTTAACACTTACTGTTCTAGAAACCCTAGGAGTCCAGACTTTGAAATCTCTAGATACGTAAATATTAGAATGAACTCATTTTTTTTTTCAAATATACAGACCAAACAAGGCATCTGCAAACTAGCAGTTTATAACTGTCAGCTGTGAAACGAAGGCATTTTAGACATTCTAGGAAAATTCCATTCAGGTGGAATTGCATGTAATAGTACAAAAACTGAACTCTGCGAGGACATACTTTCATAAAAGATAACAATATGATGCAAAGTTTGGTCATAATATCATTCGATTATAGAGATTTAAATGCTGACATGTAGCTGACATTAGTAGGCTCCCCTTGCTGAATATGCTTACTATGTGTCAGGCATTATTCTAAAGGCTGAACAGATGTTTTCTCCTTTGATCATCATAAAAATCCTATGAAGTTGTCATTATCCCAACCTGACAGATGAGAATATTGGTAAGTCAAAAATCTTTTCCAGGGGCCAGCTGGTAGCATAGTGGTAACAACACTGTAAAGCTAAAGCCATAGGGATGGGCCCAGGTGTGTGTCCCAAGGCCTCCCTTATACATAGGGAGTGTGTGCATGTGACCATGATTCAGGCTGGATGAGGCTGGGAGTGGATCATGGTGTTTAGACCCTGCTGGGGATCTCTCTCTCTCTCCTCTCTCTCTCTCTCCTCTCTCTTTCTCAGAAGAAATAAATAAACTTTTAAAATATGTCTTCCCAAGAGCTGGCCCTGTGGTGTAGTGGTTAAGGGAGTTGGGTCCCACATGGCCAACCACAGATCAAATGCCAGCTTGAAAACCAGGCCAGGTGCACGTGTGTGTGTGCCCCAAATCTCAGCAGAATGGAGAAATGGAGGAGAAGGGATTGCAACATGACCTTACCCTATTGGGGGTCAATTTCTGCCCCTCCCCATCCCTCTCTCTCTCTCTGGCAAATACATGAGTCAAAGGTGGCAATTAAAAAAAAATGTTTGTCAAAGTCCACAGGAAACTTATAATACTCTTTTTTTAAAAAATTGATTTATCTTTTTATGTGTGAGAGAGACAGAGAGATAGGAACAGTGTCTTCACACCACAATCCACCTGTAGCCACAGCCAGCTCTGGATCATGGGCACATGCTGGCACACTCATGGAGGTCTCTGGACATGAACCCAGAACCTTCTCCTGTGGGTGAGCCTCGCAGATTGTCGCATTTTATCACTGCTGCTCCACCGTCTGGTTCCATAACAATATTTATTTATTTATTTATTTTGTGCTAGAGGGCACATGTACTCACCAGAGTCAGAGAGATGAGAAAGCACCACCCATAGGGAATATAAGGCTGCAGTTCCTTTTTTCTCCATTTCTCCCTCCTTTGGGGGTTTTGGGCTTGTACACACACATGCCCACATATCGGCCATGTGGGATCCAGATGCCTTACCTGCCGGGCCACACTTATCCTCTGTACACACACACACACACACACACACACACACACACACACCACATTTGGCTAATAACTTGGATGGATTCAGCTCTTTCTGTTTTCCTAATCCATACAAAAATGATTTTGCTCTGTCATTGCTAACTGCAATGTGCTCCATTATAAGACATTAGACAAAAATGTCACCACAGTAACTGGTAATAGGAATCTTTTACTAGAGATTACTAATGACATCCATGACCAACTAATATTAATGTATATAGGACTAAAACCTAAGAAGATGTGCTCTTTGTAAAGGTCAAACAGCTCTTCTCAATAAAAGTTAACTATTGGTTAATGTTCCCTATACTTAAGACACACAAAAGGCTCTAAAGTTCCAGATTCCAGTCCACACGCCCCCTCTACCTTGTCTTCCCAGATATTCAGCTCTGTTGATCTCTAAGCGAAGAACCTGCAACTCTGTATTGTTAGCAGTGTCCAACACAGGTGACTCTTACAGCAGGCAAATATGGAAAATTCTGGGTCCTACCATTGAACTCCCCAAGCAAGACTAAGAACAGTAGGTGAGAATCTGCTGGAGGTACTTTTGTGCCTTTGTATGATTCCATTGATGTTTATTACACAATAGTTGGAATTCCCTATTTTTGAAGGCCAGGTTGAATACTTCCAAATGAAGTTAGCAGGGGAATTAGGGAGTGGGTAAAGAGGGACGAGTGTGTTTTGGAGAAGTACTTAACTAAAATTTAACACAAGGGCTTTCAGCATTTCCCAATTAAGTACAGGACTGGCCAGTCCTGTGGAAATAGCACATCAGTGATGGAATTCTTCTACCTCCTCTTTTTTTAAAAAAATATTTTTGCTATATGGCACATGTGCTCACTGGAGAGAGAGACAGAGACAGAGACAGAGACAAAGAGAGGAAAAGTGAGAAATCTCCCCCTAGGACAGATGGCCACTCTGGAATTCTGTCTTCTCCATTCTCCTGGGAGTTTGGGCAAGCACACACATATGCCTAGGGTGATCATCAAACTACTGGGTCTGGGACTCAAACTCAGTTGACCATGTGGGAGTCTAGTGTCTTAACCACCACACCACCTGCTGGCCCAAATGGCTGACCATGGTTCGAGTCTCAAACCTGGTGGCTTGCTTTCTCAACTTCCCTGTGTATGTGTGTGTGTGTGTGTGTGTGTGTGTGTGTGCGCACGCACTTGTGTGTCTGGGCAAATTAAAATAAGTGAATGAATAAATAAAAGTAAATAAATAATTTTTTTTTAAAATGCTATCAGGGATAACGGATGGTATGGTGGTTGGGGTGCTGGACTTCCCACATGGCTGACCACAGTTTGAATCCAGACCTGGTGGCTTGCTTTCTCACTTTCCATTTCTCTCTCTCTTTCTATCTCTCTCTGATCAACTTAAAATAATAATAATGGCAAATATAAATACGTACATAATTCTTTAAGGGAAAAAGAAGTCATCAGGGGGTTGAGTAAACAGAAACCAGCTTAGGAAATAATTGCATTGGCCTCTGCCACCTACAACAGAAGTTCACTATATATGTGCAGGGATCCACCTTTGCCATACATTGTATTTGGGGCGAGATATTTTGAAATTTAAATTATTTCCAACCTTCAGATTTGAAGGAGTATGTAAATCTATAACCCTAGCCATTTGCCACAAAACTTCATTGTGTGTGCTCAGATGCATGTTGACGTCAGAGAGCACAGTCTGACTGCATTTCGATGACGCCAGCTGCGTTCTCTCCCTTTCAGCCTCTCCTTTTCCCCACCTTCTCAGTGTGACTCACACTGTGCTTCCTCACTCCTCTCTTCCAGATTATGCTTGTCAGAAAGAGGAATAGATACTACAGGTATTGAATTATACTGTTGATGAACAGAACTGAAAAAGGCATGGGACCAGTAGATAGCGTAATGGCTATGTTGCTGGACTCCCACGTAGTCGACCGCGGTTTGAGTCCCAGACCTGGTGGATTAAAATCACGCTGGGAACATGTGCATACGTGCCCAAGATCCCAAGAAGAGAATGGAGAAGAAGGGATTGCAGCGTGGCCAATCCCCCGGGGGGGGATTTCTCGCTTTCTGTCTCTCTGTCTCTGTCTTTCTAGCGAGTGCATGTGCCCTATAGCAAAAAACCTCTCAAAAAAAAAAAAAAAGAAAAAAAGAAAAGAAAAAGAAAAAAAGCAGAGAAACCCTTGTTGTCATTCCATTCAACCTTTGGAGCTTCACTAGGAAAGCCTGTCCTGGAAGCTAAAGATTGAATCCTTATCACAGAAAGATTGCACTAGTTGGAAAAGATGCAAGATCAAACTTGAAGAGGCCTTAAAGAATCATCCTAAGGTCTGCATCTTGAGCAATTGGACACATTGGGATTTTATTAGTTAGCAGTAATGGACAAGTAGATTGGCAAAGGGAAGTGGTATGAAGCAGATGGCTCACGGGCCTTAAAATTTATATTTTTCAACTACCTTGCTCTTTATGATGTCACCTGACTGTTTTATATAGTGTTATATGCGTCACATTCTCAAATGTTTAGTCTCTTGGGGCTGGCAGGTGGTATGGTGGTTAGGGGGCTGGACTCCAAAAGAGCCGACAGTGGTTTGAGTCCCGGACCTGGTGGCTTGCTTTCTCACTTTCCCTTTCTCTTTCTGTCTCTCTCTGGTCGAATTAAAAACTAAATGATAATAACAAGCTTAAATGAATAATTCTTTTAAGATGTTTAGTCTCTTAAATATATAAATACTAGAAAATGTTAAATTCTAAGTAGGTTACATATTCATGAAATTAATTCAGTTACGGCTCTTACTTTAAACAGAATGTTGACCTACGTAATCTTTTCCTGACTGCCATTATACTATCAGAATCAAACTTATTTCACCATAGTTCCTAGATGCGGGTGAGGAAACTACATATATTCATACACATACTTCCAGATCCTTCCATCCAATAGCTTTCTACCTCTGTCCATCATGTAATAATCTACTCCCCACATTTCCACTAAGCCAAGTCAGTCAAGCAATGGATGGAAATGACTTCTGCATAATTTCTAAATACTTTCATATTAATACTAAAACTACACAAAAGGGGGACTAGCCCCAAGGCCTTGGTTAGAGAGCCAGATTCTACATGGCCAACCATAGTTTAAATCCTGGTCCTGATGGCTTGAAGAAATACACCAGGCTCATGTGTGTGTCTGTCCCAAATCCCAACAGAGTGGAGAAGTGGAAAAGGGATTGCCCCGTTAAGGAGTACTTTCTCCTTAATGTACTTTCTCCTTAGTACTCTCTCTCTGTCTCTCTCTCTCTCTCAAGAGTACACATGTTCTATGATGATTAAAATAAGATTTTTTTAAATTAAGAAATAAATATGCAAAGGAAATTACTTAAACACTGACAGAACTGCAGTATATACAAGGTGGTATTTCACAGGGCCCACGAAAAATCTGACAATGTGAGCCCACCAGATCACTACTGTCTCAAATTCTCAGCCCAGGCCAAAACATCTTTCTCTTGCACATCACTGCTCTTTTCAGTCTCCTCTCCTCTCCCTGGGTGACCTCATCCGTTTATAGCTTCCTTATCATTCCAGCTGTGGACTGACCTCTCCCAGAGCTACATGCGGGGACGCCAGCCCCAAGGATGCAAGATGAGTAAAACATGGTCCTGCCATTTGACTTTTAGTCAGGCAGGGGGACAACTCATACAATCCAATAATTTCAGTATACAAGGGTGCTTCAAAACATGGGAAAAAAAATGAAAGTAGAGTTTATTTTCTATGAGCTCTTTGAAGACCCTCTAGTACTATGGCAGACACAAGGACAGATGAAGGGTCTGCCACGTATTTCCATCAGTTTAACAGGAACCGATCTTATTTTGGGGCCCCTAGGCCTTTCCTTTATCCGTTTCTATTTCTTACCTCCATGTAGGCTATTGGCTTCCCTCTTCTCCAGGAGGCCATTTCCTATACACCCTGTGTGTACTTGGTCCCAAGTTCCACAGTATCTCCTAAACATTTCTCAAATTGGACTCTTTCTCTCCATCCCTACTATTTCCCAGTGTATTATCCATTCCTCCTTTGTGAATGACTTCCATAAAATCTTAGTTTTTTCTGCTGAGAATTGGGAGTGTTGCCACTTAAAATCCTTTCCCCACATTGCATTCATGTCATCCCCCTGTTAAAAGCCCAGAGGTCTTTCTTCATTGCTTTCGGAAGCATCTCATCGCCTTAGGGTGGTATCCAAAGGCCTCTTCCATCTAAGTCTACTACCCCTCAGCCCCCTACGTAATGTTTTTAGCTCTTTCATGTGTCATATTGTTTAAAGTTTCTCTGTGTTGAATTACATTTATTCTCTTAGTTGCATAATCACCTGCCTCTCGTTCTCGAGACTCCCTTCACCTATCACTATCTCCCCACGTACCCCTGGCCAAGTGATCCTTCTCTATGGTCCTAAGGCACCCTAGCTACACTTGTATTATTGCACTTTCCATATAATATTAAAATTTAGGGACCAGTAGTTGGAGTAATGGCTATGTCGCTGGACTCCCATGTAGTTGATGACAGTTCGAGTCCCAAATCCAGTGGCCTAAACTCACACTGGGTGCATATGTGTGTATGCCCAAGATCCCGAGAGGAGAATGGAGGAGAAGGGATTATGGAATGGCCATCCCCCCTGCGGGGTGGTTTCTCACTTTCTGTCTCTCTGTCTCTCTCTGTCTTTCTGGCGAGTGCACGCACCCTATAGCAAAAACCTCTCAAAAAAAAAAAAAAATCTTTACTTACATGTCCACTAATCTAGTGTCCAGAATCTTTGGTAGGAGAAATCTGACATATTTATATCCCCATATCCTATTAGGTACTAAATATATGATTGCTGGTGACAGATGCAATATTAAGTTCATTATCATAGGACTGGGCAGAGTATGGGTTTCATGTCCCACACTCTAACACTTGCAGAGCTTGTTTGTACTCATAACCACTAAATTAAGTTAAAAAAAAATGTGAAGGGTCCAGTAGGTGGCATGGTGGTTAAAGCCACTGGACTCCCACATGGCTGACCATGGTTCGAGTCCTGGACCTGGCAACTTGCATTCTCACTTTCTCACTCTCTCTTGCTTTCTTTCTCTCTCTCACTCTGTCCCTCTCTGGTCAAATTAAAATAAGTAAATAAGTTAATTAAATTAAAATTAAAATAATTATTTTTAAACAAAAGGAATGTGAAGCAACTGCTTAATTAAAATCCATGGAAGGGGCCAGCAGGTGGCATGGTGGTTAAAGATGCTGGATTTCCACATGGCCTACCGTGGTTCAAGTCCCAGAACTGGCAGCTTGCTTTCTCACTTTCTCTCTCTGTCCCTTTTTTTTTCTAGCTCTGTCCCTTTCTGGTCAATTTGAAATAAACAAATGAATAAATAAATGAATAAAATCTAATGAAAAATTGTTTTTAAAAAGCCATGGAAGACTTCCACTTCCACTTCCACTTCCACTTCCATATAGAACAAAAGACTGACTCACCCACCTAAAATAACTCAAAAACTAGACAAAATATCTGGCTTTCAAAGCACTGGCTATCAGGAACCAGCAACTGGCATAATGGCTATGTTGATGGACTGCCATGTTGTCGACCACAGTTAGAGTCCCAGACCCAATGGCTAAAACTCATGCCAGGAGCATGTGTGTGCATACCCAAGATTCCAAGAGGAGAAGGGATTGCGGCGTGGCCATTCCCCTGCGGGGGGGGGGGGGGGGGCTGATTTCTTGCTTTCTGTCTCTCTGTCTTTCTGGCGAGCACACATGCCCTATAGCCAAAACCTCTAAAACAAACAAACAAACATTGACTATCAGGCAACAGAGGAAGTGAATTTTGAGGGGTGGATAACCAATAGGGTGAGCCCATGTTGCCCCAGTCAACTGCCTTGAGAAAATTTCCAGGCCATAGTGCAAGAAAGGGCCACCCAGGCAGAGGCCACGGATCTCTCCAGGTTAAAGAAATAGAGCTGGGTGTCCAGGGAGGCCAATGCAGCTACAGTTAACAGGGTAGAGTAGCGGAGAGGAGAGAGCGACACAAAGAGAAAGAAGGCCAGAGAACCAAAGAAGGCCTCCTGGAGTCTTCAGCTAATACTAATCAGTGCGTGTGTCTGAGGAAACTACCAAAGACTAGTCAAAAACTATGTAGCAGGATTAGAGAAAGCAACTCCCATAGCTCACACAGGGTCAGAGACAGTCCTGTTCCCACCAGCCAGAGTGGAAAAACCTCATAATTAATGGGACATGGGCTAGAGTACTCAGAATGCCACACTGATAGGGGAAGATTGGCCCTAGAGTGAACACAGCTCTGATCTCATCTAGCATCGTTTAACAGCAGATCCTTGGCCCAGTTGCAGTGGCAGTGGTGGTACAATGCTCTGCAATGCGGGAAGCCATATGGACGACTGGGATTCAGTTCCCAAGTCAATCTGTACATGCCAGGTGCTCTCACACGAGCCCATGATCATGGCTGGCTGAAGGGCTTGGATTGAGGATCACAACATGATGACGGTCTCTCTCTCTCTGTCTCCTTCCCTCTTCCTTGAAGGACATAAATTAACTAATAATAATAATAATACACTTCTATAAAACTGATGGATCAAAGAAGAAAGCAAAAGGGAATTATAAAGTATTTTGAACTTGGCCCTTCCCTGATGTCACAGGCAATAGGTGGGACATGGCTGTGTAATACTGAAGCCACTCGGGAAGGCTTGCAGTTTGTGTCCTGGGTCTGCCTCAACATACAGGAACACCCATGATGCCGGCTGTCTGCAGGGCTGGTGGAGGATCACGATATCAAGACTGTCAAAGAAACCTGTCTGTCTCTCTCTTTTTCTTTCTCTCTGTAAATGTATTCATAAAGAAAATATTTTAAACTAACTTAAAGTAAAAATACAACATCAAAATGCATGGGATTCTGCTAAAGCAGTACTTATGGGGTACATTATGGCACTAAACATCTACAGGAGAAAAGGTTACCCATCAACCGCCCTTGCTCCTACTATAAGAAACCAGAAGAGCATACAGAGTGCAAAGTAAGCTAGAGAATACAAGTAGTACAGATCAGAACAGAAATCAACAAAATAGAAAAACAAAAACAATAGGGAATCAGCAGTTAGCATAATGGCTATGTCGCTGGACTCCCACATAGTCGACTGTGGTTCACGTCCCAGACCCGGTGGCTTAAAACTCACACCGGGTGTGTGTGCGTGCATGCCCAAGATCCCAAGAGGAGAATGGAGGAGAAGGGATTGGGGCGTGACCATTCCCCTGGGGTGTGATTTCTCGCTTTCTGTCTCTATGTCTCTCTCTGTCTGTTTGGCGAGCGCACGTGCCCTATAGCGAAAATCTCTCTCAGAAAATTAAAAAAAAAAAAAGAATAAAAAAAATAGAGAAAAGCACTGAAATAAATCAAAAGCCATTTTTAAAGAAAATTAGTAACATTGACAAACCTCTACCAAGGGAAACAAGCAAGAGGACACTAATATCAGGAATGAATCCAACTGCAAATTGATGAACGAGTCCAGATTTGAATCCGGACATGACCAACTATGAAACTACAGTGACAGAGACTCCGGGGTGTCTAGAGCAGCTCACCAGATGGACAGTCAGGTCAATGTGACCTTACATAAAGTTCTCCTTGGTTTATAAAAGTCTCTAACAAGTTAAATGACCTTCAAATTACAAATATGTAATCCAAATATTTCCTAGCAATGTCTATTTGTAAAGACTTTTATATTGAGTTTAGCTGGTAGTGTGGTGGTTAAGATGGCTGGATCCCACAGGGTCAACTGCATGATTCAAGTCCTATGCTTGGTGGTTTGAAAAACACACTGGGCACGTGTGTATGTGTCCAAAATCCTGGAAGGATGGAGAAATAGAGAAGAAGGAATTGGGGCAAGGTCATCGCCCTTGAAGATGCTTTCATACTTTCTTTCTCTCTCCCTCTCTCTCTCTCTCTCTCTCTCTCTCTCTCTTTGACTCTCTGATGAGCACATACTCTTTGGCTAATTAAAAATAAACAAATAAAGACTTTAAAGATAATTTTTTTTGGAGAGGTTTTCAGTATAGGGCACATGCACTTGCCAGAAAGACAGAGACAGAGAGACAGAAAGCAAGAAATCACCCCCCACACCCAGAGGGGATGACCACGCTGCAATCCCTTCTCCTCCATTCTCCTTGGGATCTTGGGCACACATGCACACGTGCCCGGTGTGAGTAGCCATCAGGTCTGGGACTCGACCTGCAGCCAACTACATGGGAGTTCAGCAACATAGCCATTACGTTAACTGCTGGTCCCAAAGATAAATACTTTTGAAAAAATGTATATGTGTTACTGTCTAGATGACAGTCTATAGACTCTATAATGAATTTTTAAAATAATAACTAATTTTAAAATATTTGGTAAATCATCTGACATTTCAACATTAAAATAATTTTTAAATATAGTCTCAAATTCCGTACTTCTTTTCAATGAAGAGTGTTTGCTAGAAAAACAAAAATAATTATGGCTTATATTTAAAAATGCTTTAGGGTGGGGCCAGCAGGTGGTGTGGTGGTTAAAGGTACTGGACTCCACATGGCCAACCATGGTTTGAGTCCTGGATCTGGCGGCTTGCTTTCTCACTTTCTCTCTCTCTATCCCTCTCTGGTCAAATTAAAATCAATAAATAAAGTTTTAAGAAATCCACTATTGGGACCAGCAGTTAGAGTAATGGCTATGTCACTGAACTCCCATGTAGTTGACCGTAGTTTGAATCCCAGACCTGGTGGCTTAAACTCACCCTGGGTGCATGTGTATGCATGCACAAGATCTCTAGAGGAGAATGGAGGAGAAGGGATTGTGGCATGGCCATCCCCCCTGGGGGGTGATTTCTCACTTTCTATCTTTCTGTCTCTCTCTGTCTTTCTGGCGAGTGCATGCACCCTATAGCAAAAACCTCTCAAAAATAATAATAATAATAATAAAGAAATCCACTATTAAAATTAAAAATTAAATATTGAAAAAAAAGAAATGCTTTATGGCTGGCAACAGGTTTGAGTCTGGGCTATACTAGACTTTAGGTAGGCTGCCTCCTCTTCTAGATAAGCATGGGAAGTAACTACAGAGCTAATCAGAGCAATGGGACAGGGGTGGGGAAATAAAACTTAAGCAGGCTGTCCTCTGTCTCTCCAATCTGAATACAGCTGGTACATGAGTTCATCTCCCACACAAAATAGCCTTTGTTTTATTCTGTAGCTTACTGGCTTTCCACTGTGAGGAAAAGGAAAGAAGTATGGTTTGCCTCGACTTGTCTACTTACCATGAGAGCATTGCATTTTTAACTTGCAGTGCAGAAGAAGTATTTCTTGAATTTTGCCTTTACTTTAGTTTAACCATTCCCTCTCAACTTGCACTTGAAAATATTCGAGCCCACAGAAACATTGAAATAACGGTAAAATAACACCATGTGCCCCTTGCTTAGCTTCAACCGATGTGATTCCGCCATAGTCCCCTTGTCTCCTTGTCTCTGTGTGTGTATTTTTGCTGACCTATGTGAAAGTAAATTGCAACTAAAAGTAAATTGCCATGGCGATCCTCCCCTAAGTATTTCAGCATGAAATCTCAAAAAAAACCAAGAATGTGTTCTGATAAAACTAGAGGAATTTAGCATTGATGTGACGCTATCACGCATACATGCCTGTGCGCACATGTGCACACAGTCGACCCTCACATTTCCGCACTCGTCAACTCATTTTTTTTAAGAATGGTTTTGCTTTGTCTGCTGATTCTGAACCCAGTCAAGGATCACACCTTGCATTTACCTGTCATATTATCGAACACTTTTTAACCCACGGTAAATGTGTCTGATTTGCCGCTCCCAGTAATAAATCTCAGAAAAGTGAAAGCTTGATTCTGCAATTAATTCAGAAGTAATCATTCTTGAAGTAAATCTCTAAGTAGCAGACATACTGCTCTCGAAGGCCGAAGCAGAGACTTCATTAAATCATCCTTTTGAATAAATGACATAATTCATTTAGAAATGGTATAGGGCATGAAGTCAAAGAAATCACTGTTTGCCAAGCCTCACATCTACCATTTTCTTCACAAATGATGTTGGTGTTTGCCAGGTGGCCAGTGGGTGATATGTAAATGTCAGCTGCTGGAAACTGCTCATCAGCTGTGTCATCACAGATAAAGACCTCCTGACACCTTCGGCGTCAGTCATAAATGCTCAAAGCTGGGTGTCTTTAAGGCAATCACCTCCATGGCATCCCTGGCATTGTTTTCCAGTCTCTCCTTCAATGCTTTGATCCTGTGGAGCCTGGAATCCAGAATGCCCAGGTTCTGGTCTGAGCTTTGCCCGCTGGGCAGCTACAGAAGGTTGAGAAACCCCTAAAACACTCTTCCTTTAGCTGTACAATTTTCTTAGCTGTAATGAGAGCATATTATCTCAACTCTACCCGAAAGCTGTTGTGGGTTACAAATAAGAAGGAAGGTGGGCATCATGTGCCCATCAGAGCCAGCCCTCCTTTGCTACCACGATCGTTCTTCCCTGGGTCAGCCCTTCCCCACTGTTTGAAGACAGGCAATGAATCAGTCCTTAATACTTTCTTCACCAAATTAAATAGCCTCATTTTCTTCAATAAAAATACCCCAGATCTAGATGCTCTGCTCAGCTTACTGCAGCCCAAGAAGAACCTCTCTGACCTTGACTTTGATCAAGCCAGGTGTCTCAATCCCTTGAGCAATTGATCACAGCCAAACAGAAAGCTTGCCATTATTCTCAGTGACATTTCGCAGAATTGGTGTTTGTCTTTCATCCCTGCCTCTTGAATGCTTTGAGAATCTGACACCTGACCTCCTGGAGGCAATTACTGGGTTGTCGGAAAAGTCATGACGTCTTTTTTCTATGTTTTTCAAAGGTCACTTATTTATATAAAGAACCGAGATCGATCAATGATATATTGCCCATTTTGTTCGATAACCTTTTGCCATAATTCCTCGTTCATAGAAGGACTTTTCTTTATTGGCGAAAAACTGAACAAGGTGCTGATTTACAGCCTCATCTGAATTGAACATTATACCATGCAAAGAGTTTGGAAGAAAGCAAAACAAATGGAAATCTGACGGCACAAGGTCAGGCACGTATGGTGACGCATCCTATCCAAGCTCCAGTTATTTTGATGGGTGCTCGCACTTGTGTGTGGTCTCACGTTATTGTGATGGAACACAACTCCTTTATGATTAATGAGCCTTAGAAATTTCTGGATAACGGATGGGTGCAAACTGTCCAATTGCCAACAGTATATATTCCAATGGACTCTTTGGCTCCTTGGTAGGAGATTAAAACACATGACACCTATAAAATCCCACCACGCTGAGAGCATAACCTTCCTCTGATGAATCTCTGCTTTTGATGTGGTTTGAGGCAAATCATCATGTCAGGACCAAGATCGTTTGTGCACCGCGTTGTCATAAACAATCCCCTTATCATCACCAGTTGTCAGTCGCTTCTAAAACGGATCATTTGGGGCCAGCAGATGGCATAGTGGTTATGTCACTGGACTCCCACATGGCCAACTGAAGTTTGAGTCCCAGACCCAGTAGCTTGAAAATCACGCCAGACACATCTGTGTTCATGCCCAAAATCCCAGGAGGAGAATGGAGGAGAAGGGACTGTGGCATGGCCATCCCTGCTGGGGTGTGATTTCTCACTTTCTCTTTCACTGTCTCTGTCTTTCTCTCTCTCTGGTGAGCACAGGCACCCCAAAGCAAAAACCTCTTTTTTAAAAAAGGATCATTTTCTCACATTAAATGAGCATATTGCAGATGTTTATACGTGCCATCAAATGAACTTTGAGTTCACGAGGAACCCAAATATCAAGCTTGGTTCCGTATCTCAGCTTCTTTAGGTGGTCGTGAAAGCTTGAATTATGGGTATTTGATGTTTCTGCAATCTCTCACATAATGTAACGTGGGTTTGACTCAATCGATGCCTTATTTTGTTGCCATCAACCTCGGCGGGCCTCCCTGACCAAGGAGTGTCACTGAGGTCAAAATTACCAGCACCGGGGCCAGTAGATGGTGTAGTGGTTCTATCATTGGACTCCCACATGACCGTCCAAGATCCAGGGGCTTGAAAATCACACAGGGCGCATGTGCCTGCATGTCCAAGGTCCTAAAAGAAGAATGAAGAAGGGATTGCAGTGTGCCCATCCCCACTGGGGGTGTGGGGGCATGATCTTTCACTTTCCCTCTCACTGTCTCTGTTTCTCTCTCTCTCTCCCTTCAGCAAGTGCTCTATGGCAAAAATCTCTAAAAAAAGACAAAATCATAGCACAGAATTTTGTGAACCGTCATTGGCAGTGATGTTCTTGTAGAGCGTTGTAATCATAAACTTTATGCAACTTTTCTCAAGCTTGACACGTGTTCTTCCCTTTACAGAAGTAAAACAATAAAATATGGTAAAAATACAGTGTGATCTTCCATTTTCAACTTGTAAAATCTCCAAAACTCAATCAAATCACTTCATTTTTTTAGAATGAAACTAGAACTGATAGCTATCAAATGACATAGCAATAACATAGATGTGGATGACTCTAATACTTCCAAAAATGAACTAGCACCATCTGTTACAAAAATGCGACATGGCTTTTCCAACAACCCAATATTTGCTCCTTCTAGTCATCTGAGAATTCTGCGTGCACAGCCCGTACAACATCACCCAAGCCATCATATAAATGAACTTTTTGTTTGTGAGGGCACATGCATTCACCATAGAGATGGAAAGAGAGGAGGGGAGAAAGCACCTCCCAGGGGAGCATGGGCACGTCATCATCCTCTCTTCTCCATTTGGTCAAGATTTTGGGCAAGCACACATGTGCACCTGGTATGTTTTCAAGCCCCCAGGGCTGGGACTTGAACTGTGACTGACCACGAGAGATCCTACCCCCTTCACTACCAGGCCACAGAGCCAGCCCAACACTATATAACTGTTCAATTGAAGCACACCATCAAGTGCTCCTTCCAAGATGACACTTATTCATTCATCAGTGTTCTCCAGATACACTGTTTCCCGAAGCTATGAACCCGCAGGACTGCACTATCACTCAACACCGTTTATCCATTCATTCATTCACTCAGAGTTACTAAGCACCTTCAGGGCTCAGCACCAACCCCTCAAAGACAGAGAAGACACAGGCAGTGCCTTTAGCTTGTCCACAACAAAATCATCCTGATTGTGATGTCCCTGCCATCCTCCTTATCGGCTCATTTGGTAAGTTCCTGAGAAGAAAATGACTTCCTCTAAGAGACCTAGGGCATCCACTTTCTTTATAAAATAAACATTCATTCCTGGGACCAGCAGTTAGCGTAATGGCTATGTCACTAAACTCCCATGTAGTCAATTGCGGTTCGAGTCCCTGATCCAGTGGCTTAAACTCACACCAGGTGCTTGTGCGTGCATGTCCAAGATCCCGAGAGGAGAATGGAGGGGAAGGGATTGCGGCATGACCATCTCCCCTGGGGGGTGATTTCTCGCTTTCTGTCTCCCTGTCTCTCTCTGTCTCTCTGGCAAGCACACATGCCCTGTATCAAAATCCTCTCCAAGAAATAAATAAAATAAACATTTAGTCCAGAATTTGATGAGAAATCAGCCTAGATAGCCCCTAGTCTGACAACTGTCCTTACCTGACTGTCTAATTTCCCATGAATTAACTATACTCTACACATGCCCCAGCCCCATTGCAGCTGGAACATTATTTACCTAGGACCTGCCCACCCAACTCCATTGATTGGCCCAGGGCCCTTTACCTGTGCCAACCAGAGTCCTTTACCTGTGAATATATTATATAATTGGGTTCCAGAGACGCTGGTCTTAGTCTCATTGGGCTCTTGAAAAGGGAAATTATCAACCTAGGCTCTGTGGGCTGCCAAGTTTACAGGCAAGAGAAAATTCATACAGGTGTACAGTGGAAGCAGCAGTGAGAGCAATCTGATTTCCCAGTTCTGGTTCATTCCTGAGGCCTGGTGGAGGCCTGTTCTCACTCCCTGAGACAGCTCTGCACACTTATAGTAAGCTCCACTTCATTTAAGCAGTTTAAATTGGTTTATGTTATTTGAAATGTTAATATTCCACCTAATACATAATACAGAAAAGGTGCCATTAATACTCTATTTTTAGATCCTTTCTTTGTCCTCTTTTTGATAATTGGAACACTTACTGATTTTCCATTTTTACCCCCTCCCACTCCCTCCAAGAAATCTCACTAGTTAACACATCTACAAGTCCCTTTCTTCTCTGGAAATCTTTTTCATCTAAACCAAAATGTATTTCACCTAAACCATCTAAATTCATGTAAAGCACCTATATACACACTCTGCACCTACCCTGGAGCCTAGTCCCTTCTATTTTATGTTTGTTCTACTCTGCCCAATTTAAGATTTGTTCTCTGAGACTCGAAAGGCAGAAGCAAAGCATCAGAGTGAGCGTCTGCCTCGTCTCTGCTGCCTGTAGCATTACACCGACTCCTCTAAACAGCCCTGAAGACACGATGCATGATGGATACCAGTGTTGGTTCAGAACCCTATCTCCCGCTTACTAGCTATGTGACCTCAGAAAAACTAGGCAATCTCTCTGTTCTAGTTTGTTTCACTCATAACTGCAGAAGGCATTCGAGTCTGGGTAATTTAAGAGATTGGAGGCTTGTTTAACTCATGGCGTGGAAGTCCAAAATCAGGGGCCACATCCGGTAGGGGTCTTCTGGTTGCATCACAACATGGAAGATGGCAGGAGAGCATGGTCTGTGTTGTGTGTGTGTGTGTGTGTGTGTGTGTGTGTGTGTGCGTGTTCTGGTCTTATTCCTTCTCCTCATAAACCCAGCAGGAGTCAATCACTCCATCCCACTTTAATCACCTAATCCTTGCCAAAGACCCCACCTTACCACACCATAAATGAATCAAATTTTCACCCTCTTCATCCCATTAAAATTACTCAACACATACATTTTGGAGGAATGCATTCGAGCTCTCCCTTGGGGCCCACAGGTGGCGTGGTGGTTAAGGCACAGGATTCCCACACGGCTGTCCCCTGTTCAAATCCTGGACCTGGCAGTTTGCTTTCTCACTTTCTCTCTCTCTGGTCAGATTTTAAAATAATAATAATAAATTAAGTTAAATAATTTTTAAAAATTCAATAGCACTCTCAGTGCCTCAGAGTCATCAGCTAAAAATTAGAGACAACATCAGGACCTAACTCACAGGGCCCTGGTGGGATTTCTGTAAATGAATGAACACAGGTAGAAAATAGGCCCTGGTTCACTGTC
>NW_006159919.1:1723492-1743740 GCF_000334495.1 Tupaia belangeri chinensis
TCCCTATTCTGACTAAAGCTAAAAGAGGCCTCTTTTGTGTATATGTTCAAAGTTTCTGTAAGTTTCCATTTTAGTATTGTCATTTTTTTTTTCCTTCCAAATTTCTTGTTTTTCCTTGGACTCTTCTTGCCTTCTTGTGAGCAGGGAAAGAAATCAAGACACCTACAACTTTAAACGGCCTCTCTTACCCATAAAGAAAATCCACCCCTGGAATGTCCCCCCACACTCTCCAAGTAGGAGCCTGACCCTGCCTTTCCTGCCCTCAGCCAGGTTTGGCACCTCCTCCTCCTGCTGCTGCTGCTGCCTCCCCCAGCAGTCACTTCCACTCCCACCCCATACTACAAAAGTCAGGCCAGCAGGCAGCACCCACTAGTTGAAAGACCAGTGTTACTTCCCAGGGACTGGGCAAACCACCTCGATGGAGCTTTTCAACTTGGACATTCTTTATAGTGAAACAGGGAAGACCTTCATCATACTCAGATAAAACAGCACTGATAGCATGGAGTTGAGAAGGCTCTTGTAGGAAGCTCTGACTTCTCTCTCTCTTGTTGCTCCTCCTCAACCCCTCCTTAATTTTCTTCTAGTGAAATAAAATTTACCAAGACTGACCTGGAGAAGCTGGAGGTCCTCACTAAAGCAGGATTTACCAAGCAACACTTGGTTTAGGCTTCCTGTTACCACTGCCCAGCCCAGTATAGGACAAGCAGGGCTTAAAACAAGAAAGAGAAGGAATTGGGGAGATCCCTTCAATATTCACTGGTCACATTGCATTGAGTAGGTTGGTGTCCTTGGACACTGAGGAGGCAGACAGGAAGAACTGAGGTCCTGCCTGTGAGGAGAGGTGCTCCCAGCAAGGGGAGCCAGGGGGAAACCTAACCACAGCAGAGCTGATAGATTCTCCAAACAGGCTAAGACCCAGTTCATACTGCCTTGGAAACAGAGTGAAGCCAGAGTGGAATCTTATAGGATACACCCCAGGATGACAAGGGAAAGGGAGCAGGAAGCCAAGGGTGGCACCAGATAGTAACTACAAGACTTTCAAAGCAGAGCCTGCCAAGCACCGAGTGAGAACAAGCAAGACGCTGACTGTATTGAGTAGCAGATTCCCTGTAGGGCAGGAGCAGGGGTAGGGAAGGGAGGTGGGAGGCCTTCAAGGGAAACTGGGAAAGGAGCTTTTTTGGATATAGTTTTTCAGCCCTGCCTTCTGACTCAGAATCCCCAGGGTGGGGCCTGAAAAAATCTACAGGCAGATAAGCCTGAGACCTAGTGGACCCAGTGTGGGAACCAGCCCTGGGCAACAAAGAATCATTGACATTTTTAAGCAGAAGAATGATGTAACCAGATTTGTTCTTAAGAGACTATTTTGTGGCAGAATGGAGAAACAAGTGGAGCAGACAGAGACTGAAGAAGAGATAAATCAGGAGATTATTCCAGCTGTCTCGTGGAGCTATGATAAATGAAAGCAATTGGGAGGAAAGGGGGCAAATTCATGAGATATTTCCCAGGTAGAACCAACAGAACTTGATGAGCAATTAGATGTGCATGCTGAAGGAGAGAAGAGTCAAGAATGATTCCAAAGTTTCTACCTCGGGCTCCCAAATATTTTGAAGCCCTTAAGAGAAAGAGAGAGTATTAGGGCGGGTAAAGAGAACTTTCAGTGGGGTTTGCTTTGAGCAGGTGGCACAGGAGATGTCAGGCATTCCACTGTCCAGAGATGAGGGCAGTGAGAAACGGCTTCTGTGGAAAGGAGCTGAATTTAAAATGCAGATCAGGAGTGGTGACTGACAGGACATTGCTGACAAAGCTCAGGGTATAGAGAGGTCAGAGCTGGAGACCCAGAAGCGACAGCCAAGAGAGAGGACAGAAACCTGTCTAACGTGGAGTGGGAGATAAAATGAGAGTTTGCAATGCTAACCCACAAGGGAAGGTTCCAGGTTTGGGCCCAGAGACCTCCCTGAGCAAGCTGGACATGAATCTGGGACTGATCATGGCTGAGGCTGGGAGTGAATTGCAGCATTAAGACTTTGTTGGGAGTACCTGATTTTCTCTCTTTCTTCTGTCTTCCTCGCTTATAGAGGAAATGTGTAAACTTGTAAAAAATAAAAAATTAAATCAGGTGAGAGATTGGGGTAGAGGGAGTGTCAAGGAGAGAATGAGGATGTCCTAATGCCTGAGAAACGTCAGATCGGAGTGGGACTGAGACGTGTTCATCCTCTGTGGCAATTTCAAGGCCATTGGTAATCTAGGGAAAGTAATTACGGAGTGTTGGGATCTGAAGCCAGATGGCAGCAGGCATCGGAGGCCAGGAAGGGAAGACAGTTGTAGACTATTCTTTTAAAAATTCCTGAAGGAAAAGAGGGCCACAGCAGTAGCCAGAGGAAATGGCAGAGTAAATCATGCAGTCTTTTCTTTTTTTTTAACTTTTCACTTTATTAAAATGACTTAATGTAAGTCATTGGATATAGTTATTATTTTCTACATTCTATATAGTCCAAGAATCATTAGAAATGTTACTCCTCCAATTCCTAACAAAGTATTTGCAGAGGTGGTTGTGGTCTCAGCAAGTTAGGGAGATCTTTTTTATTTTTCTTTTTTTTTCCCAGTTTGAATACTTGAAAACAATACTTTCTATCCTCTTACATTCTTGCAGTAAAACATCACAAATACGAGGTTACAGGCAAGCTTACATGATGCTGACAAGAAGAAATATGAGCAATAAGATTTAGGTTCAAGGGGACAGGCAATGGTGTAGCATTAAAATATGACACTCTGAGGTTGGCCCACTTCGGAAGGTTCTAGGTTCATGTTCAGAGACTTCTCTGAATACACCAGGCACATGTGTGCCCCTCATCTAGGGCTAGATTTTAGCATTACCGCCCTGTTGGGATGCATAGTCTCACCCCCACACACACACTCATGAAAGAAAATAAACTGACAACAATAAAGAGAATGGACTTCAAAGTCCATGCTCCTTGGGTAAATTTCACACCATAGATGTGCCACTATGAAGAGTGCGTCCCATTTAATCTTCATGACAGGTAGGTCATAATATAAATAATTACAAACGTTTATATAGTGGCTATTAACTTTCCAGATGATAGCGTAAGTGCTTTAATATGTGAACTCATCTAACATTTGGGGAAAAAAAAATATGATTCCAGGGCCAGCAGGTAGCATAGCGGTTAAGGCACTGGACTCCTGCAAGACTGACCGCGGTTTGAGACCCTGACCTGGCGGCTTAAGAATCGCTCCAGGCCTATATGTATACATGTGCAAAATTCCAGGAGAATGGAGGAGAAGGGATTGCAACATGGTCATCCCCCCACCCCCTGGAGAAGGGTGATTTCTCACTTTCCCTCTCTCTGTCTCTCTCTAGCAGGCACACAACACCCCATGGCAAAAACCTTTTGAAAATGTATTATCCCATTTTACAGATGAAGGAACTATAGTTAACCCAGTCAAGGTCACTTAGCAAGTAAATGGAGATGCATTTTTTTCAACAATAATTTTATTCTATTTAGAAAGTTAAGGGAATGAATCTGGCCCAGTGGCTCAATGGTTAAGAAAGCTGGATTCCACATTGCCAACTGCAGGTTCAGATCCTTGCCCTAGCAGCTTGAAAAACACTCTGGGCATGTGGGTGTGCGTGCTCAAAATCCCAACAGGATAGAAAAATGGAGAAGGGATGGCAGCATGACCATACTTCACTGGGGGTGCTTTTTCTCCTCGCCCCCAGCAAGTACATGCACCCTATGGTAACTTAAGAAAAACAGAAAGGAAGATTTTTTTTTTAAATAGCCAAATGTAAAAGAAGATAAAAAGGGATAAAGCCAGAAACAAGTCAATGTTTTCCAGCAAGAGAATTGATTCACAACTTGTGGTTTATTTAAATAACAAAATACTACTCAGCAATAAAAAGAAGAAACTGGTATATCTTTAAAAAAAGTTATACTGAATGAGAAATCAAGTAATACATACTTTTTGGTTCCATTTATATGATGTTTGTTTTAGAACCGATGAAACAAATTCCCAATGGTAGAAGTCAGAATAGTGATTACCTCGAGGGTACAGGAGTGAGGGAAAGGGTGGAGGGCTTGTGACAGGGGCTTTCTGGGGTAAGGAAAAATGTCTTTCACAAAGGTGAAAGCTCCAAATGAAGTCACGTGTACATCAGTTTTAGAAAATAGGAAAAAGTTGGAGTTAATGGAGCAGGGCCAAGGAGCAAGCTGAGGGCTCAGTTAGCAAACACAGACACAGGCTTAGCTCCAGACAAGCCCCTAAGACCCAGGAAGTAGGAAGAGCCAGCTCCCTGATCAGCAGAAAGTGGGGGGTGGTCAGCTGTGGAGTTGGCATTAGAAGGCTTGTGTGTCCTTTCAGCTGAAGGACACACTCATGTGTGGATACGGGAAAATCATTTTCCAAAGTTAAAGGAGGCCCTTCCTTTCATAGATGAGGGCACAGTGTTAGTGATCTATTCACGGTTATGCCAGCTAATTAGCCACAGAGCTGGAATTAGCACATAGTTCTTTATATCAATAGAATAAGTTGACTGGCCTTGCCTCAGTGTTCGAGCCTTGCTAATCAGGGCTCTTAACCTTGCTTACTCAAGGCAAACGACAGACTTCCAGTATTTTTTGTTTGTTTGCTGTTTATTTTCCATTTAATAAATATCTATTAGTCACCTACCATTTGCCAGGTGCTGGGCGTTAAAATTCCAAAAAGAAAAAGCCACTGTCCCTGTTCTCAGACAACTCCAGCTTGGTTAGGGGAGCTCCCCGTGAACAGATGACACACAGCATGAGTACTGGAATGGGACAGGGGAGATCGAGTAGGAAAGGAGATCAAAAGTTTACTGGTGGCCTGAGCAGAGTTAGAGCAATTCTGCCAAGTAAGAAGTTGAGGGGTCTTCATAAAGAAGAGGTTTAAGCTTCTGAGAGGATGGGACAGGCTGAAGGGAACAGAAGAGAAGAGTTTAAGAATAAAATATTCGCTCTGAAAGCACAGGCAAGCACGTGTGCAAAGACAAAAAAAGCAGCCCTTCCCCTACTCCTTACCCAAGACCCGAAGTCCCAGAGACACAAATCTAGCTCCTCTCAGCAAAGGCCATCAGCCAAATGGGCCCGTACTGCCAATTAATGCCAAAATTTCCCCAAAGAGAATGTCTTGCATATACCCCCTGAGAATAAATTCATCGGAAGCTCAACATGCGCTTATTCTACAAATAGCATTTCCTAGGACTGAGCATTGGTGAGCAGAAACACAGTGCTTTCAAGCACGTTTCGACCAACACAGTTTTCTTAAAATGGTCACCCAAGCCTGTTCCACAGGCAGTAGCCATGGGCATTAAACTGCCGACTTCATCCACCCATATCTCCTGCATCTAAAGACTACGCACACTTGCCGAAATGCAGTCTGCAGCTCCACCAGTGATGGCTAGCAAAAACAAAGGCAGCACGAATGAAAAATTAATGGAAACAGTTACTTCCATAAGAAAAATGATCTACTTTCATCTACCTTTGTATTGATTTTTAAACAGCCCTTTAATTGGAAATGGATAGTGTTATCCTAAGGTAAAGGCAGGCACAGGGAGCCCCGTGTAATCCAGTCCTTTGTGGGCAAGCTCTTAGCCATGCAGCTAAGCTTTACCTTGGGAGGCATAGCCTCTCACATTCGCTCCATCCAGCCTGAAACCTGATCCTCCCAGTCCTTGACTTGAGTCATTTGAAGGTTATGGATAGCAATGACACCCTCCTATTCCCATGTCCATCAGCCCTTTGGAATCACCTCTTCCTTTTCATTTAATTAAAATAATACAGCCTCAATCTACATAACGCAAGAAGTCCCATCTCTCCCCATAATTTTTAGGGATTCCTTGGGGAAGTTTTAACCTTTTCCCCATACTCACCTATCATATCTCAGTTGATTTCAGCCTCAAATCTCCCATCCCTTCTTATCTCACCTGCTGTGGTCACCCCCGCTCCCCCACCCCCATTCCCCACACTTGGCCATGAGCTTGGGTATAGCCCACATCTTTGCCCCTTCAGAGACCCTAGCCTAAAGTAGCGCTAGGTTAGCTTAGTTAAAATTAGTTCAAGCAGACCACTGCGAGTTGGAGTGCAGAAACATCATCTGCCTTGCTCACCAAGTGCCAACCCCCAACCTGGATCATCATAGCAGCTTAAAATAATAATAGACCCAGCCTGGCTGTGGTGGTATAAGCAGGAGGACACCTCTGCATGATGGCTGAGGCCACACGGGAGGCCCAGGTTCAGTTCCTGGCCCTACCTGAACAGTCCAGGCGTGGTTACACATGACAATCTGTGGTCTTAGCTGGCTGAGAGACTGGGAAAGGAGAATTGTCATGTGATAAGACCCTGTTGAGAGTCTCTCTCTCTCATAAGAAATAATAACAGACCTATCATAGTTGAATTCACAAAATAGAGGAGTGATTTCCAAGAGCTGGGGAGAGGGGGAATGAGTGTTTAGTGAGTATAGAATTTCAGCTGAGGGACCAGCAGTTAATAATGGCTATGTTGCTGGACTCCCATGTAGTCGACCGTGGTTCAAGTCCCAGACCCGGTGGCTTAAACTCTCGCCAGGCGTGTGTGCGTGCATGCCCAAGATCCCGAGAGGAGAATGGAGGAGAAGGGATTGTGGCATGGCCATCCCCTCTGGGGGGTGATTTCTCGTTTTCTATCTCTCTGTATCTCTCTATCTCTCTGGAGAGCACACGCACCCAATAAGAAAAAACCTCTGCAAAAAAAAGGAAATAAAAAAAGAATTTCAGCTGAGAAAGATGAAAAAGTTCTGAAGATACAAGAGGTGGTGGTTGTGTAACAATGTGAATGTATCTAATGCCACAGCACTGTCCACTTACAAATGGTTAAAATAGCAAATTCTATTTTTTGTATAGTTTACAACAATAAAGGAAAATGGAATGATGCAAAGACAGAAGAAAAGAGGACTGCAGTTCATAATAAAAATGACCTAAAACTCAACGTCTGTCCTCAGGGTTCCTAAAATTTCCAGCTTGTGGTATAGCTGGTTCAGAACTCTCCATTGTGAGAGCTTCTAACCTATTCATAATGCAATCCAATAGGGAGGGGAAAAACATGCACATGCACACATATATGCACGTGCATATACATAGGTAAATATATATGTATGCATACATATGTGCATATATTTAAAGTTTTTTATTTAATTCTTCCATGAGCAGTTGAGACAGAAAGAGAGAGAGACAGCACCCTCAACAGTCATGACACCATGATCTACCCCAACCTCAGCCAGCCCCAGATCGTGGGCACACACGTGCCCACTGTACTCAGGGAGGTCTCCAGACACAATCCCAGAACCTTCCCATGTAGGTCAGCCTCTCAGAGAGTTGCATTCTACTGCTGCACTACCATCTGGTCCCATCTAGCTATACATTTTAATTCATTCTTTAATTTTTTTCTATTTTGGGGTAAATTTAAATATATATGATATTTGTTATACATATGGAAACACAAGTATATAATTTTTAAAAGTGAACTTCTATTAGAGGAACATTATCAAATACTTTGTACTTCTAAGTTGCATAATCACCAAACTTTTAGAAACACTCAAAAGTGTTTCTATAATGTGAATGTGTTCCCTACGCCTCCCCCCCACCCCCAGATTCATGTGTTAAAACTTGGTGAACCATGTGAAGGTGTTAGGAGCACAGGAACTTAGTTCTATTGTATGTCTAAGAGGCAGAGCCTTTAGGAGATGATTCGGATTGGATAAGGTTACCAAGGCAGTCTCTGCACATAAATACTGATGGCTTTCTAAGGAAAGGGAATGAGACCAGAGAAAGACACAGAGACACAGACATACTTTGCTCTGCATGCTCTCTTGCCCTCTACCATGTTATGATGTCCTATAACGCTTGCGACTTCCCACCAGCAAGAAGCCCCTTCCCAGATGCAACCCCTGGATCTTGGACCTCCAAACAATGAGCTGAATAAACCTCTATTTTCTTAAGTAATTCAGACAGGGTTTTTGTTTTGTTTTTGTTTTTTACTGGCAACAGAATGGACTAGAGCAGATTATTTTTTATTGTCTGGCTTATCCTACTAGGCTATGAGCTCCACGGGGGCAGGAGTCTTTGTGTGTCTGTTCAAACATGTATCCCACACCCCCAGAATGGTGCCTGGCAGCCTGTTGAGGGTCTCTCTCTCTCAAGAAGCAATGTAAATTTTAAAAAATTAAAATGAACATGTGGCTCAGTCATGTTGGCACAAGTGAGAGGGTACTTCCTATGTGATAGTTGAGGCCACATGGGAAGCCTGGGCTCATTCTTCAGCCCAATCTAAACAGGCCAGGTACAGTGGCATGTGCCTGTGATCCTAGCTAAATGGGAGGCTGGGGCAGGAGGATTGCAAACATGATGAGACTTCATCAGAAGTACCTCTCTCTGGGCCAGCATGTGGCACAGTGGTTATAGTGCTAGACTCCCACATGGCCAACAATGGTTCAAGTCCCACAATTTGCTTTCTCTTTGTCTCTCTGGGGAGCTCATGTGCCTTATAGCAAATTAAAAATAATAATAAATATAATTTAATTTTTTAAAATTATCTGCTCCACTCCTGTTTGCATGAACTCTTTCATTTAGAAAACAAAAAAAGGGAAAAAACAAACATATAGTGAAGCCTCAATAAAATATAAATATGATTACTGTGATTATATTTAGCTTCTTCATATATGAAGTGGGAGACTAAATCAATAGTTTTCAGAGGAATTTAAACGTATTGCAAAAATACTGAACTATTAGGTTGTCTGGAAAGTCATGACACATATTTTTTTTAATGCAAAAATGCACTATGACTTTACCGACAACCTAATAGATAACCAGGTAATTTTTAATCGTAAGAATCTAATAAAAAGAAATTTGAATCCACAGAGCAGGTGGGCTCACCTGGCAGGGATAGAGTGAGAGCAGTGCCCCCGAGGTCCAGACCCAAACTCCCCAGGCTTCCTCCTCAGTCTCTGTAGGAACAGTGCCCATTTACAGTCATCCCCGAGGCTGGTGAGAATTAAACACTAAGCTCCTTGGCGAAGTGTCTTATGCTTCATCTCTGCTCATCCCTAACCTCTTGTTTTCATGCAAGGGAGGAAGCAAAAGAGAGTTGGTTATTAGGAAAATGCTCAAAAGAGAGTTGATTATTAATACACTTTAGACTGCTATAGCTCTTAGATCTCTTCAATCCAAGTTCAGCCCTGGAAATGATGGCCAAATGTAATAGATGATGGTTAATACTCACATCATTCTTTGAAGCCATGGGCAACCTTCTGGACTACCCTCCATGGGCTACTGCTAATCTGAGCTCAAGGTGTGGTGGCAGTAGCCTGGACAAGATGTGCAGAGCAGATCCAGTTCCTTCAGTTGGTAGCTGAATTGTGTGCAAATAATTTATATTCTGTAAGACTTGGCTTCCACATCTGAAAAATTAAGATAAATAGGGTCCATTTTACCTGTCTCACAGGGCTTTTGTGAAGATCTATTGAAAAACTGGATTCCAGCACCATAGAGAACCATGGAGAGGCCCAGAGCTACCAGAGACCATCTGAGGCCACCTCTCTCTGAAAAGGCCTGGACACACCCTTGCATCCTGGGCATGAGGTCACTTGGAAATGGAGAGCCTGGGGGGGCTGCAAGTTCCTACACAATGGATCCTCATGTCTGATCCTAATCATTCATATTCATGGCTTGCCCAAAACCAGGCAGGTTAGGAAGAAAGTATCCTGGTTGAAATTCTATCCAGATATCCCTGGCTTGTCTGTGATTAAACAGATAGTGGATCTCACTTCCACTGTTTCACAAGGCAGAGCTGGCCATTGGCTCAGTGGGACTCTCTTCCTCCTGCCAGCCTCACTAGCCCCTGTGGAAACTGGCCGTGAGAGATCCATAGGCAGGATCCCTTATCTGGGGGAACAGTTAGGGTGTGGAGATCCAGAGGAAGCCACGAAGAGGACTAATGGCATAAACCAGGAAGCACATGTCGCTGGACCGCCTTGGCAAGTAAATGACTTGGGAAAGCGAAAGCAGGCACATCTAGTGCAAAGTTCACCTGGAGGCTCGCTCTGCTGTCCCGGACAGGGCTTCAGGAAATCTGGCCGTGCTCCCTACACTGGGTGGCCTTGAGCAAGTCATGTCACCTCCTCGGGTTTCTATAAATCTGAAAATTGATGGGTTGAACTAGAATCTTGTTTCTCAGATGGATACGTCTAATCCCAGTTTACTAGATGGTAAAAATCTGTAAATTACTCATCCTCCCCAAATGCCTATTTAACTTGAGATTGGGAAAGACAATTTTCCATTAAAAAAAAAATGCTTATGGTATATAATTCACATCTCACACAATCCACCCATTACGTGTACAATTCAATGGTTTTAATATGTTTTCAGAGTTGTAAATATTAACTCATTTCTATCCCTCCAAAAGAACCCCTGTGCCCTTTGGGCCTCACCTCTCATACCCAGCCCCCCAAACCCTCCCTCCCATTGGTAACCACTAATCTACTTTCTATCAGATTTGCTTACTCTGGACTTCTCATATAGATGGAATCATACAACATATGGTCTTATGAGGATAATTTTTATATGGAAACAAACATCTATGTTATGAAGAGAATTCCAAAGTTACATGCATTTCTAAACACAAAAGATATTTCAGAGAGATTTCCCTTGAGCCTGGCAGCTTCATGCTAAGCCTGTTTCCTCTGAGGATCGCAATTTACCTTCCCCTGCCCCTTGGGCCACTTTGTAGAAATTTTGGGTAGTGCTTTACTTAATGATATGCTTATGGTATATAATTCACATCTCATACAATCCACCCATTACGTGTACAATTCAATGGTTTTAATATGTTTTCAGAGTTGTAAATATTAACTCATTTCTATCCCTCCAAAAGAACCCCTGTGCCCTTTGGGCCTCACCTCTCATACCCAGCCCCCCAAACCCTCCCTCCCATTGGTAACCACTAATCTACTTTCTATCAGATTTGCTTACTCTGGACTTCTCATATAGATGGAATCATACAACATATGGTCTTATGAGGATAATTTTTATATGGAAACAAACATCTATGTTATGAAGAGAATTCCAAAGTTACATGCATTTCTAAACACAAAAGATATTTCAGAGAGATTTCCCTTGAGCCTGGCAGCTTCATGCTAAGCCTGTTTCCTCTGAGGATCGCAATTTACCTTCCCCTGCCCCTTGGGCCACTTTGTAGAAATTTTGGGTAGTGCTTTACTTAATGATCTTTTATCCCCATTCTAGCTCCAAAGAACCCAAGGCCCAATAAACCTGAATGAATTTTTAAGGAGGAACTATTAGTGACCTTCTTCATCACTTTCTTCCTTCAGCCCCTCATCTTTCCATCTTCTCTTCATCCAGGGGTCAACAATAAAAATAATTGGAAAAAGGGACCAGCAGATGGTGTGGTGGTTAGGGTGCTAGATTCCCACATGGCTGACTGTGGTTCGAGCCCTGGACCTGGCGGCTCGTTGGCTCACTTTCCCTCTCTCTCTGTTGAGCATGTGTGCCGTGTAGCAAATTTAAAAAATAATAATAATGGTAAATAAAAATTTAAATAAGTTTTTTATAAAATTTAAAACAAAAAGGAAAAATTTTAAAAAATAAGATTACACCAATAGTTTGGAGGCAGGCTGGGTCTGCTCACCCTGCCCGTCACCTCATATCACTCTCCTAGAGACACTTCACGATCTGTGTATTCACTGCACCATGGAGGGCCTGGTCCTTGAGACACGATGGTGCAGTGTAGTGCCAGGGCAATAAATGTCTGCTAAAAGAAAGAAAAGTTTTCAAAGAGATGAAAGAAACCGAGGGAGGGAAGGAGCAAGGAGGGAAGGAATGTACAAAGGGAAGGAGGAAAAGAGACTTGAAATTAGTTATCTTGAAACTTGTAGCTTCAAGAGTTGAGCCTAGAGCTGCTAAATACCTAAAGGTGGAATTGAAAAAAAGAAGCAAAACATTCAATGGACTCAAGTATGCAAAGTGATCTGTGAATGGTAATATGTATGGTAATATCTTTGACTGGACTAATACACAGTATTCATGCTGGGAAAACTCATTTTACTTGCTATAAAGATGTGCAGTGACCTGGGACCTGCAGATAGCATAATGGCCATGTCACTGGACTCCTGTGTAGTCATCTGCAGCTTGAGTCCCAGACCCAATGGCTTAAACTCATGCCGGGAGCATGTGCATGCTTGCCCAAGATCCCAAGAGGAGAATAAGAGGGGATTGCAGCATGGCCATTCCCCCTCTGGGGGGGTGGTATTTCTCGCTTTCTGTCTCTCTGTCTCTCTCGGTCTTTCTGGCAAGTGCACGCACCCTATAGCAAAAACCTCTCAAAAAAAAAAAAAAAAAACCTCTCAAAAAAAAAAAAAAAAACAAGATGTACGGTGATCTAATGTAAAAAGGAAATAAAGAAAAGAAGGGGAAAAAAATCAATGGTTTAAAGAATAACAAATGTAATTAGAAAATACTTTGAGAATTGTACTTAATGTCTTCCAGGCTCATTTAGCAGCATTTCATTGTGTTCTATGATTAAGCAATATTCCACTTTGTAAATGTATTTTTTTTTATCTTTTCATCTATCCATGGACACTCAGTGTGATTCCATAGCTTGGCTATTGTAAACAGGTTGAAATAAACATGGGAGTAAAAATACAAGAAGAAGAAATTGCCAACCTTATCAGCCTGTTAGCTGTATAACACCTTACCATGCTGAAATGCAACACCTGAAGGGCTTTGAACTTGCACATGTCAATAACTTTGATTTTCATAAATCATTATTTCCCCAACTCAAGACAACAAAACCAACTCTTTGCTAAGGAATCTGAAAACGAAGAGGTTGGAAGAGGGGAGTGGGTGTGTTACTAAGCCAGGAAGCATAGCATTTTTAATTTATAAAGTGCTTTTCCCTATATTATTTCATTTGACCTTACCAGGAGCATTGTGAGAAAACCAAGGCAAGTGATATTTAGAGTATGTCTGATGAAACCATTGCATTTAAGAACACAGTGGTTTAGCACACATGGGTTCTCGAATCCTCCTGGTTTAAATCCTGACTCTGCCCCCTGCTAGCTGTGTGACCTCAAGGACATTGCTCCACCTTGATTATGCTAAGGAACACAGGCCGAAGCACAGCAGCACCTGGCTGGACCTCAGGGGAGAAAAGTCAGCAGGTGCCCGTCTGCCCTGCACTCTGGCATCCAGCTTAGACCACTGCACAGCAGGGTGCGCCCAGCTAGTGCTTGAGAGAGGTGTCCTGCCCCTTTGTTCTTCCTTTTTATTGGGCATAAAAAGAGCCTTGAGGCTGAGGAACAAATTGTGCAGGGTGCCAGGAAGTCTGATGTGGGCTGCTTAGTTGGGTGCTGGGATGCCAGGTGTCTGGGACCCACAGACAGCTAGGACATCCAGACCTGCACAGCTCCTCCCACCAACGGGAGGAGAAAGCCCCACCTAGAGACCATTAACCAGGCAGCTTGAGTCATCAGTCTTAGAACAGTTCAGGAAATCTCTACATCCTTTCTAATCGGTTCCTTATCTGTAAAATGGATCCACCAGTGCGTCCCTCAAGAGCTGAGGTGATGGTTAAAATGAGAAGGGCATGTAATGACTTTTGCTCAGAGTCTGGCAGGCTGACAGCGCTTGGAAAAGGCCCTGTCCTTCCCACAGGTAGGAGTGCTGGAGTCGGGATCCTTGTCTGCCACCTAGGTGCTGGTCCAGGACCCCTGCAGGGACACAAGGCAGCCTCCCCATACCACAGCACTGTTGGCTCCATGCGCTCAGCCTCAGAGGAGTTTCATGACTACCTATGGGGCATCTGTACCAGGGTACCTGCTGCCCTAAGATGCAGTGGAGCTAACATGGAGGCATGGAGAACCTTTTCTATTCAACATGCACTTCTCTCCACTTCATGAATCCAGGGGCTAAAAGGAATTTTCTGGGAAAAAGCAAATGCACAAATTAAGCTTGCATGTTAGATATTCACTCCAGCAAAGCTGCCCAAGAACTGCCGAGGTCCTACAGATCTGAGAGAGAGCCTTTGTCTCCTGGGAGAGGAGTAAGCAGGGTATGCCCTGTCTCTCACTCCTCCAAAGTGCAGGGGCTGCAGGAAGCACTTGTCCAAGGGAGACAGCACTCGGCCTGGACTCAGTACTGACCAACCCTCACCTGCTCACCAGGCGCCCACTCAGCAGGCAGGCTCCTTTGAAGAAGCTCTTTCCTGACAGTTCTAGGCAATCCTCACAGCCCTTCTCCCCTAAAGCCATCACCATAATGCAGTGTTCTCCTGGAGCTTGGGGGAGGGAGCACACAGCACTTTCCCCACTCACTGCTATCAAACCTCCAAAACTGGCTCACCTTCTTGCTGCAGGAGAACCTGAGGGCAGAAGCTGTGAGGTGTCCAATAACGCAGGGACACTGAACATGTAGGAACGCATTGTGACTTTGGGGAGCCCAAGGCAGCCTTCCTGGGCCCCTTCCTCCATAAAAAACTATTAATGATATATTTTGTGATTGCATAGTTATGAAGACAGATCTAGGCTGGGTTTATATGTTACACATTTTATATATATGTATATATATATACATATAAAATATATATATACATATATATTTATGAATTATATTCATTATTTTCTTCTGATTCTAAAGAAATTAAAATGAGGGAACCAGCAGTTAGCGTAATGGCTATGTCGCTGGACTCTCACATAGTCGACTATGGTTTGCATCCCGGACCCGGTGGTTTAAAACTCACGCCAGGCACGTGTGCGTGCATGCCTAAGATCCCGAGAGGAGAATGGAGGAGAAGGGATTGCAGCATGACCATCCCCCCTGGGGGGTGATTTCTCGCTTTCTGTCTCTATGTCTTTCTCTGTCTGGCGAGCGCACGCGCCCTATAGTGAAAACCTCTCCAAAAAAAGAAATTAAAATGAAAACATTTCTGAGGGCCCTAGGCCTTATGCTGCCTTTAGCTGGAAAAGCTGGCCCTGAAACCAGGACAATTAAAGAGCCTAGAGATACTCAGAGCCCACAGCCCGTCCTCTTCACTCTGAGCCAGTCACTTGGCCTGCAGTATTTAGTTAGTTGATTAAAAGGAACTCTCCATGTAAAAGTCTCCAAGTGCTGAAATAATAAGTTAGAGGCAGATTCCTTTTAACAAAACCTGAAGCTCCACTATAAGAATGGCACCAAGACAGGCCCAGCTGACAGGCCAAACACATGGGTACCCAGGATCCTATGACGCTGAAGGGCTCGGGAAGAGCGATCACAGCCAGACGAGACCCTGTTGAGAATGTTCCTCTCTCTCACGTGTGTAAGGAAAAAAAAAAAGAATAACACCAAGAGAAATGAAAGAAGAGAGAGGTTTAAAACAAAATATTTTAAATTGTTGGTAGCCTTAGTATATGTACATGTGCACGCACACACACACACACACACACACACAGCCAATGGTGAACCTGGTGTTGTGACTTTTAGCTAGGAGAGGAGTTTAGTTTGAAAAGAGTTCTTTTCAGAAGCTAGAGAGAACTTTCATCGTATCTGGATAGAGAACAAGCCCCTCTGTGGGGTTTTCACAAGCAGTTTCCTGCCGTGGTCCAGACCCGGCATCAGACATGGAAAGAGGATGGCTGGGCTGCACTGCCTGCCTGGAGGGGCTCACCACCTAGTGCAGCCCGATGTAGAGAGGGTCTGGGTTTCACTCTCCAGTGAATCGGAACCAGCACGGCAGGACCAGCTACACTCACAGGGCCCAGAGCCGAATGAAAGCATGGGATCCTTTGGTGTAAAAGTTCAGAATTTTAAGATGACAACGTAAGAGCACTAACCCAAGTGCAGGAGGCTGATTTCACGCTCTGTGTCCTGCACAGCCACACACCCAAGACGATGGCCAGGGTGCAGTTCAGACGATGAATCTAGCCCAGCTGATGACGATTTCGAGTCTAGCTCAATGGGTTCTGTGCGTGGATTGTCTTTGTATTATTGCTATATTACTTTTTCTTAAAATACGAGATTAAAAATATGTGTTTCAATCTTTTGTAGAATACTGGCAAAAGTTGGGTTCTTTTCATGCTATATACCACTAACTGCATACATTTTTCAACTAATAGAAACTCACTTCATAGACAACTTCTCCAGAATCAATTACCAAGACAATGACGCCCCCTGCCACAGCCCAAATTCATGATCCAGAGACCCTGCCCGGCTGTAACTCATTGCTGCGGCCTGGAGCTATTGCTGCCTTTATATTTTTTTTCTTACTTTAAGTTTTTTTAATGTATTTTTTTCCCATGAAAGAGAGAAAGATAGCACCAGGGTCTTGATGATTCAATCCACCCCCAGTTTCATCCAGTCCTGGATCACGAGCACACACTTGCCCATGAAGGAGGTTTTGGGATGTGAACCTAGAACCTTCACATCTGAGTCAGTCTTGCAGAGCACTGCATTTTACCACTGAACTGCCACCTGGCCCCTCGTGTTGCCTTTAAACACAGTACAACAAGCAATGAACTGGGATGCTGTCAAGTCTGACCTATGTAGTCCAGGTTCATGTCCAGAGATCTCCCTGAGTTTTCCAGGTATGTGTGTGCCTGTGATTTGGGTCTGACTGAGGCTCAGGGTGCATTGTGGCATCAAGACCCTGTTAGGGGTGTTATCTCTCTGTTGCACCCATGGACGAAAAAAATAAATTTTTAAAAATAAATTAAAATGGTGTGGTAACACAGAAGGTTTAAGTTCTGGCAACAAAGACGTTTTAAAAATTTCTTTCTAGGGACCAGCAGTTAGCGTAATGGCTGTGTCGCTGGATTCCCATGTAGTCGACCACGGTTCGCATCCCGGACCCAGTGGCTTAAAACTCACGCCGGGCGCATGTGAGTGTGTGCCCAAGATCCCAAGAGGAGAATGGAGGAGAAGGGATTGTGGCGTGACCATCCCCCCTGGGGGGTGATTTCTCGCTTTCTGTCTCTCCATCACTCTGTCTGTGGCGAGTGCATGCGCCCTATAGCAAAAACCTCTCGAAAAATTGTTCTTTCTATATATTTTATAGCAAAGTGAGCCAAATTCACCTCAAAATTTGCTAAGAAATTCTCTAAACTACATAACTAAAAGAATGTAGAGTTGAAGAGTAGAAAAGAAAACTTATTTAAAAATTTAGGTGAGGACCCTTTTTGGGGAGTACTCAAAGTCCTCTTAGCCCTGAGCTCTGGGTTCCTGGCATCATGTGGTCTGCAGAATCTCAGTCACGATTCAGGCTCAGAATCCACACCTCACGGGAAGGCCAATGCCTTGACAGCCTTTCTTTTCTCTGGAGGCCCTTCAGAAAGAAGGCTCTGTTCTCATCTGCTTAGAATCCAGCCAGGCCCTCTCCAAGTGATCAGCATTTCAAAAGTAGACATGAAAGTCTACCTGGAAGGTGAGGAAGACTCCACGGAAGACTCAAAACTGTGCTCTGAAGCACATGGGTTTGGAATCCTATCCAGCTTCATGGAAGGCATGACTTCGCCTCACTAAGCCTTGATTTGTTCAACTATAAAATGGACATAATGCTCCATTGCCATGAATTACAGTGGCGCCATGAGTGGGAACTGTGACAATGAAAATGAAGCCCTTTTCTTAAAACCATGCCTGGCACACAGGGGGAATCTAATAAATGTTGGCTAACTCTCACAATTTCTGCCCAGTTCTCTAAAGTAAAAATACTCAAATCAGAAGATTCAGAGAAGGCAAGGGGTTAGAAGTGTTCTAGGAGGAAGGATGCTTTTTCTTAAAATTACTGTTTTCATTTTCCCCAAATTTCCCTGCAAGAGGCCTATCCAGTTATCTCCCATGAACCCCTACCACAGATTTTATCTGTGTCCTTTGGTCTCTAGAAATGGCTCTAGATGGTTCAGTCTGAGATTTCCCTGAGCATGCTGGCCCACACCTACTGCCCTGTGCCCCCACCTACCATAACAAGGGAAGTTGCTCCCAAGAACTCTTCAAGTTTGAAATTCCTAAACTATGTTTTACCTGTTTAAATTAACATCAACATGTCTGTCTACACATAAAAGTGGATGAAAACATTTTTTAATGGATTTTTAGATATAAACAACTGAGCCATCTTAGGTCCTGAGCAGGCAAGAAGGTAAGACTCTAGAGATTTAAGTCTCCAAAACTGCTTAAGTCTCACCCTTATGGGACATGATTTGGGCCCTAGAACAACTCAAGAACTACCACCATGGATCCAAAAAGCTGGCTCTGACTCCTACAAATTAGCTAAAAATCAGTCTTTATTTCAACGGCTAATAATTCACTGTGAATCTCCAGAAGGAGAAAATAAAATGCAGTGCTCCCTAAATAAAATTCACTGTAAAATGCTTTTATTCAGAGTTTAGATGCATGCCTGCCATGAACCATTGATCTTAGGCATAAAGCCAAGGTGGAAGGTATAGTTTCCGGCCACAAAGAGAGTGAGCAACTAGGTTGAGGCCACATCGGTGCCATATTGAAGGACACATGACCATTAGTAGAAAGCAAAAGGCATGTGTCATGGGTTGAGATGCATCCTCCTTTTTTTTTCTCACTGTCTTTCTAGAAGCTTATGTTATGGGATGTTCTCTTTGCTCTTCCATAGCATCAGTCAGAGAGTCTGTCTGTCAGGCTCCATTCCTTCTCATGGCATTAGATGCCTGACCTCAGTCCACAGTTGGGATGAGGCAGGAGTGGGGAAACCAAATTTTATTTTAGTGCTTTCTATGACTGTACTTTCCACCATCAAATGGGATTTTTCAAAGCAGTCTTTCTCATTGTCTTAAAGGATGAGATTTATGATTTGGAAGTAATGGCCGCCAACCTCATAAACGGAGCTTTAATATCACTAGAGACATTCTCACAATTGGCCTAATTCCCAAGACTCCAATGAAGAGTGAACTGCCCTAGGCAGAAAAGGATTAAATCCACCCAACATCATAAAAATATACAATGAGCTCCATCTTTTCTCATTTTGCAGTGATGGTCATGCTGGGCAGAGGCCCTGTGGACACCATCCTCTCTCTCTCCACACTGCGCCCTCTTCTTAGCCTCCACATGTGCTAACTTCTGCTCTCGCCATACCCTGCCTTCTGTATCTAGTCTCAGCCTTGACATTGACCTGGAGCTATTCTGGTTCCATGATGGTCAGTATCTTCTCTTGAAGAACTGAGGGAATCCAGAATTATTTCTGGATGTTAGGAATATGGGCTTGTTAATTAATATAGACTAATTAAAATCTTATATTCACCTCACCCTGGGAGATGTGTGAAAAATCCTGCCCTGCTTTATAGACTGTGACTTCTGGAAAATTACTTGATTGTTCTGAAACTTCTTAGTCAGCTATAAAAATAAAAAAATAAAGAGGCAAGACATTTATGGGACACAGAAATGGATAATTAGCTGTTGATGATAACATGTATAGTATCTTCAACTGGACTGGTGTGAAGCATATTCATGTTGAGTAAATTCAGTTTATAAGCTAAGTGATGAGCAGAGATTGAATGTATACAATAAATTAAAATAAAATATAAATAAAGAAAAATACATATATAAAAATGTAACTTTATGTATCATCTCACTTCGTATAAAATCCTGTGAGATGGGGGCCAGCAGGTAGCATAGCGATCAAGGCACTCCCACATGACCAATTGCAGTTTGAGTCCTAGACCTGGAGACTTGAAACTCATACTAGGCGTGCATGTGTGTGTGCCCCGAATCCTGAGAGGAGAATGGAAGAGAAGGGATTGTGGGTAGCCATCTCCCCTGTGGTGTGATTTCTCATTTTCTGCCTTTCTGTCTGTGTGTCTTCAGAGAGCACATGTGCCCTATAGCAAAAATCCTCAAAAAGAAAAGAAAAGAAAAGGAAAAAGAAAAAAGAAAGGAATCCAATGAAGATAAAGATAAAGTGAGGAAAAAGAGATCATTAAAGAGATTGATTTTTTAGAGAAGGCAAGTAAGGGTGTATTGGCTAATTCAATAACATGTACATATCGTATTCAGCACAGTAAGGAATAGGGAGGCTAAAGCAGTTTCTTCTCAAAAGAGCTCACATATAATAGAAGAGATGACAGCTATGCAAATAGAGATATGTCAAGACAGTGTAAGTCTGATGGTACTGTTTATGTTAACGGTAAAGTGCTATTGAGGCTCAGAGAGAAAATATGGGACATAAGG
>NW_006159919.1:1743771-1749712 GCF_000334495.1 Tupaia belangeri chinensis
AAGAGACGTCTCAAAAACGTCACAGAAGAGAATATACTAAGTGTTAAAAGATTAGCAAGAATATGATTGGCAAACGATGCAGAGGAAGGATGTGGGAAAGGAGTAATTCCATTTGTAAAAATGGAATTCATACCAATGATGGGGGAGGTAGCTGGAGGGATGAGTCTGCAAATGGAACAAAGGGAAGAAAAAGTAAATAAGATAAAGAGGTACCATAAAGTAAAGAGGAGGGAGGGTGAGAAAACTCACACCTGATAATCTCACTGTACTTTGAAATACAGAAAAGCAGAAGATCCTCTAAAAGAAGAGCTAAGGGTCAAGGCCAACAGAGAAAGGTTTGAAATAGCAGTGAATATAGGTGCATTTGAAAGAAATGAAGAAAGGCACTGCAAAGCAACCTGGCAGGCTCTACTGAAGTTCGAAACTCCTAAGGTGTTGTTTACCATAAATAACTTTTTAGGACTAGGAACTAGAGTCATAACTGTCGAGGGAAGAGAGATAGCCTCCTATAGAAAACAATTAATGCTGATATCATATAAAAAGCATTAGTGAGTTTGTCAAGAAAAATAGCAAGTGATTAAAAATAAGTGAAAGCCCAAAAAGATAAACAGAATTCTAAAACCAGCCTACATCTTCATAACATTTCCTGACAGCAGCAAGCTTAAATTTTTATTTTCACTGCCTTAATGGGTAAAGAAAATGGGGCCCAATCAATGCAGTGAGTCTAACACACCCACCCACCCACCCCTGCATCAAGCTCCAATGGGTTGTATCTTCCATGTAAGAATGAACTGGGAAATAGCCTCATTTACTCTCTCCCTCAAAAGGTTGCAAGGGTTTTGCTTCCTTGAACCTTGAACTGAGGAGAAAGGAAAACCTCAAGTCAAATGTTTAGTTTAAAAATGTCAATGACTGGTGGTATTCCTGGGTGCATGAAAAAGGCAAAATACAAATTTTCCTAGGAAAGACTCATTCTTCCAAATATCAAATAATTTCCTCAGATAGAAGAGTCCAATCAAAAATCATAAAATATATAAGGAAACAAAACATGAGCAACTAAAAGCACGAAAATAAGCAGAATTGAATCCACAAATATTTTAGATATTGAAATGGTCAAGACAGAGAATATAAAAGATATATTTAATGTGTTTTTTAAAATAAGGTAAGGCAGATCAGCAGATGGCATGATTGGTTAAGGCGCTAAATTCCCACATAGCTGACTACAGTTTGAGTCCCAGACCTGGCAGCTTGAAAGTCATGCCAGGTGCACTTGTGTATGTGTGTCCAAAATTCTGAGAGGAAATGGGGAAGAAGGGATTGCTTTGGTGTCTTCCCCCTTGAAGGTAATTTCTTACTTTCCCTTTCTTTGTTTCTTTCTGTCTTTTCCAAGGAAATGCATGTGCCCTATAGCAAAAACCTTCAAAAAAAAAAAAAAAAAGGAATTTTAAAAACATAAAAAAAGCAAGAAACAATACATGACCATTTTTTAAAAAAGAACCTAATAGAGTTTCAATTTTATTTACTAATTAAAATGTGAAACTCAATAGCTGAGTTTAATAGCAGATTAGACACAGTTGAAGAGAGAATTAGTGAACTAATAGTTTTAAGAAATTTGATAGAATATATAGACATTAGAGAGTCCCAAAGAAATTAGATAGAATGTATCGGAGGGTCAAAGATATGAACAAAAGTTTATTAGATAAGAAAGAGAGAATGAGATTGTTTTAATATATGTCAAATTGGCATTCTAGAAGAAGAGCAATACAAGAATGAAAAATATATTTTAAAAGATGAAAAATAATCACGGTTAATGGAAGACATTAAATCATAGATTCAAGAAGCTTTAAAATATCCAATAATGAGTAAATAACAATTAAAATCATCATGCACACCAGCTACTTCACAAAGAAACTATTTTAATATAAAGAAAAGAAAGAAAAAAGTAGAGTGAGGATTTTTTTTTTAAGAGAGATTTTTGCTATAGGGCATGTGCGTTCAACAGAGACACAGAGAAACAGAAAGCAAGAGATAACCACCATCACCGCCCAGGGGCGATGGCCATGCCGCAATCCTTTCTCCTCCCTTCTCCTCTCAGGATTTTGGGCATGCACTCACATGCACCCAGCATGAGTTTCAAGTCACTGATTCCGGGACACAAAACATAGTTGGCCAATAGGAATCCAGCAATAAAACTATTACAACATCTGCTGATCCTGAGGGAGGATCTTAAAGAGGCGAAAGAAAAAAAGGCAGATTACGTAAAGCAACACTAATTAGATTAACTAGACCGAGAGCTGACTTATCCTCCAAAAGAAAGAAGACAGAAAATCATCATATATCTAACATTTTATACATACTGAAAAATGTCTCCAGAGTTAGAACAAAGTAGACTTTTTTTTATTAAGAAAATATTGGATGAAACACCCCCCCCCAAAAAAATAAAACCAGAAAAACCTCTTACAAAGGAAATTCAAAAGGTTATATCTCAGGCTGAAGGAAAATGGCTTCATACAGACGATCTGAAATTCAAGGGAAAAAAAAGAAAAGAAAAAGGTGGGGGGGTGGTAAATATATGAGTAAATCTAAACAAATGTTGATGGGACAAGATAATGTTTCATAGGGTTAAAAATTAGAACCAATCTGAGACCAGAGGAAGCTTCTCTGTTTTTAAAGTTCATGAGAGAGGACGATGAATGCATGAGAGAGAAAAAGAGACAGACACTGTCCACAGAGTCTGGTCATGCCACAATCCCCTTCCTTGAGTCCTCCAGTCCATTGTACTTTGAACACTTGTGTGTGTGTGCGCCTGGTAAGTTTCAGGTTGACCAGACTGGGGATTTGAACCATGCTCCATGTGGGATCCAGCTTCTCACTCCCTCTCTTTTTTTCAGGTTTACTATAGGGCGTGTGCACTCACCAGAGAAAAACAGAGAGAAGGAGGGAAAGTGAAAAATCATCCCACAGTGGCCATGCCCCAATTCCCTTGTCCTCCAGTCTCCTTTTAGGATTTTGGGCACATACACATGCCTGGCATAATTTTCAAGCCACCAGGGCTAGGACTCAAACTGGATCAACCATGTGGGAATCCAGTGTCTTAACTACCATGCCACCTGTTGGCCCCAGGGAGTGATTTTTGGGTAGAAATCAAGTGTTCAAAGACATAATACTGTTCAGAAAGAAAGACAGAAAGTTCAGGTTTTGATAGAGTAGTATTTCTATAATAAAGAAAGGAAATAAAGAAAGGAATACATCAAAAACATTTTTTGTAATGAAAAGTTAAAATAAGAAAATAACATTTTTTTTTAAAAAGGCAAGAAAAAGAAAAGGGTATGATGAATAGAAAGCTTTTAGTAAAATGGTATGTGTATATACATATATGTAAACTGCATTACAAACCACAATCAATATAGCATTTTTAAGTTTCGGCTGTTTATAGAAAAGACATTTTTAAAAGTTGATTTATTTATTTCATAGGAGACGGAGCGCAAGCAAAAGAGACAAGAACCCTCAACAGAGTCTCACATGGGGATCCTCGTCTCTTGCCTTTTCCTGATAGCCAAGATCACGAATACACACATGCCTACCAAGCACAGGTCAGTCCAGAAGCCAAACCCTGATCAGCACTGAAGAGTGTAGCACTACTGCAACATCACTGTGGCTGGGCCCATAGAAAATGCATTTAAAATTAAAAAAAATAAAAGGAAATCAAGTACTATTCCAGGTAAATACTAATCAAAGAAGCAGGTATACCTAAATTGATAGGACACAAAATAGACCTTAAGACATGAAACATTACTAGAAATAAACAGGATCACTACACAGTGGCTACAGTTTCAGTTTATAGATTAAAGATAGCAGTCGTAAACATGTGTATACCTAATAACATAGCTTCTCCTATATAAAGCAGAAACATACACAATTACAAGAAAAAATAGATAAATTCACTCTATTGTGGGAGAATTTACTGTGCTTGCCACAATAATTCAAATGTCAAAGAGAAAAAAAAGCTTTGAATATAGAATATTTGAACACTACTATAAAATTGATCTAATATACATTTACAGAAGACTGTACCCAACTAGAGAATATACATTATTTTCAGTGGCATAGTGAAAAATGTCTTGACCTGCAAAAGTACATATATAATTAAATGAATTGAATTTTTGTTGTGAATTTTTTTAAATTTTGCCAGAGGCACATGCACTTGCCAGAGGTGGGGGACAGATGGCAGAAGGGACAAGTGAAAAAATGCCCCCCATCTGGGACAGTCACATCGCAATGTCTTCTCCTCCATCTCTCCCTCCTTTTGGGATTTTGGACATGCACACACACATCCAGTGTGTTTTTTTAAAGCTGCCCAGTCCTAGACTCAAACATTGCAGTTGGCCATATGGTCTTAATCACCATGCCATCAACTGGCCAAAAGTAAATGTTGTTTTAAACAATTAAGTTTTGAGGATAGTTTATTATGCAACAATAGATATCAAGAATGGCAGCAAATTCCAGATTATATGAAATTATCAAGACTGAGTTGGTCAGGGCCAGTAGGTGGCATGGTGGTTAAGATGGTGGACTCCCATATGACTAACCACAGTTCAAGTCCCAGACTTGGTGGCTTTCTTTCTCTCTCTTTCTCTCTGGTGAGTGTATATGTCCTATAGCAAATTAAATAATAAATTGAATTAAATAATTCTTTTTGTAAATAAAATTAATTTTTAAAATATTGAGTTGGAGGACCAGCAGATGGCATAATGGTTATGATGCTCGACTCCCGCTTAGTCGCCTGCAGTTTGAGTTCTGGACCCCAGTGTCTTAAAAATCACACCATGAGCATGTGCATGCATGCCCAAAATCCCAGGAGGAGTATGGAGGAGAAGGGATTGCATATGGCCATCCCTCCTGGGGGATGATTTCTTGCTTTCTGTCACTCTGTCTCTCTGGCCAGTACACACGGTCTATAGCAAAAATCTCTCTCTTAAAAAAAAAATACTGGGAACCAGCAGTTAGCGTAATGGCTATGTCGCTGGACTCCCACGTAGTCAACCACGGTTCGTGTCCCGGACCCGGTGGCTTAAAACTCACGCCGGGCGCGTGTGCATGCGTGCCCAAGATCCCGAGAGGAGAATGGAGGAGAAGGGATTGCGGCGTGACCATCCCCCCTGGGGGGTGATTTCTCGCTTTCTGTCTCTATGTCTCTCTCTGTCTGTTTGGCGAGCGCACGTGCCCTACAGTGAAAATCTCTCAAAAAAAAAAAAATACTGAGTTGGTCACAAACTTTGGAAAATCAATTAATGTAATTTACTCTATTAACTGATTAAGGGGGGGATTCATGATATCTTCTCAATTAAAACAGGGGAAAAAAGTAGCTTCTGAAATACTACATCCTTTCACAATTTTACAAAACAAAACAAACAAGTTCTTTGCTGCATCTACTGCGAGGATGAAGACCATTCTCAGCAATCAGACCATTGACATCCCTGAGGAACCCTGCGGAAGGACTTCAGTCACGTCCATGTAACGTCAGTCTCCTTGGAAAGAAAAAAAAGAGACTTCTGGTTGACAAAAAGTGGGGAAACAGAAAGGAACTGACTACAGTCCACACTGTCTGTAGTCACATACAGAACATGATCAAGGGTGCTGCACTGGGCTCCCACTACAAGATGAGGTCTGTGTACGCTCATTTCCCCATCAATGTTGTTATTCAGGAGAATGGGTCTCTTGTTGAAATTCGAAATTCTTGTGTGAAAAATACATTCGGAGAGTTCGAACGCAACCAAGTGTTGTTGGTTCAAGCCCAGAAAGATGAGTTGATCTTTGAAGGGAACAATATTGAACTTATTTCAAATTCAGCTGCTTTGATACAGCAAGCCACGACAGTTAAAAATAAAGATATAAGAAAATTCTTGGCTGGTGTCTGCGTCTCTGAAAAGAGTACGGTTCA
>NW_006159919.1:1749743-1755186 GCF_000334495.1 Tupaia belangeri chinensis
CTAATGAGTAAGATCTGAGAGTTCTCCAGCTACAGTAACAAGCCAGACAATTTCTACAGCCATTATATGATACTTTAAAGATAATAAAAGACAACAGTTGATTTGGAAAAAAAAAATCCAAAAAACAGAAAACTCTTAACAACCTAAGGATCTAAAGGAACTTCTTCAGCATAGTAAAGAATATCTACAGACATCAGCATTAATGGTGAAATACTACGTGTGTTCCCTTAAACATCAGGTACAAGACAAATGTTCTGCTACTGCTACTTCTAATCCATTTAGTACTAGAGATTCAAGCCAACAGAGGAGAGCAAGAAAAAAAATATCAAGCTTACAAAGAAAAGAACAAAGCTATTAGGTCTATAGATGACACAATTGTCTTCAAAAACAACTCTAAATAATCTATATAAAGATTATTAGCATTGGACCAGCTATGTGATCTAGTGCTTAAGGCAGCTGCATCCCATATGGCCCCTCGCATTATTCAAGTCTCAACCTGGCAGCTTGAGAAACACACGAAGTGCTGGTGCATGCATGCCCCAAATCCCAAAAGTCGAGAGAGATGGAAGAGAAGGCATTATGGTGTGATTAATGCCGAGGCAGAGAGGGGATGCTGTCTCCTCCCTCCCCTCCATCTCTCTGTCTCACTCTGGTGAGCACACAAACCCTTTAGCAAAAAAAGATTACTAGCATTGGTGAATTATTAGCATTTTAGTAAGATGCTAAATATAAAAGCAATAGGCAAAAATGAATTGCATTTTCATCTACCAACAACAAATGATAGAAAATCTATTTTCAATATACAATTTGGAGTAATATCAAAATTTTCTAATCAATTGGGGCTGGCAGGGGTCATGGTGTTTAAGGGCACTGGACTCCCACATGGCTGACCATGGTTTGAGTCCTGTACCTGGCAGCTTGCTTTCTCATTTGCTCTCTCTCTCTCTCTCACTCTGTTCCTCTCTGGTCATATAAATAAATAAATAAATAAATAAATAAATAAAGTTAAATAAAATAATTCTTGAGAAAAAAATTTTGAATCAATAAAATAGCATTTTCCCCAAAATTTATCTAAAGATTTAGTATAGTTCCAGTCAAAATACAGTTTTTCTGTTAACCTGACAAGCTGATTCTAAAATTTATATAAAAGTGCAAAGAGACAAGAATATTCCAGAGCCCAAAGCACTCCTGAAGAATGGGCATGTGGGTGTGGGTGTGTGCAGAACTTGTATCATAAGATATCAATGTGTAGTTTAAGTAATAGTAAATAAAACACTGCAGTATTAGAGATAAACAAACTGACCTCAAAAAGACCAATGTATACACAAAAATGGCAGTATTGAGGATTATGGGAATAAGTACATTAATGAAATGTTAATGCAGCTAGATCCCACATGGCCCACTGTGGTTCAAGTCCCAGACCTAGTGGTTGAAAAATCACACTGGGCACATTTGTACGTGTGCCCAAGATCCTAGGAGGAGAATGAAGAGGGGATTGCAGTATGGTCATGTCCCCTAGGGGAGTGATTTCTCACTTTTCTTCTCACGGTTTCTGTCTCTCTCTATATTTCTCTCTCTGGTGAGCATAAGCACCCTTTGGCAAAAAAAAAAAAAAAAAAGAAAAGAAAAAAGAAAAAAAAAACCCTCTAAAAGTAAACATATAGGAAACAAGAATTGGAAAATGATTTGTTGACAATAACATGTATGTTGATGTGCTTGATTGAGACAATATACAGTGTACTCTGGATGGAAAATCTCATTTTGTATGCTGTAATGATGTACAGTGAATGAATGTAAACAAATAAATTTAAATAAAATAAATTTTAAAAAACTCTAAAAGTAAATTGATTAATTAATTAATTATTTAAAAAAATAACTGTTGGTCCAGCAAGTGGCAAAGTGGTTAAGGCTCAGGACTCCCACATAGGTTGAAGAAGCTTGCTTTTTTCCCTCTCTCTGACTCTCCGCTGAATGCATGTCCCCTATAGCAATTTAAAATAATAATAACATTAATAATAAAATTAAATAAATAATTCTTTTTGAAAAATTCAAGAGAAATAGGCAAAAGATTTGAATAGGTGTTTCACTGTGGTTAATTTGCACATAAAAAACATGCCCATCCTCATTAACCAAGGGAATTCAAATTAAAACCACAATAAGCTATCACTTCACACCCACCAGCTTGGCAAACAGTAAGAAGAGTGTGAGTGTTGGTAAGGATGCGGTACACTTACTACACCACCAGACAGAATGTAAGCTGACCTAGCCATTTTGGAAAATTGAAGATACGTGGATCCTCTAATCCACTAATTTCACTTTTAGAAAAACTCTTGAACAAGAAGGCATTCTAGAATGTACAAAGCATAGTGTGTGTGGGGGGGGCTAATAGCAAAAACCTGAAAACAACCTAGAAGTCCATCAGAATCAGTATCTCCATAGAATGGGATGCAAGGTAGTGGCGAAATGGAAGAATTCACAACTACTGCTGACAAGATGCCTTTCGGGAGCCTATTACTGGTAGAAAGAGAAGAATCATGAACAGCTAAGACACTCTGTTATCATCATGTAAAGTCAAAAAACATACAAACTAAATATTCTAGTTAGAGACAACACTATATCAGATAGAGATGCAAAGAAAAGCAAGAGAATGGAGAACACACAACTCAACTCAGGTTAGTTACTTTTTTTTTTTTTTTCATTTGCTGCAGGACACATGTCCTCACCAGAGACGGACAGGGACAAAGCACTCCTCAATGAGGTATGGTCTGCTACAATCCCTTTTTCTCCATTTCTCCATCCTGCCAGGACTTGAATATACACACATGCGCCTAGTGTGTTTTTCAAGCCACTGAGGCTGGGATTTGAACTATGGTTGGCCAGCTGTGATCCGGCTTCCCTTAACCATGAGATTTCGGAGCTGGCCCAGGTCAATTACTTTTGACGGAGCGAGAAAAGGATGGAATGAGGGAAGAGCTGCACAGGAGCCTCCAAAGGTAAGAGCAGTGGTGTCGGTTCCATGGCAGTCCCCTGAATCAGAACCTTTTCTTCTGTTCAGTACTATTAGACACAGTTGGTGAGGGTCACCCAGGACTGCAACTGACATGGTCAAAGGTGCCTGTACAGGATAGCCTTCCCACGGTGGCCCGAGCTTCCTGTCCATGGGGCCGCAGAAGAGCCCCGTTATTAACCTCTTCAGTGGGCCTTTCGCTTTACCACTTGAGTTAGAGTCAGGGAAATCTTTGACTCTAATGCATGAAGTATCATGTAGGTGTGAACACGTGTGTGATCAGGGAGGGTCTGGTGAAGGATGGGGAGAAGTGAGAAAAGAGAAGAGAGTGGTGGTGCTACTGATTGGGGCCCGAAAGATGAGGCACAATAAAACAGGAAAAGTTATGGGCCAGCTCATCACAACACCTAGAGAAAATGAGGATTAACACTGAACGCGGCAATTAACACACATTGCGTCTACACTCGGGGCCTAATGAAATCACTCTGATTCTGGTGAACAGCCAGGGAAAAAACATGTGCCTGGTAAACGGCCATGTTGGAAGGAGGAAGAAAGGATTCTGTCAGTTCCTGCCAACTTCTTGTCCTTGCGAGGTTCTAGCATCAATTAAAAATGCCTCCATCCTGTTTGACCTGTCTACCAGGGGACAGGGTGGAATCTGTTTGCCTCGCTTAATACCAAGGATTGCTCTGCCTTCATTTTTCCTAAGCTTGGCTCTGACCTCCAGCCAAGCAGAAAGACAATCTAGTCCCTCCCAGGCCATTCATTCTTTGCCTAGGCTTGGGGAGGGAAGGTAGGTGATGCATGAAAACATCTCAGGGTAGGGGCCTGCTGAGCTGGTCCTGCATCTCCCAGAGAGCTAGGGCCAGGGTTGTAGCACAGGGCAATGGGAAGCCACTGAGGCTCCAGTTTGACTTTCTTCAGAGCTCCAGCTGTTGAGTCTTTTTTTTTTTTTTTTTCCTACGTTAGTCTTTTTTTAAAAGTTTTTAATCAACAAGAATCAGTGAAGCAGGGTTTATGGTGCAATAATTCTGCATGTTTTGTTATAAATATCCCCAGGCAAAGTTAAGGTTATTTCATAGGACTATCAAAGTTACACCCCCGCTTGGATTACAACAAGGAATCTGTGAAGCTGGCAGGAAGCGTACCATCTGCATTTGAAGAGACTTTTCTTTTAATAAAACGCATATTTACCTATAAAAGAGATTGACTAGCTGGGCAAATTCAGAGCCCATGAGAAAGTGTGATGTGGAGAACAGTCACATTATTTGAGAAATATAAAAAAAAAAAAGAAAAGAAATTCACCCTTCCACCCACTTCCCAGTAACAGGTCTTGTGGGTTTTGGCCATCCTGATGTTTATAATAAACTCTCAGAGCTCAGAGATTTCAGGTCCAGTACGGAGGCCTTGGTTCTAAAGAAGACCCTGTGGTCTGTGTTTTTGATCGAGTTAAGACCCCCGTTTCCTCTGAAAACACATCAGATGAAAGTTCGAAATTGCTCAATCCAGGATGAAAAGACCCTTCCGCAGTTCTGTTCCTTGTATCACCTGCAATCTTATTTATTTAGATGCTGGAGAAGTTCAACAGGGAAGACATCACCATTCTTTTCTATCACATTTCCCTAAAGCTGCAATTCTGGGAGCATAGTTTGCCCTGGGTAAGGAGGAAACACCTACAGGCATCAGATTTGGTCAGAAGCTTGTTTGTTCACTTACTTTTTAGTTTACTAAGTACTTCACCTGCTCTAGCCTCTGTCCGGGCATTTCATATTGGACCATCTCCATGACCTGGCAAGGCAGGCACCTGTCCCCTTCACACAGGTCAGCCTCAGATGTTGGGCAGGGCAGTAACTGTCTGAGAGTGCCAGCTGCTCAGTCACCAAGGGCTTGGGGACTGCCTGTTACTTGTCCTGGATCTTTCCCACCAGGGAACCCTTTCTGCTCTTCTCCCTTGGGACCCTCCACCATTCAAATGGGCAAGAGGTGAGAAACTCACGTGTGCATGAACCCAAGTGGCATAAATCCACCCAGAGGCCAGCTGGGTATGGGTCTTCAGGGTCTTGGACTATGAATACAGCAGGTGTCCTCAAATCAAATCACAGTTCTAGATTTTGAGTATGAGGACATGGACATTGACGGTAGGGCCACGGTGACCTCCCTCTTTCCATAGACTGTACCCTGTCCTTGGAAACTATCCCAGGAGTGTATCTTGGGCAGTTAAGAACCCCTGTCCCTGGGACCAGCAGTTAGCGTAATGGCTATGTTGCTGAACTCCCATGTAGTCGACTGTGGTTCGAGTCCCGGACCTGGTGTCTTAAACTCACACCAGGCGTGTGTGCATGCATGTCCAAGATCCCGAGAGGAGAATGGAGGAGAAGGGATTGCAGTGTGGCCATCCCATCTGGGGGGGGGTGATTTTTCTCTCCTGGTGAGTGC
>NW_006159919.1:1755217-1757502 GCF_000334495.1 Tupaia belangeri chinensis
CCCGTGAACAAAAAACCCCCAAAAAAAAAAAAAAAAAAAGAAAGAAAGAACCCCTGCCCCCCCAAAGCAAATGTATTCCTCCTCCTGACCCCCAGGCCCACATTTCTGAGCCATAAGATGTGGCCTGACAGGTGGTCTATAAGCCTGGGGAGGCAAGAGCCAGGCAGCTGCTTCTCTCCCTGCTTCTACCTAGGGTGGTGGTCACCAAACCATCAGGGCTATACAGGCCTGGGGAGAAATAGAATCTCCTTTGCACCCATAAATGCACATGAGGTTATGCATAACCTCAAGGGGGCTCAGCCAGGAATCTGTGGGGAATATTTGGAAGGATTTCTTTTCTCAGACCTCCTTACAATACACAGCTTAGGCTGCTCGACAACAAACTGCTGTGTCGTCGGGAAAGTCATGACGCAATTTTTGCATAGAAAAACATAGAAAAGTATGTCATGACTTTCCTGATGACCTAATAGTTCTCCCAGAGAAACAAACAGGGAGTTAGCTGTTGATTGTCAGACCTTTCACTGGAGCTAGGTATGATATTTGGGCCTCCCGTTAGAGGTGAATGGGTCTGGAGGTAGAACAGGTCTGCCCATCTTCATTGTGGAGCTGGAAGCTCATGTCCAGAACAACAGAATAACGAGAGGGAAAATGCCAGTCTCCATGCCCAGCTTTGCAGTTTGCGAGACACCATGCAATCCTTTGGGGCAGAGGCTGGGATACCATGCGACTCTATGCTTATGGGAGCCGAAGGGTTACAGCAGGTGAGGAGATGCAGTGAAAACTCTGGTTGGAGCTGCTCATGAGAAAGAACGGCCTCCCCCTCCCCCACCCCCATGAGCAGCAGAAATATACAGAGACAAAGAAAACACTCCCCTCAGGGTCCCAATGCCATAATCCACCCCCAACACAGCCAGCCTGGATCATGTGCCCAACATAATCAGGGAGGTCTCTGCACATGAACCAGAAACCTTCCCATGTAGGTCAGCCTCACAGAGCATTGCCCTACAGAACAGCTTTGACGAAGCCCATTGACAGATGCCTGGAATGTCTGGGGAGTCTTCATTATGGAGTGCATTTGAAAATGCTTAAACAGGGTTAGTGGTTTAAATGGCACAAGTGAACCTGCTGGCTGTGGCTTCCAAAAGGTGAACGAAAAGGATCTTGCACTTACCATTTCCACCAAATCCCTCTGGGGAAGCGCCTGAAGGAATGTGCCTGTGTCTCCAAGGGTGGCCTGTGCTGCCACCAACAGTCAGGAGGACACTGCCAAGGCCCTGCCCAGCTGGTTTGGCTTCTGCTGACTTCCAGCATTTTCATTCCAGAGGAGCTAAAAACCGATGACAAAATCCTTATGATAGCTTCTGTAGGCACCTTCCCCTCAGGCCCAGGTGCCTGGCAGGAAGCCGAGAAGCTCACCAGGTACCAGCTGGCCCAGAGGTGGAAGGGCTCCTGCCACTACTGAGCCCTCTGCCTCTGATCCAGCAAGTGCCCAGGACTCCTCTTTCAGGCTCCACACCTCTAACCAGACATGGGAGATGAGGGAGCAGTGAAGGGCACTTGTTGCTTATTACCGAGAACACAAGTCAAGTGCGGCCTAGTGGATTAGCGTCACATGAGAGGCTGACTACAGATACCGTAGCACAGGGTTCACCCGCCTCTACCTCCCAGGAGAAGTAATGGATGGGAGTGCAATGGAGAAGCCCCAGAAAGAGGCTCTGGGGTCCTACGGGACCAGCCGCTCAGCAGGTCTCCCTTCAGTACTGACTCAGGAGGCAGGGCAGTGGTCCACCTGCTGGCTCTTCCTGCAGGGGCAGTGCCTCACGAGCAGGCAGGCAGGCAGTCCTACCATGAGGTGCCTTCTCGTTAAAGCTGAAAGACCTATGAAAGACCAAATCCAGGGATGAAGGTGGGCAGGTGTGTGTATGAGCGGCGGGTGAAGCAGAGACTACACAAAACCAGAACCACTCATATCTATATTTAAATAGGCATTATCTTCCATGAGTGTGTATGTATGTATCATCAACATATTTTAACTTAAAGGGCTCCAGGGTCAAAGGAATTTGGGATATTTTTTCTGTGCAAGACCACCACAGGGATCTGGCACACAGTTTGGTAAAGTCCTGTACACCTTAGCTTGGCTCACAAAACCTGTCACTCCAGGGGACCAGCAGTTAGCATAATGGCTATGTCACTGGACTCCCATGTAGTCTACTGCGGTTTGCGTCCCAGACCCAGTGGCTTAAAACTCACGCCGTGCGTGTACGTGCCCCAGATCCCGAGCGGAG
>NW_006159919.1:1757578-1773612 GCF_000334495.1 Tupaia belangeri chinensis
GAGCACGCGCGCCTTGTAGCGAAAACCTCTCAAAAAAAAAAAAGCAAAAAAACAAAAAAACCTGTCACTCCACACTTTACACCAGACATGCCCCAGCCTGGGTAAACTAACAGTTTCTCAAATAAGACATGTCATGGTGTCTTGGCCCTCTGTCTGGGAAATTTTTTTTTTTTTTTTTTTTTTTTTTTAGATTTTTGCCACAGGACATATGTACTTGGCAGATAGAGACAAAGAGAAAGACAGGAAAAGCGAGAAATCACCTTCAGAGGAGATGGCCACATCACGATCCCTTTTCCATTCTCCTCTTAGGATTTTAGGCACACACATACACACACACACACACATGCACGTGCGCCTGGAGCAATTTTCAAGCCATGGGGTCGAGGACTTGAACTATACAGTCAGCCATGCGGGATCCAGCCGCCTCAACTTCCATGCCACCTGGCCATGGGGATGTTTTTGCTCAATCTAAATCACTCCTATTTATACTTCAAGTTACAGTGTAAAAGTTCCCCAGTTCCCATCCCTTTGGAGTAGGCCTTTGTCCTGTATACCCCGTGGGGCCTTCCTCACCCTGTCACAGCACCCAGCACACTGCATGGAGGTGGTTAGTGATAAGTGTGTCTCTCCACCTTGGCTTATCTCTGTGAACCCACCACAGTGGTTGGAGTACAGTGGATGTGTGATTAAAAAAACTTTTTTAAAGAATAATTTATTCATTTATTTAATTTCATTTGTTATCATTATTTTTAATTTGACCAGAGAGAGAGAGAAAGGGAAAGCAAGAAAGCAAGCCACCAGGTCTGGGACTCGAACCACAGTCGACCATGTAGGAGTCCAGTGTCCTTAACCACCATGCCACCTGCCGGCCCCGACGTGATAAAAAATTTTAAAGTTATTACTAACCTTAAGCTATTAGATAAAAACTTAATCATTTTTCAAGAAAACAGGAAGCTGAAAAGGCAGAAAGGGAAAGAAATAGAAATTGAGGCAAGAAGCAGCAGCAGAGCTCCCCAAGCACTTGACTCCCCTCATGCTGTTCTAATCACCTACTTGCCTGCATGCCGTGTCTGTCACGGGGAGCTCTGGGAGGCAGGACAGCTGCCTTTGTCTCCAAATCCTTCTTATGAGATGCGATGTCATGCAAAGGAGGCACCAAATAGATGACTGTTGAAGGCAGGACAACACCAATGAACCCAAGGAATCCACAGAGCCAGGGCGGCAGTATTACACATAGATGAAATGGTAGAGTGGTCTGAAATGTTTCCAACTTATGATTATAAAGCCTATAGACCCGGAAAAAGCAAAACCTAAGATCTGTAGTTGGGGAACAAGGATAATTATTTTCCCAGTGGCCCAAGCAATTGCCTGAATGTCAGGCACTCAGGCAGCTCACAGGCCCAGTCTCACAAGCCACGGAACACCTGCACCATCTGGGGGATGATTCAAACCTGTGGGCCCCTGGCTTCCAGATCCTCCTTCACCATCCACCATCATCCACCATTTATGCTCATTATCTTCTTCACTATGAAATGAGGTCTCGGTAGCAGAATCTCTAAAATTTCCTTTGAATACCATGCGTACAATTTCACCACCTCGAAATTTACACCACCTGTAAACTGGATATTCTGTAGCTGAACACTGAATGAGCAACGACCATTAGAAACATTTTAAAAATTAAAAATAGAAGATCAACTTATGAATCAAATGGAAAATTCATCAGAAAAGACCCTCAAGATTGAAATGGCACGCTTTTTCAGAATCATAATATCAATTTAACCAATTACTAAATAGCTTATTCAAATAGTTAGAACCTAAAATGCTTTAGTTACTGTAATTACCATCAGTGTTACTAGTACGATTATTTTTATTCTCACAGTGTCTGAGTTAGATGGAAGCTTTGTGTGGGACAAAGCCATTACAATGTGAATCAAAATGGAAATCCAGGGACCAGAAGTTAGCATAATGGCTATGTCATTGAACTCCCATGTAGCTGACCGCAATTCGAATCCTGGATCCGGTGGCTTAAATTCATGCTGGGCGCATGTGCGTGCATGTCCAAGATCCTGGGAGGAGAAGGGATTGCGGTGTGGCCATCCCCCCGGGGGGGGGGTGATTTCTCACTTTTCTGTCTCTCTGTCTCTGTCTTTCTGGTGAGTGCATGCGTCCTATAGCAAAAATCTCTCCAAAAAAAAAAGAAAAAAGAAAGAAATCTAACGTGGACAAGATCTGTGACAGAAGTGGGACAGACTTTAATAATCTTTTCTGCAATCAGAGGGGATAGCAGTAATGCCTCTCCTGAGTGACTGGGGGCGGTGCAGGTTCTGGCGCTGATACTGTCCTGAGCACCCTGGGCCCGAGCACAGCTGGCTGAGACGGAGTAGATCAAAGTGTGGGGACCCAACTGAGGTTGCCTGTCTCTCTGTCACTCTCTGTGACTCTCTCATCGAGGAAACAAACTTAAAAAAACTAAAAGACCAAATCAAAGCTGGCAGTGGCACAGCAGTAAAAACATGATACTCTGGGGCCAGCATGGCGGTTAAGGTGCTGGATTCCCACATGGTCAACCACAGTTCAAGTCCTGGATTTGGTGGCTTGTAAAAAATCATTTAGGCATGTATGCATGAGTACCTAAATCTTGAGAGGAGACTACAGGAGAAGGGATTTAGCATGGCCATCCCCCCTGGGGAATGATTTCTCACTTTCCCTCTCTGTCTCTCTGGCAAACACACTTGCCCTATGGGAAAAACAAAACAAAACACCTACCCTCCCCCCCCCAAAAAAAATTATGTTCTACCAGGTTGACCCACATAGGAAGGTTACCGGTTCATATCCAGAGACTTCCCTGAGTTCGCTGGGCATGCATATGCCCGTGATCCAGACTGGTCAAGGATAGGTCTCACCCCTACCCTTGTCAAGACCCTGTCAGGGGTGCTGTATCTCATCTGGGTCTGTGTTTCTTTCTCTCTGTCTCTCTCAGTCATAGGATAAATAAGTAAACTTTTTATAAAAGACCAGAGTAAAGGAACCTTGAGTGTTAGCCCTTCCAACTGAAAGAAGGTGATGTTTCCTTTCGGCAGTCACAACTTCTCTCAACCTCCCACTACACTAATCCCTTTAAAGGTAGTTAATGTGTGTAGTCAGCCAATTCATCCATGCTTTAAGTTTAGACCCAGTTCGTTTTTCTTTTTTGCCATAGGGCACTTGCACTTGCCAAAGAGCAAGAGAAGAGCACCCCCCAATGGAGTGTGCTCACACTGCAATCCATTTCCTTTATGTCTCCATTTCATCAGGAGTTTCAAGCTGCTGGGGCCAGGATTCAAGCCTCAGTCAGTCATACAGGATTAGGCTGCCAAACACAGCTCTGCACTGTGAACTAGACCTAGTTCTTAAATTTATCTTGTTCAGAAACTGACTCACATTGCAGGTTGCAGATGATGTTTTTTTTTAATGTCACCAGTGTTCATAGAAATTATGCATAAATCAAAATGCATTCTAGTATTTTGTGCTCAGGCAAACTAATCTCTCTGGGCTTCAATTTCTTCTTCTGAAATATGACGAAACTCCAATTCCACTTTAAAATTCCTGAGTTAGGTTTGATCTGAGTCCACAGGGGTATGTCGTTTTAAGCAAACCTAATATACAGAAAAGTCTCTATTTACTAAATGTCAGTGAGGAGGGGTGGGCTGGTAGTATAGTGCTTCTCAAACTGAAAATGCACATATCAATCACCTGGGATCTCATTAAAATTCCCAGGACCTCCCTGAGCACACAGAGTGTGCATGTGTGCGCATGCCTGTGATCTGAGCTGACTGAGACTTGAGACTGATCATGGTGTGAGGACCTTTTTGGGAGTGACTGTCTCTCTCTTTGTCTCTCTTTCTCCTGGAAGAAATGAATGAGTAAACATTAAAGAAATTTTAAATAAAAAAAACCTGAGACCTCTATCATACTAGAATACAACCAAGTGAACCATTAAAATACAGAGAAATCTAGAATCTGCATTGTGAACATTAGAAGAGCTGGGCCGTCGTGGCGCAGTGGTAGTGTAACGCTCTGCAATACTGGCAGTCACATGGAAGATCAGGGTTCGGGTCCTGGTTGACCTGTGTATGCCGGGCACACACATGTGCCCTTGATGCGGACTGGGTAAGACTGGAAAAATGTGAGACCTTGTTGAAGGTGCCTCCTTCTCTCATTAAAAAAAGAAATAATAATAATAAAAAGAGCTGGGACCCTTCAGCCTGCAGAAGGGAATACAGGTTGAGTATCTCTTACCTGAAATACTTGGGACCGGAAGTGTTTCAGCATTTGAACTTTTGTGGATTTTGAAATATTAACATATGCATAGTATCTTGGGAATGGGACCCAACTCTTAACACAACATTCGTTTCATATGCACCTTACACATATAGCCTGAGTATAATTTTATACGGTATTTTTAATAATTTTGTGCATGAAACAAGGTTTGAGTACTTCAAACCATTAGAAAGCAAAGGAGTCACTATCTCAGCCACCTGATTGTTTGGCATCACCATTGTTCCTGTCTCTGAATTTGTATGTTACTGATAAGCAAACATTTCCTTACACTGATTTATACCTAAGTACTTAACAGTAAAAAGTATGGCACCTTTTAAAATAGGACCCTATTAATACAAGGTCCCTTAAGATCACTGAATAATCTGCGTTAGAAGCCTGTGTTTTGACTGCAACCTATCACATGAGGTCAGCTGTGGAATTTTCCACTGTGGTTCATGTTGGCACTCAAAAAGCTCTGGATTTTGAAGAGGAAAGATGGCCATCTGTAAATATTTTAAATGCTATCACATGGGAGAGAGATTAGCTCTGAAGCACTAAAAACATTACAACTTCAGCATAGGGACCAAGGCTGTGGAGTTGGAACCTAAGTCTCCAGGTTCAATTCCCAACTCCACTTCTTTCACTGTGCCTGACAGTAAATTACCTATGACATATGACACACAAGGGTCCTAATAAGGGCAATACAGATAGCAATAGCAGTAGCTAGTCATATTAATTAATTTAGCTATATTAACTACTGTAGCACATTGTTTTAGTAGCTCCCTGAAGAGAGATTGATTTCTCATCCATGTGAAGTTCAGTCTGCTCTCTTTCTTTCTTTCTTCTTTCTTTCTTTCTTCCTTCCTTCCTCTCTTTCTTTCTTTTTAATTTGTAGAGAGCAAGTGTGCTTGCCACAAAGAGTGAGAGAGAAAGAGAAAGAGAGCACCCACCCCCCCATGGCGTGTAGTCACATTACAATCCCGCACATGTGGCTGCTATGCTTTTCAAATCACCAGGGGTCGGAATTCAAACCACTCAGCCTTGTGGGATCTGGCTCCCTACACAGAGTTCTAAACCACTATTCTATTTGGCTGACACAAAGTGGGTGTTCTTGATTAGCAGTCAGTTTTGCACCAAACTATGATTCAGTGACCCAAGGCTCCTTTCACCTGGTAGCTCTGCCATCTTCATCATGAGCCTTTGGAGGTCACCATGGAGACAGAGAGAACAAGCATGCAAGATCATGCACAGGAGGCTGTCATGAGCCTATCTGAAAGTGCCACACACCACTTCTCCCTGCATGTCATTGGTCAATCAAACAGAATAGTGGTTTCTACACCTAGAATATATTCTAGGTAGAGAAGAAATTGGGGGGACCAGCAGTTAGTGTAATGGCTATGTCGCTGGACTCTCATGTAGTCAACCGCGGTTCTAGTCCTGGACCCAGCGGCTTAAACTCACGCCGGGCACATGTGCGTGCGTGCCCAAGATCCCGAGAGGAGAATAGAGAAGGGATTGCGTTGTGGCCATCCCCCCTGAGGGGGTGATTTCTCACTTTCTGTCTCTCTGTCTCTCTCTTTCTGGTGAGCGCACGCGCCCTATAGCAAAAACCTCTCCAAAAAAAGAGAAGTTCTTGGACAGAAGACCTTCATTCATTTTTATATACATATTAAAAAGAAAGTTGTAATACCTAACATCTGTTAGAATTACTACTTCCACGTGAAGTAAATGTATTTGACCATAGTGTGAATTTCCTTAAGAAGAATCAACATGTAAATAGCATAGCATTCAAAACCTCCAAAGAAGGTCCAAGTGGTGGCACAGTGGTGACACAACTGGACCCACGTGGGAAAGTTACTGTGTTCACATCCGAAGAAGACCTAAAATATAAGATTTCATCCAGAAGTCAGCCAGCAAAAATCCTTTCCTTTTCTCTTCCTCATCTTCAGGCAAAGCTCATTAACATTACAAACAGGAAAATGTATCCATCCTGTATCTTAAACCTCAAGGGTGATATTCTACATTAGCTTTGAATCCAAGTACTTCGCATGGAATTGCAGTGATTTTTCTCCCACATTAACTTACCATGTAGAGGACCAGTGTAACAAACAAAGAAACCGAAAATGTTCTTTCCCTTCACCCCCATGGACAACAAATTGAAGTTGTTTCAATTAATCTGTATGTTATTTGAGGAAATGAGAAATATGACCTCCACATCACTTCGAGGGACAAAATTCAAGTGATGTTGGCTTTTTCTGGTTGCTTATTTTCCTGTCGTAATTTCAAGCTTGTTAAAAGTGTATGTTGCATCCATGCCATCAGAGACCACTCCCAGAAATGTCACATTTAAATCATCCCTATTCTCAATTATCCAGTGATTTTTATTTACAGAAGAAAGGGTGAACTGATCCTAAATCCAGGCTGGTTTCCAGGATACTAGTGGTCCGTGGTGGGAGGATGCATCATAATTAAAACCGGAATACTCGATCCTTGCCTTAAATGACTCTTCTTTCCCTTTCCCTCCTCCCCAACTCCCGCCTACCCCTTAGAACATCTCCACCTGTCCTCGTTTCTCATGACGCCTCCGTGATAGAGGCACACCACGGACACAATTCATTGTCGTGACTGAACTCTGAGTGAAACAGAAAATTTGACAATAGTCAGAAAACCTGTGACTAGCCCCCTCGAGGAAAAACTCATGCATTGCTTTCCAAAGATTGCAGCCACATTCTACCAGGACTCCTATACATAGTCTAAGTTAAATTAGAAATAAAGGGATTGCAGGGCGTGCGTGGTGGCACAGTAGGTATCAAACTGAACTGCAGTGCTAGAAGTCACACAGCCACATGGTTTGGATCCCTGGATCGGCCTGAAGGCACACTGGCGTGGGTGTGCACACTGAGGACCTGACAAGCTGAAGGGCTGGGGAAAGGGACTAGGGCTTGCCAAGACCCTGTTGAGGGTTCTTCTCTTTCTCTCTCTTATGTATGTGTATGCATAAAAAAAAGCTTTAAAAAGGGAATAATGGAAAGATCTAGTAATAGTAATTCCTACATTATGGTTTTGCATAACATTTCCTGTAGGATTGGCAGCAGTAATGCAGCACAGTGGCTAAGTGCTGTGCATAGGAAGCCAGATCCCACATGGCAGCTGGGGGGGGGGTCATGCCATTATTTCCAATTTTTTAATTGAAAACATTATAGATATATGAGCATTCAAACAGTATAGAAAAGAATCCCAAAATAAATAAAGTTCTGCCAAAATTCTAATGAAATAAAATCGACTCCAAATGCAAGTTGGCCTAGCCCATGGTCTGGTGGTTGAGGAAGCTAGATCTGATGTGGCCAACCATGTGGTTCAAGTCTCAACCCAGCAGTTTGGTGGCATGTGTGTGCACATACTCAAAATCCCAAGGATGGCGAGGTAGAGAAGAGATTGTGGCATGACCATTCCTCATGAAGGTGCTTCCTCCCTTTCTCTCCATCTTTCTCTCTTTCTGGCAAGCATATAAGCTCTCTGATGAAACTGAAAATAAAACTATAGGGTTTAAAAGAATTATGTCACTGGACTCCTGTATGGTCAACTGCAGTTTGAGTCTTGGACCTGGTGGCTTAAACTCATGCAGGGTGCATGAGTGCCAAAAATCCTGAGAGGAGAAGGGATTGTAGCATAGCCACCACCAGCCCAACTTTGTGAGGATGGTGATTTCTTGCTTTCTGTCTCTCTATCCAGTGAGCGCACATACCCTATAACAAAAATCTCTCACTAAAAATAAATAAAAGAATGTTAAATTTCACTCTTTTTAAAATAAGAGTCTTATATTAAGGAGACTATTTAAAAGGTCAGTCATATTAAAAGTCAATGGGGGAGACCAGCAGATGGCACAATGATAACATTGCTGACTCCCACGTAGCTGACTACGGTTTGAGTTCTGGACCTGGTGGCTTAAAACTCATGGGGCACATGTGCGTGCGTGAACTAAGTTCCAAGAGGAGAATGGAGAAGAGATTGCAACATGGCTGCCCACCCTGAAGCATGATTTCTTGCTTTTTGACTCTGTGTGTGTCTCTCTCTGGCTAGTGCACATACCCTATAGCAAAACTTTCTCTAAAAAATAAGCCAGTGGGGGTGGGCAGCTCTCTGGCCTGATGGTTAAGGCAGCCATGTCCCACATAGCCAACCTCATGGTTTGAGTCCTGTACTCAGCAGCTTGAAAAACATGCCAGGCACTTGTGTGTGAGCGTGCCCAAAATGCTGAGAGGATGGATACACAGATACATAGAGGAGACTGCGGCATGACTGTGCTTCATGGGGGATGCTCTCTCCCTCTCCCTCTTTGGCATATACACACACCCTCAGACAAAATCAACAACAACAAAAGTCAAGGGGGAAGCAGCAAACAATGGCATTACAGTAAAATGCAAGGCAATACCACATGGCAAGGTTCTTGGGTCAAGTCCAGAGATCTCCCCCGATTATGCTGAGCACACACTTGCCCATGATCCAGAGCTGGCTAAGGCCCGGGGGTGAACTGTGGCATCAACACCCTGTTGGGAGTTCCGTTTCTCTCACTCGTGGAATAGATGAAACTTTTGAAAGATAGTAAATGGAGGGCTGGGTAGCGACACAGTAGTATCACAACAGTCCAGGGCTGAACACCGTAGGAAGGTCCTAGGTTAACATCCAGGAATAAACCCTGAACACGCTGGGCGCATGGATACCCATGATCCAGGGCTGGCTCAAGCTCGAGGGTGAAGCATGGCATGAAGACCTGGTAGTGGTCTCTCTTTGTGTGTCTCTCTTTGCTAACTCTTGCTCAGGGAAGAAAGAAAAACTTAAAAAAAAAAAAAAAGGAAACAGATGAAAGCCTAGCATGGTGGCATGTGCCTTAATCTACTTGGGAGGCTAAGGCAGGAGGATCCTGACAGAGCAAAACCCTGTTTTTAATACAATAAAAGCAAATGGATAAAATGGGTGAATTTTATATATAAAATATGCCCAAATAAAATTGCTTTTAAGAAGGATGGGAAATTTCTGTACTGTCTACTTTTACTGTTCTCAATCAAGATAAATACTGAAGGCAGAGAGTCACAAGTTCTGATGCTTAGAGAAATCAGACCAGGGAAGGTAAACTTATGTCCCCAAATCCAATGTGGACAGATACTCATTGACTCCGATGGAGTATTGCCAGACAAATGGACATACCTAGTGAGTCCAGTTTTTGAAAACAAATGAAAACAGGGCCACCGTGTGGTATGGCAGTTAAGGAGGTTGGGTCCCACATGGCTGACTGGGCAGTGCTACTCCTGGACCTGGTAGCTTGAAAAAATACCTGCCCCAAATTCTGAATGGAGAAAGAGATGGAGAAGGAACTGCAGCATGGCCATATACCGTGGGGGTTTTTTCTCACTTTGTCTCTCTCTCTCCCCCTCTCTGGCTCTCTCTGGCAAGGGCATGCACCCTCAACAAATTTAAAACAAACAAAAATAAAAACCTAAGGCCAGCTAGTGGCCTTGTGGCTGGGGTGGCTGGATCCCACGTGGTAGACTGTGTAGTTCCAGTCCCAAACCCAGCAGCTTAGAAACATACATGCTGGGCGTGTATGTGTGCACAATCAAAATCTCAAGAGGAGGATAGAGAAGGGACTGTGGTATGGTCATCCCCCGGGCGGGGAGTGATTTCTCACTTTCCCCCCTCACACTCTGGGGAGAACACACACCCTATAACAAAACGAAAAACAAATACAAACACACAAAATCTACTGGACCTTTCCTATAGCCCCATTTTGCAAATTGAGCACAATGCCTTGAATGCACTATTTGTTCTTTTGTGTGTAAGAAAAAACTTCACAGCACAGAACTGGATAGTGTATATTAAAAATAAATTTTCAAAAAAGTATCTCTGTAAGAAAACCATGATGAGCCAAGAAAAGCTTTTGTAACAAATATCCTTATCTTTGTGAGTCAAACAGCATGTAAATTTACAACCATTTCCAAAGAAAGTAATACAGTAAGTTGGACCTGACATGAAGCTTTACAGCCCAAATGCCCACACTCTAAAGTAAGAGTCAAGAAGAGCCAGAGCCACTGCCTGGCAGATCTGAGCATTGCAGGGCTGACTACTAATGACACTGGTTTTCTAAGTCAGTGACAGAGCAAAGTTATTCTTATAATAAAATAATTATTTTAATGTAGTATTTGAAATAATTTTAAACATCTGATCAATAAGATTATACACAAATACAGGCATATGCTGCACTTTACAAAAAAAATAAAGCTAAGCATTTAAATATACAAAAACAACTTTGGGTATAGATCTCTTCTAAAAGTATTCTTTTAACATGTACATAATTTATAGCATTTTACATAACTTGCTGAAACAAAAAAAATGTGGCCAATTTAAAACTTACTACAGTATAGAACATGGCCATAACAGTCCCACCGGGAAGAGGATGAAGAGTAGCAGTTGAGGTGTTTATTTCCCCCTGAATTCTTTTTTCTAAGCAGCACGGCATTTCTCATTCTTTAAAAACCTTCTTGGAGGTTTCAGTCATTCTTTATGTATGTGATTCTAACTGCAGCTGTTCTATTTTACCAGCTGAATTTCACACGGGTCAAATTGGAAAGGAGAAAAAAAACAAAAAGAGGGTCTGCTTTATACACCAGCCTTTCTCAGATGACCATGTATAACACGTAACACACTTTCCATATTTAGAGCGAAGATCTCCAAGGGTGAGATGCTGATGTGACCTCTTTAACTACAGAATCCAAAATGGAGTTCTGCTAAACATTTCTAATCATGAATTATGATTTTTTTTTTTTTAAATGTGGCAAGATACCTAAAATGTTGGGCAACTAAATAATTTTATGAGAGAAGGAAATACTAAAACCATCTTTCCTGGAATCTCGAACAATACAAAACAAAAAAATAACTTTTCCTTCTGAAATACTGTAATGTGAAAATGCCGGATACCATTTTCCTTTTTTGATTGAGCTGTGATTTTTCTTTTTTTTTAATCCATCAACAAAACATGTACAGTCACTTTGGAGTTCCACCCCTGTCCCTGTTGGGTGCATGCATCACATTTCCTGTTTTATGTTTCCATTTTCATTTTGCCCTCTTCAATTTGAACTCAATGCTCCATCCTTCCTTCCTATACTTTCTACTTTTTCCATTTTCTATTGAGGTATATCAGCAGCTTCAAATTTAAGGTTTCTCTGACAAAGCTGTCCACTCACTTGGTAGAAGTAGCACATAGTGATATGAACCAGAGAATTAGCAACCTCAGGCACAAACTATCCCTATTTGTCTCATGTTGACAAGACTGGGTCTCAGCCAACCAAAGTCACCACAGGCCCTACTCTGTGGCCTGTCACCTTCAACTATAGAAGGTGACTGTCATAGTTAGCTAAGCAACTTCTGATTCTAGCACGAAAAAGCTAACACTCTGAGACCGGCTCAGTATGGATGAACACATTTTTCTCGGTAGTGATTCTTCTTTCTCTTACATAGCACTGCAGGCTGCATTATAGAAAGACACCTCACCTGTTACAGGCTGGCAACTTAAGCAGGTCGTAACAAGTAAGATCTTAATTTGCTATTAAATGCACAGGTAGGCAGATGCCTATTTTTTATGGAAAATGTATTTCAGAACTAATTTTCAAAAAACAAAGCTGAATTCTAGTCTATAAGAATCCCATCGGGTATGCACGTAAGACTTAATAAAAGGTTGTAACTGTAAACAATGGTGTTCCATATTGGTGATTATTTTCCAGAAATGGAAAATTTCAGACAGTGCAACAATGCTCTTGATGTCATCTTTGGCAGTAGGTAGCAAGGATCTAGATGGAGAGTGGAGTGCTCACTTCAGAAGGGCAAGGTATAGAGCTCGAGAATATTTCATCTCTCTTTCCTGTTCCATACAGAATATCAAGTCCCTGAGGCAGATTCTGGTGATTCTTGGGCGAAGCAACTGTTTGGTGGCTGTCAGGCTGGATGTTCCAGAAGCAAGAAGGTTATCTTTTAAGCCCTAAACAGAAAAAAAGGGAGAAATAGTTTAAAATAAGGAATCCTTCATCAGAGGAAAGCCTGTCTCCTATGCTCCCTGGTCTAAGTACTGGAGATAATACAATGATGAAGAGTCCATCCTGTTCTCACCAGTCCACGGTCTCAGATAGCACAACTGCTAGTTCATGACCTCATTCATCTTTCTTTCTTTTTAAAAATAATTATTTTATTTGGAGACCAGCAGGTGGCATGGTGGTTAAAGTGCTGGACACTCCCACATGGCTGACCACGGTTCAAGTCCTGGACCTGGGGACTTGCTTTCTCACTTTCCCTCTCTTTCTGTGTGCTTGTGTGTCTCTCTCTCTGATCAAATTAAAAGAAATGAATGGATAAATAAAATAATTAATAAAAAATTATGATTACTTTATTTAACTTTACTTATTTATCTTTTAGTTGGACCAGAGAGGCATGGCAGGAGGCAGTGAGAAAGCAAGCCATCGAGGTCTGGGACTAAACCAGAGTCAGTCATGTGGGAATCCAGCGCCCTTAACCACCACACCACCTGCAGGCCCCATGACCTCATTCATCTTGACCATGGCCAACAACCTCTCAAATGATTTCGCCACTTCTAGGTTCTACTTTGCTCCATTCTTGCCTGCATGTTACAGGCATGATGTGTTCTTTATATTAATTATGGTGATTATTTCATAGGTGTGTGTGTGTGTGTATATATATATATATATATATACACACACACATATATACACAAAAATCTATTAAACTGTACACTTTAAATGTGCACAGACTTTTGCATGTCGGTAATAAAAATAGAACTCTTTTGTGGCTCAGATCCCACTATTCCACGGTCCACAATCTTCGATGGGCCCCACTGCCCAAAGTAGCTACTTGAGAACTTGTTAAATATTCAGAACTATGGTAAGCACTTTTCACACTTATCTCTTTTCTTCAGACAATATCACAGTAAGATATATGAGTGCTGTCCCCACTCATCAGTGAAGAAACTGAGTTTAGGTACAATAAGCAATCCCGTCAAAGTCACATAGCAAAGTTGAGCTGGGACTCAATTTCTAATTATATCTAAAGTGAGTGAGTGCTCTCCAGTCACTGCATATTATTAGCTATGACATCAGGTATTATCATTCTGGCTTCCTTCGAGCCTTGCATCCATCCTGGTACTCCACTATAGAGTATCTCAACTCCAGCCAACCGTTCCTCTGCAAGTAGGCAGAGATCCGTGAAGAAGCCATTTCAGGTCAATCTACTATCTTTTAAGACCATTTTCAAATGAGTCTCATCCCATATCCCAAGGAATTCTCACTGTGGCAATTCCACTGTACTATAATACTTAGTATATGCTCCCTCAACCACCACATTCCATGAGGCTGTAAGCTTTTAAAGGAAAAACACTAGTTTCTGTCCCCTCTAGGACTTAGTAGAGTGCACAAAGCAACACAGGTTATCAATGTACACAAGTTCTAAATGTCATTCAAAAATGAAAGAAACTCAACACTCCTATGGTAAGAGTTTTCTAATATCAATATATCTATACACTACTGCTTTTAAAATAAAATTTGAAGGAATAAAAACCACAGAAGGATTTTTGAAGGATAATAATTTTGTAAAATTTAAATTTTTTATTCTTAGGCCAGTGTGTGTTGAGGTGCTGGACTTCCCATGTGGCTGACCACAGTCTAAGTTCTGGACCTGGCAGCTTGCTTTCTCACTTTCCCTTGGTCATTCTCCAGTGAGCGCATGTGAAAAAATGATAATAATACATACAAAAAATAATTCTTTCTAAAAAAGCCTTTAAATTTTTTCCTATACTTTGTTTCAAAAAGCATCCCAATAGGTAAGTCCCATAGCACAGTGGTTAACTGCTATGCATAGGGAGCTGGATACCACATGTTTGACCACAGTTCAAATCCTAGGCCCAGTGCAAAACATGTGCATCTGTGCCCAAAATTCTGACAGGATAGAAAAAAGGAAAAGGGACTGTGGTGTAACTATACCCCACTGGAGAATGCTTTCTCTCCACAACTCTGACAAGTACAAATATACTCTGATAATAAACAAACAATGAAAATAAAAAAATCTCAATAGGATTGACAACTCTTCTTTATCCACCCCAGAGACTTATACAAATAAGATTATTTACCTTACATAGGAAGAAAATCTCCTAGTTCTGTTATTATCCTTTTATAATCATCACATTTTGATTACTTCCTTCACATTTTTTTAGCTTTTTCTTTAGTCATAATAAGAGCATGTACGTGCATAATAAAAGCACGCATGTGAGAATAAGAGAGATGAACATCCTGACAGTTCGGTCATGCCACCATCCCCTTCCTTCAGATCCTCTAGCTGGTACAATTCTATGTACTCATGAACAAGCCTGGCATGGTTTAAGTTAACTGGGCCAAGAATTCGATTGTGATTGTTATGTGAGATTCAACTATTTTTGAGCAGTACATTACTGTGGTGTCATGAGCTATCCCATTTTACCATTTTATTTTGATGAAAGGGAGGAAAATTCTTTAAGATCTCCAAAACACCATGGAAAAGAATAGCTGTAATTCCATGCATGTTTACAACATAACTTGAGGATCATTTTATCAGTCAAATAAAATTTTCTTAAAAGATACTGTCTAGCCTCTGATGGCTATGATATTACAATCATATTTCTACACCCATTAGGTTAAACCTGTCTACAAGTATCCATGAAACTGATTTTGTAAAGTCCATGCTTAGAAGAGAAAAAAAAAGATTGTTCTTGGCTGCACAATTGCTTAGCTACTTCCCCTGGAAGTATAAATCTATAGTGTGGAGCCAGCTTCTCACCAGTCTCTCATCTGCAGGGCTCCTGGTCGAGTGTTGGCCTCTATGACTTTGGCTAAGCATGGCAATCAACGCTGGCATCCCACTCTTCTCTGCTAGCATCACCACTGGGAGGTGGTGTAATTCAGATGTGATCTTAGCTATTGTAAATCATTACCATCAAAATATTTTTCCAAGGTTTTTGTGGCACGGGCCAAACAACTCAGCTTTGGAAAACTGAATAAAAAATACCTATCAGGAAAAAAGATAGTAAAATGTGTCAGCGGCAGTGAGTAACAGTTTTGCTCTGGATAGGAGTTACGTCCTTAAAACCACAGCACATTTAAATAGAGGTACTTGTTAGCTATAAATGAGATAAATTATGCTAATGTTTAATCCATACAGCAAGAACATGTGCAATATGGATGAATATCTCAAAAACATTAAATAAAAGGACAGGATACAAAGAATACATACTGTATGCTTTCATTTCTACCAAAGTCCAACAACAGGCAAACTACAGAGAAGTCAGGACAGTGAGTCCCCTCGGGGGAGATGAGAAGTGACTAGAAGGGGAAAGAGGTTTTCTGGAAATCTGGTGATGTTCCCTTCTTGAGCAGACTCCTGTCTACCTGGGTGTGTTCATGGTGGGAAAATGGAGTGTGCTTATGATTTTTGTACTTTCTGCATTGATGCTATACTTCAGCAAGAACATTAAACTGCCACCCCAAAACCTTGTCTTGGTAAGAAGTTAAAAGGGGAGCAGAGGGGGTGAAAGAGAAGAAAATGAGACAACATTGTTAAACAGAAAAAAAAAAAAATAGACCTAATTATCTGGGTAAAGAACAAAGGGGTCACGGTTCATGTTTATCATGTGACAGGCCTGAAGGATC
>NW_006159919.1:1773784-1779710 GCF_000334495.1 Tupaia belangeri chinensis
GGATCCAAGGGAAGGAGCCATATCACAGCTGCCAGCACAGGGTTGAAAAGGAGGTCATTCCAACAGGATGTGGCAGAGGGCCCGAGGCAATGTTATAAATGAAACAAACCCCAAGGGACATTCAGTAACCCAACAGAAAATGTCTTTCATAATTCACAACTTTATGAAGGTGATAGCATTCTCTTCCCCCAAATAGTGACTGACTCAGGAAGACAATCTTCCTTGAACCTGGATACAAAATACAGTATTTTTATTCTTGTGCTCATGATCTTGTCAGTTTCACAATGACTTAGCTAGAATAATCAGCTCCCTCTCAATTAACCACAGTAAGAGGTGGACTGTGCACTGATAACCTTCAGTCATAAAGACTAAACCTGTCTTTGTACCATCAGCTTTCATTTTCCTCCACCCAAATCTGTTCCACAGAGTTGACTGGGACTGATTTCTGGTCACACTACACTGTCAATATTGAAGAACACTGACGTAGTTAAGGCCCAGAGTTTTTAAGCAGGAAAAAAAAAAGGTGGGGGGAGGGTCTTTTGATAATGTAAGTTTTATTTCTGCAATAGAGTGTTTCTCAACTCGACTCTACATGAAGATATTCATTAATCTGGATTCCTCATCTGGATGAAAAGAGGGTAAAATGGAAGAGAAAAGAAGTAATTCAATCAAGTGCCCAACAGATGTCCCAGGAAGCCTAATCAAACCTACATGCTCACGTACTCTTAAACTGCCAGATCAATTATATTCACATTCACTAATCTGTTCAATTATAGCAATAAAGAGTTTCTTATTTTTTCAATTGCCAGAGGGCACATGTGCTCACCAGAGAGAGAGAGAGAGAGAGAGAGAAAGACAAATCACCCCCGCCCCCCAGTGGAGAACCCAGTCAAGCTGCAATCCCCTTCCTCTGTTACTCTATCACATCAAAATTTGGGGAACAGTTTTTTCAGACACAGGGGTTAGGACTCCAACCATGACTGGTCCTGTGGAATCTGACTCCTAATGCTATTGTAAAGTAAAATCTTTAAAGGCTTTTCTACATTTTCCACATGTCCTGAAATAAGATTACTGGTATACTAGGTAAGAAGAGAAACAGCATCATTAGGAACCCAGTGGCTATATGAATCCTACTGAAGTTCTCATTGACTTCACATGGACCTCTGTTTCCAAGACCTACCCTCTAAGGTAATTTAGTCTCACGACAGTCCACACTGTGATGCAATTCAAAGTTGCATGGGTTACTGGGCATCTACTATAAGCAAGGAACTATGTTAGGCAGCATAAACATAGAAGTGAACAATGGAAAACAGTAGTTATTCTCTCCTCAAGTGATCTCAGAAAAAATTACTTAACTTCTCTGTGCTTCCGTAAACTAGGGATAGCAACAGCAATTATCTCATAAGGTTGGTTTCAAGTTAAATGAGAACAGTGCCTTGTGCATAATATATACTCTATAAATGTTGGCCCTAATTATCATAATGGGAGTTGGGAGGCGCTGAAGGCTTATAAACAGGAAGCATGTAATCCTAGCGCCAGACCATTTCTTCCCTAATCTAGTTAAATCTAATTTTTCTTTCCCATATCCTATTTTCTCAAATACTTGCTAAATCATTGGCTAACTACTTAAGATAAATTAATTTGTGCTGCCACATTTATCTTGTTACTCTTAGTGAAAATTTTTGGAATTTAGTAGAGCTTTTGAATTTTAGGAGTATTTAGGCTTTTATTTAGCCTGAAGTTAGAATGTAGACTAATGGACACTTGGGACAAGTGACAGGTGGATGGAGGATATATCCAGGGACAGGATGGTGTCTTCCACAGCCCTAACATTGAACAGTATAGGAACTTGCTGCTTTACAGAACCAACTAAGCTTGCCAATATTGTCTCTAAAACCAAAGGTCAACCACTTTCATTCTATTTCCTGAAACACAGCACTGAAAAAACATAAATGCATCCCTGAACCTTAATACCTAACCAAGCACTAAAACTGGGGCATTTTTAAAAGAGAGGGGTATCACGAGGCAGAGATTCACTGCACTTTTCAGACTCTCTGCTCAATCTATGTGAAGTCTCAAGCCCATGCCACCAGTGCAGCTCTTGACGCGAGTCTTTTAAATTTTCAGGAGGACACAGGGCTACACATGGGGAGTAGCAGAATAATAAAGATCTGGCTCCTGAACAAAACAGAACATCTTCTAAGTCTTGGAAGAAGAATAAATAAAAGTATCCTGGATGCCTTACCCAGGGCAACAAGAATACTAAAAATTTATATTCAAGTCTTGAGCTTCTAGGCCTTAAGGGAACAGAACAGAAAGTACTACACTTCGAGTTTGACTGCCCTCTGCTGGTCAACAAGTAGAACTTTTGAAGAAATAGTTATCATCTTCATTCCTCCAAAATTATTTCAGGATATAGACATGAAGCAATAGTTATCACCCTCATTCCTCCAAAATTATTTCAGGATATAGACAATTCTCTATGTTAAATTCTGCCCCAGAATTTTGACACTCCTAAGTGTATGAGTTTCAACAGGTTTTTTGTTTTTTAAAGAAGTAAATACATGGTTGTGACATGCAATTATGTGCTTTGAGTTCTAATTCTAGTTTTGTAACTAAGAGAGCTATAAAAATAAAATATCAGCTCTCATATTCTAATGACAACTTTACTATTACATTGTTATCTAATGTTATCTCTAACAGAATGTTCTTTTAAATTCCAGACCCCGTTTAACTTCCTAATGTCTCTACCTCAAAGTACTATGTCTCAAATTCAACATGTTTAAATGGTTCATTCCCTTCCTTTTTCCTTTCTCACTTCAAGGCATAATACCACTCCCCTCCAGTGCCCACACCAGACTGGATGCCATCTCCAACGGTTGCTTCTAAAGCCCATCCACCAATTCTTATTAATTCTACCTCCTTAGCAGCTTCTAAGTCATCTTCTACTATATAAACTTTCATTATCTTCTGCCTAGATTATGTCAACAACTTTGTAAGAAATCTCCTTATTTCCAGTGTTAACACTGCTAGCACTGCAGTGAGAATGAACTTTTAAAACAATCTGATAATATTGTTTTCCTGCTTACAATGCTCCAATGGCTAACATATCTCCTACAGAACCAAGTTCAAATATACAAACATGGCCTGTACCTGTGATGATGATAAAGCCTCTCTCCCCAGTCTATTTTCTCATTCTTTCTTGTCTGAAAGTATTGATCATGGAACAAAAGACTTTTTTCTTTTTTTTTTTTTTTTTGCCTCTTTCATCCAGACAACTGATAAATATATAATATTCTTCTTCCTGGAATGCCATTCTTTAATCCATCTGTTACATCCTCATGTCACATCACATAAATTCTTTAGGACTCAGGACCAGCAGTTGGCGTAATGGCTATGTTGCTGGACTCCCATGTAGTCGACCACGGACTGAGTCCCAGACCTGGTGGCTTAAAGTCATGCTGGGCACGTGTGTGTGTGTGTGTCCAAGATCCCAAAAAGAGAATGGAGGAGAAGGGACTGTGGCATGGCCATCCCTCTTAGAGGGTGATTTCTCGCTTTCTGTCTCTCTGTTTCTCTCTGTCTTTCTGATGAGACATGCACCTTCTAGCCAAAAAACAAAAACAAAACAAAACAAAAAACTCTCAAAAAAAAATTCTTTAGGACTCAACCTAGGTATTGTTTCCTAAATGCCTATAAACACACACCTTCCCCAGGTCTAGATTGCAACTCATATGCATTTTCCTGGTACCTTGTGTTTTCTTCTACCATTACATGTCTTCAGTACAATGCAATTATCTCTTTAGCGTATCACTCACTAAATGAGCAAGATTTTGCAGTTGTGAATATTTTAGTGCTTGGCACTTGGGATATGCAGTGTCTGTATGATCACATGTGTTTGTCTAGAGCCTCTCAGTAATATCACATGAGTAGACAGTGAAATAAGTTATATATATGAGCTCTGCATCTTCTAACTCAAGGCCCTACCATCATTTTTTTAGCTGTAAGCCAAATAAATCTGCGGAGAAAACATAAAGTCCTTTGATGGCTTATTCACAAGCATTCACAAGCATTACCCAGCCATCTAGCAACTTATCTCACCTACTCAACCCCACCAAGCTGCTACTAAATGGGATTTGTTCAAAAGGCTACATTCTACCACTTTTTCCAGCGAGAAAGTGCTTCAGTACATTGGTAATGTAACACATAGCACTCCAAACAGCCAAATAAATAGTTATATTATGGTTATTTTCTTTAAATGTTTATTGAAGATACTTACAAAATTCTCTGAAAACTCATGCAGAGTATGCCAAGTTCAGTTTTACCTACTATTTCGTCAAAACCTCAAATGATTGCTAGTTATACATTTTTCTTTAGAAAAATTTGATTTGATCCCTGGAGAATAGTACATTTTTTAAAAGTACAATATCATTAAGAGTTACTGTGCCTCACAAATAAAGGGGGGCTTAAACAATATCTTTAAATATATTAACAGATTTGTTTAAAACTCTGATAATTCTACAGTTGGTGAGTTGGTTGATGAAAAATGACACTACTAGAAAGAAACATGGATTTAAAAAAATAAATGAAAGAGCACAGACATGGTAAATATAAAGAACTATTTTTCATTTCATAAATTCTTTAAAAGATGAATGACTAAATAATAATGTACTATGACAGAGACAAGTAGTGTAACTAGGTGACAACAATAGCACAAAGGATGGAGGAATATGTGTAAAGGAATTACATAGTTTAAAAGGTTCTTAGATTATAGGTGAAGGGTGTTAATTCAAGGTTGAGTGTAGTCACTTAAGGATACATATTTCATCTTTAAACAGATACAGCAATCATTGAAAAAGAATAAAAAAGGTATATAGCTAAAAAGCTAAAAGAAGATATAGAACAAAATGCTACAACAGTACTAACTTAACTCAACAGCTGACAGAAGAGGAAATAGAAAAGGCAGGGAGACAAAGAGAATAAATAGCAACATGGTAAACTTAAATTCAATTACAGTAATAATTACATTAATTATAAATGGCCTAAATACTCCAAATAAATTTTAAGACTATATAAAAAAATAAAAACTCAGACCAGCTGCTGTGGTACAGGCAGTAGAGCACAAAAACTGCCAACAAAATAAACAGCAGACTGGGAACCAGCAGTTAGCGTAATGGCTATGTTGCTGGACTCCCACGTAGTCAACCGTGGTTCGCGTCCTGGACCCGGTAGCTTAAAACTCAGGCCGGGCGTGTGTGCGTGTGTGCCCAAGATCCAGAGAGGAGAATGGAGGAGAAGGGATTGCAGCATGACCATGCAACCTGGGGAGGGGGATTTCTCACTTTCTGTCTCTAATGTCTCTCTCTGTCTGTCTGGCGAGCACACGAGCCCTATAGCGAAAATCTCTCTCAAAAAAAATTAAATAAATAAATAAATCAACAGCAGACTGAATTCAGTAACATGTAAAATCAATTATAGGTATGAGCAAGCAGAATCTATTTCAGGATTAAAAGATTAAAATTCAGAAATAAAGGGATCAGGAGGTGATATAGTGGTTAAAGTGATGGACTATATAGCCAACTATAGTTCAAGTCCACTTTAACCACCATACCACAGGCTGGCCCTCTTATGCTAACTAGATAATCAAATAAATTCAAATAAGTCTTGCCATTTAACCCACCATGATAAAAGCTCTCAGGAAGAAAAAGAAGACATTTCTCCTATGAAAAAACTATAGCCAGTACCATGTTTTTAAAGTATATTTCTTTAGGGACCAGCATATGGTGTAACGGTTACATTGCTAGCCTCTCACGTAGTCAATCACCGTTTGAGTCCTGGACCTTGTGACTTGTAACCCACACTGGGCGCATGTGCATGTGTGCCCAAAATCCCGAGAGGAGAACCTAGGAGAAAGGCTTGTGGCGTG
>NW_006159919.1:1779860-1784333 GCF_000334495.1 Tupaia belangeri chinensis
AAAGAGGGGTTGGACTGGGACATCCCTGACATGTTCTTCACACTATGGTCCACTCCCAACCTCAGCCAGTCAGGATCACGGGTAGATACATGCCTAGTGTTTACAAGAGGCCTCATGAGGAGACTCATGACCTTCCCATGTGGCCTCAGTATTGCAGAGTGTTGCATTATTACTGCACATTGTGGCTTAATATCATATTAGGAGTGAAATAGTGAATGTTTCCCTCTATTATCAGGAATAGGGTTAAGATGTCTGCTTTCATCACTTCAGACAACATAGTAGTGAAGATGCTAGCTAGTTCTCTAAGGCAGGAAAAAGAAATAAAAAGCAGGAAGACTGAAAGGAAGTATTCTTATTTTCATTAGAAACAACATGACTGTTTAGCAAACCCTATACAATTTACACAAAGAACACACCAGAACAAGTAAGTGAATTTAGAAGGCTGGAGGATACAAGAATCCATATAAAAATCAACTTTACTTTGACATAATGGATTGTCAGAAAAGTTGGGAAGCATTTTGGCATAGAAAAGTAAATCATGGGGACCAGCAGTTAGCAGAATGGCTATGTCACTGAACTCCCATGTAGCCGACCGTGATTCGAGTCTCAGATCTGGTGGCTTAAACTCACGCCGGGCACGTGTGCATGCATGCCCAGGATCCCGAGAGGAGAATGGAGGAGAAGGGATTGCAGCATGACTATCCCTCCTGGGGGGTGATTTCTCGCTTTCTGTCTCTCTGTCTCTGTCTTTCTGGCGAGCGCACGCGCCCCCTAGCAAAAAACCTCTCCAAAAAAAAGAAAGAAAAATAAATCATGACTTTTCTGATGACCCAATACTAGTGACAAATAACCAAAAAATGTAATTAAAAAAATACCATTTTCAGTAGTGTCAAGTATATCTATGCATAAATATAATAAAAGATGAGGAGTTGTACGTAGAAAACTAAAACACTACAGAAAAATTAAAGGTGACAGAATTGAATGGAAAGATACATGATATTCATGGATTGTAAGTATCAAAATTGTTAAGTCAATTCTCTGCAAACTGATCTATAGATTCAATGCCAATCTAATTAAAAACAAACAAACAAACAAACAAAAACTAAGCATTTTTGTAAGAATGACAAGATGATTTTCATACCAGTCCATAGTCTGGTGGTAAAAGGGCTACATCCTACATGGCTTATGATGCAGCTTAAGTCCTGAACCTGACAGCTTAAAAAACATAATGGGTGGGGCCAGTAGGCGACATACTGATTAAGGTGCTGGACTCCCACATGGCCAACTGTGGTTTGAGTCCTGGATGCAGCAACTTGGAACTCATCCCAGGCAGGAGTGAGCACGTGTGTGCCCAAAATCCTGAGAAGAGAATGGAGAAGGAATTGTGGCACGGCCATCCTCATCAGAAATGCTTTCTCTCTCTTTGTGTCTCTGGTGTGTACACGTGCCCCATTAGCAAAAGTCTCTCTTAAAAAAAAAAGAAAGAAAGAAAAGAAAACACATGATGAATGAAGGCCTACAGGTGGCATGGTAGGGAAGGTGCCAGACTCCCACATGGCCAACCATGGTTCAAGTCTTAGACCTGGCAGCTTGCTTTCTTACTTCCCCTCTCTTTCTCTCTCTCTCGTGTGAGTTAAACAATAACAATAATAATAAATATAAATAAATAAATAATTCGAATCCCCAAAAAAGGGAGAATGAAGGAAAAGGATTGCAGTGTGACCATTCCCTACCTTTGTATATGTTTAAGTTTTTCCAAATGTGCATATCCTTTAATATAGAAATTCCATTTGTAGGAATTTTAGCTATAGTTACATTGTACAGACATACAATGATATAAGTACAAGGATATTCTCATTGCAAAATGCAGCAAAAGCCTGGGGCTAGCAGGTGACATGGTGGTTGAGGCTGCTGAATCCCACATGGCCAACTGTGCAATTTGAGTCCTGGACCCAGTGGCTAGAAAAACACTCCAGGCATGTGTGTGTGCATACACAAAATCTCAAGAGGAGAATGGAGGAGAAGAGACGGCAGCATGGCCATACCTTTCCATACCTCTGTGTGTCTCTTCCCAGCAAGTGCATGTGCTCAATAGCCAAAAACAAAACAACAAAACAAAAACAAAAACCTGGAAACTACCTGCTTGTTCATTAGGAGACAGGCTGAATAAATTACAGCTTATCTAAATGTAGTAACTGCAGTAATGACATACCATTTAAAAGTAAGGCAGTAAATTATACAAGGTAGACGACAGAAGGGAGAAATATCAGGGTATCAAGGGCAGAATAATAGGTATACGTTGATAACATTTACATAAAAACGAAAGTAAACATGTAGATTTGCGAATGCACATCGGTTGTGTACCCATATTCAGCACAATTTCTGGAAGGGTATGTGAGAACATAACAGTGGTTACATCAGGTTGGGCAGGGGATAGAGAGCATATTATGTTCGTTACATTTAAAACACAAAAGGAACTAGAATTCTTAAATCTTCAATCTGTTAAGGCGAGGAGGATTTATTTAGGAATTATCCATGTTGAGGGTCTATGTCATGAGGGAATGGCCTCAAGGCACACTGACAACCTACAGAGCAGATGGATGAGCCAGAGCACTTTTCACTGTTGGACCCATCCCCAGGCTCTGTCTCAGCACTGACAATCGCTTTCAAAGCCTAATACCATCTCAAATCTTTTTTTTTTGGGGGGGGAGGGAGGGGGCGAGGTTTTTGCCCTAGGGTATGTGCGCTTGCCAGAAAGAGAAAGACAGAAAGTGAGAAATTACGCCCCAGCAGGGATGGCCATGCCGCAATCCCTTCTCCTCCATTCTCCTCTCAGTATCTTGGGCACACATGCACACGTACCCGGCATGAGTTTAAGCCACTGGGTCCTAGACTCAAACCACGGTCGATTACACAGAGTCCAGCCAACTGCTGGTCCCAACCGTCTCAAATAATTACTCCAAGGACGTAAACAAGATCCTTCCTTAGTGTTGAACAATGAACAATATTTACTGAGTATGTATGTCCCCCGTTCCCGGTTTATGGAGACTACATAGGAATAGAATGACAGCTCTTCTTTAAGAAGTTTATAATATAACAGAAGAAAAGATATTCACACAAGGAACAGTCAGAGAACAATTAATGCCATGCAAACATTATGTGCTTAGCAAAGGAGGTGATGGTGTGGGGCTGAACAGTCAAGGTTCATGGAAGAAGTAGGAGGCCACACTCAGTTCTAACAGATAAGCCTGATTTAGATAAACACGGAAGAGAAGACTACATAAAACTGCTAGAAAGATTACACAGAAATAAAAAATCGAAACAGTGAGACTTAGGATGACTAAAGACGGGAGGGGAAGGTATGAAATAAATAAAAGGGAGAATAAGGTTCAAGGAGATATACATCTTTAAAACCTGGTAAAACTTCAGATTTTTGTAAAACTGGCAAAGAAGAAGAGTCTGGCAGTAAAAGCATGCAGAGTATGGTAAACTATTTTCAGATCTTTGCTTCTTTTTTGGCTTGCTTTCTTGACATGAAAAAAAGGTAACATTATTTCAATACCTCACTTCCAGATTCTAGTGGTCTCTTCTTCCTTGGTCCAATAGCTGCAAGAGCCGTGAGATTAGCATCTCTGTGCTGTATCTGTGCAAGCTCCAATTGCTGTAACTAGAGGATGAGGAAAAAAAAAATCAATATTTATACACAGTTATGCTCAGAGGGAGAAAGAAAGTGATCACTAAGCCTATTTCTGTATTCCTCACCAAATAAAGTTACAGTATGAAATAAATATTAGATTTCCCTCATAGCCACGGGCACGTTTCCTCATTCCTTTATTCCAAAAGACTCCTTAGTCCATAAGAGTAGAGAGAGACAGAAGGAAGTGGAAGACAATAGAAAGGCACATAAAGCTTAATGTCTCCCCAGTTTAAAGCACAGGTAGGAAATGCCTGACAAGTAAACTGAATGGGAGGTTGGAGAGAAATTGGTCAAACCACCATCAGCCTTTTCAGATGATAAGAAAATTACCCTAAAATAAAGACTATTTTTATATATTATGGGACAAAGCTGTACCATGCTATAAGATTTCCAATCTTAATTTTGACAACCACATCGAAAGGCCTGTGTGTGCACATGCATGCCCATGCGCATGCACACACACACACACACACACACACACACACACACACCACCGTAACATGTGAGAATTACGAATCTATGTCATCCGCCTTTTACTAAAGGAGACAGTAAAGCTCTAAAACATTGGGACAACTTCACTAAAAGTCACACAAGCAGTAAGTGGTAGAAACAGCGCTCAAGCTAAAGTGCTTTCTTTATAAACCTTTTCAAAACAGCACACTTCTCATTTGTAAATACAAGTCATGGATTTACTTTATATTTATCTTCACTGCAAAATTCAAAAGTGATTCTGTATTGTTATATATATTGTACAGCTTTCGTCACATCTGATCAGG
>NW_006159919.1:1784346-1791022 GCF_000334495.1 Tupaia belangeri chinensis
ACAAGGTATCGTTTTTTAAGTAAGTGGGTCAAACTATAGTTACACATGCGTTTCAGTCCGTTGTATGCTAGTAATGGGAATACACAAGTCTGGGGGACTTGTAAAGAACAGAGGTTTATTTCGCTCATGGTTTGGGAGGCCGCACCTGATGAGAGTCTTCCTGCTGGGAGGTAACATGGCAAAGGGCATCAATCACATGGTAAGACAAAGAAAGCACGTGCATCTACGTCCCTGTCAGTGTCTGTGTGTCACTATTATTCCCTCTCTTCAAAAACTCACCAAGATTCAACCATGGAAGCCCGAGCCTCGTTACCTGCATGCTAAACACCTCCAAAGGGCCACACCTTCCAACACTCCACTGAATTAAGTTTCTACTCTCTTAATAATTATAGGATACAACCAAATTCCAACACATGAACTTTCAGCAATTACTTTCTACATGGCTGCATGAAAGATGCTGAATTGAAAGGCAAAAACAGGGACAGCAGTTAGTGTAATGGCTATGTCGCTGAACTCCCACGTAGTCGGCCGTGGTTAGATTCCCAGACCTGGTGGTTTAAACTCACACTGGGAACATGTGCGTGGGTACCCAAGATCCCGAGAGGAGAATGGAGGAGAAGGGATTGCGGCGTAGCCATCCTCCCTGGGGGGTGATTTCTCGTTTTCCGTCTGTCTTTCTGGCGAACGCATGTGCCCTATAGCAAAAACCTCTCCAAAAAAAAAAAAGGTCAAAACATCATCATTCCATCAAGGAAGTAAAAAGGGTGAGATTTTATAAAAAAAAAAAAAAAAAAAAAAAAAAAAAAAAAACCAGAGATCCAGTCCATGACCCAGTGGTTAAGACACCTGGATCCCACATTGCTGACTACATAGTTCAAGTCTTAGACCTTATGCTTAAAAAGCACATTGGGTACATGTGTGTGCGTTTGTGTGTGCCTAAAATCCCAACAGGAGAAATGGAGAAGGGACTATGGAGTGACTTTCTCCCATTGGGAGGGGGTGCTTTCTCACTTTCCCTCTCTCTCCAGCAAGAGCACATGCCCCCTAACAAATTAAAAAAAAAAAAAAGAAGTTGGATTTTTCAAGTTGAAATTAGACTTGAAAATGTAAAAAAAAATCTTCAAAATAAAATAAACGAGGTATAGGTTAGCAGGTTAAGGTACTGGCTTCCTCATGGCCAACTACGGTTTGAGTCGTACACCCAGCAACTTGAAAAACACACTGGATGCACGTGCATGGCCAAAATCTCACGAAGAGAATGAAGGAGAAGGGACTGCAGTTTGGCAAGCCCCCCTGGGGGGTGATTTCTTACTTTCCTTCTCCTCTGTCTCTCTCCAGCAAGTGCAAGAGCCCTATGGAAAAAAATCTTAAAATTCTAAAAAAGAAAAAAAAAAAAGGAAAGAAAAATGAAATGCCACTATATAGGTCCTTTTACAGAAGGGGAAGAATGTTCAATTCCCATCAAAATCTCATTATTTATTATTATTATTATTATTAGGATTAGCAGGTGGCCTGATGGTTAACACACTGGACTCCCACATGGCAGACCACGGTTCAGGCCCTGGATCCGGCAGCTTAAAAATCACGTCAGGAGGGAACCAGCAGTTAGCGTAATGGCTATGTCACTGGACTCCCACGTAGTCGACCACGGTTCGTGTCCCGGACCCGGTGGCTTAAAACTCACGCCGGGCGCGTGTGCGTGCGTGCCCAAGATCCCGAGAGGAGAATGGAGGAGAAGGGATTGCGGCGTGACCATCCCCCCTGGGGGGTGATTTCTCGCTTTCTGTCTCTATGTCTCTCTCTGTCTGTCTGGCGAGCGCACGTGCCCTACAGTGAAAATCTCTCAAAAAAAAAAAGAAATCACGTCAGGTACATGTGTATACATGCCCAAAATCCAGAGAGGAGAACAAATTGCTGAATGGCCATCCCCTTTGAGGAGGTGCTTTCTCATTTTCCCTCTCTCCCTCTTCTCTGGGGAGTGCAAGCACCCTGTGACAAAAACCTAAAACAAACAGAGATTACATTATAGATAGATATGATATAAACATATTATATATATATATTATGTATACATATATTATTTTACATATACATATATCTCATTACTATGAAGGAAAAAGAGAAAAGAACCTCAGACTGGTTGACAGTCATGTATTCAAGAAGATCTAGTGGGTGAACTGAGAGTAACCTGCTGAGAAGTCCTATACAAATACAGGGAATATTCTTTTAAAAGAACACTAACCAAATTTTTAAAAAAGGGCAAGATGAAAACAGAAAATTGCTTGATGACATTTCCATCTCAAAGATGCCAAGCAAATAAACTTCACCTTAAGTCCACTTCAGATTATTTTAATATTAGAGGAAAGACAATGAATAAGTCACACATAACTGAATCTTTAGCAAACTTTTGCATCTCAAAATTCTAATGCTGAAATCTTAGTGCCCCCATCACCACCCTATGATGGTGATATTAGGAAAGGGGGAGGAGGAATGTCATTATGTCATGGGTCAAACTTTGGATAGAATGATTGCCCTTATGGAAAAGCCCTGAGGAAGCCCCCAATCCCTTCCACCATGTAAGAACATACAAAATGACACCCATCTATGAGGAAACAGCCCTAACCAGACAACAGATACATAGGCACATTGATCATGGACTTCCAGCCTCCCGATCTATAGAAAATAAAATGCTGTTGTTTATAAATAAGCTACCCAGTCTATGGCATTTTGTTTTAGCAGTCAAAGTGGATTAAGAGAGCAGTTAAGCAAAGAAAGTGAACTAAGAACCATGTTTTATTTGCTCTACAAATTACAGGATGGAAATCCTTTTAAACTGTGTGTTTGCTTATAAATTGTTTGGGAAAGTGTTTTCAAAAGCTGTAAGATATCTTTTGTTGCTGCTGGTCAGTTTAATAAAAAAATATAGTTTTAAAGTTTAAAGTATAGTTTAAAGCTGCCAAAATCTGGACCTTCTAGGGGGACAAAATATGATTTTAGTTAATCTACCCTGCAGCACAAATCAAACAAACCATATTTTTGAATCCTTCCTGTAGAGAAACGGTATCTGCAAGATAGTCACACCAAATAAAAGGTTTTTAAATTGGTCCCTGTCTTCAAATTCTCTATGTAGTAAAACATTTCCTCCTACTCTGTAAATTATACTTTGGTTTTCTGAAGTTTCAAGTACGATGTCACAGAAAATTTTGTTATTAAAATGGAGACTGACCATAGTTTTGATTGGCCCTGCATTTGTAACAAACTTTTCAAAACAATGTACGTTGGAACCGGCAGGTGACATGGTGGTTGGGCACTGGACTCCCATATGGCGGACCATGGTCTGAGTTCTGGACCTGGCAGCTTGTTTTCTCACTTTCCCTCTCTCTCTCACATACACTCTGTCCCTCTTTGGTCAAATTTAAATAAGATTAACAGATGGATAGATAGACAGATATATAGATAAAATAACCCTTAAACCAAATCACACCAAAACAATGTGTCCTGGCCAGCACGAAACAGAAAAACCAGGTACTTTAAATTAGAACAGGAAGAAATTCTGGGCATTAATGCAGATTTGGCATACACTATGGGCCAAGTCCATAAGCAAGTTCAGTTCAGCAAAAGCAGTAAGGCACTTAGTTGCCATAATTATCTATGCAGAACCGCACAACCCCCCCCCCCCCCCAGTAATCTATAAAAACAAGAAAAAGCTCTAGGACTAATGAGTGAGTTTAGCAAGGTAAAATGTAACAAGATCAACATAAACCAATAATCATCGGTCTAAATACCATTAAGGTATAATTAAAAACTTAGCTTAAAAAAAGTCACTGATAAGGGGCCAGCAGGTGATGTGGTGGTAAGGCACTGTATCCCCACATGGCTGACTACGATTTGAGTCCTGGACCTGGTGGCCTAAAAATTCATGCCGGGTATGCATGCCCAAAATCCTGAGAAGAGAATGAAGAAGAAATCGTGATATGGCCATCTCTCCATGTGAGGTGATTTCTCACTTTCTCACTCTCTGTCTCTAATTCACTGTCTCCAGCAAACACATGCACCCTATGGCAGGAACCTCTAAAACAAACAAACAAAAAAACAAAAAAAAAGTTATTTACAGTAACTCCCCCCAAGATGAAATACTGAGGAATAAAAGCATCATGTACCGTTATTTGTATACTGTAAGCCACAAAATAAATAAAACAGAGAGGCATACTGTGTTCAGGGGTTACAAGAAAGACTCAATAAAAATATACACTCCAAATTGATCTACAGATTTCACAACTTGAAAACATTATTTGTAGATATGGGTAAGCTGATTTTAAAGTTTATATGGCAAGGCAAAAAAAAAGGATAGCTAAATCAATCTTGGAAAAACAAAAAGAACAAAATAGGAAGAATCACATCATTAGACTTTAGGACTTACTATAAGGTTACACCAAGTAAAACAATGTGGTACTGCCACATTGTTTTGGTTTGGATTAATGGGACACAATAGAGAGTCCAGCAGTAAGACCTATGATATGGCCAAGTGACTTTTGACCAAGGTGCAGAAAAAATTCAGTTAAGAAATGACAAAATTCTCTCCTTGACCAAACTCTGGCTAGGTTCCTCTGAGCCCTCTTCTGAACTAGGTCTCAACTTTGGCCTAAAAAATAGTTAACATAAACTACACCATTTCTAACAGTTCAATCCTAAAATGACCTTAAATCCCCTTAAAGGGTCTACTTGAAAAAACTCAAGGCTGTCAAAAGAATGGACTATTTGTTCCAGTCAATACCTGAAGATAAGGCCCTATTCTCCCAGACTCAAGCAGGGCAAAGACCTAATCTGATAAGCACAGATTAGCAAACTTAGATGGGTTTCAAATGGACCAACTCCTGTTTCAAAACATTTTTCATTTCCCTGACTCTAATGAGCTCCTACTTCCTTCCTACTCTCTCATGCTCCCTTTAAAACACACAGTAACCTCTCTGTACAACTCAAAGTTCAGTTCAGTTCACGCTATGTACTCTTCAATGCAATAACAATTTCTGATTAAAATCTGTCCTTCCACGTAGTATTTGGAATAGTCTTTCTCAATAAGGAGAGTAATGGGACATTCGTGCAAAAAAATCTATCTAGACATGAACGTCGCACTTTTATATAAAAAATTAACTCAAAATGTGAATGCAAGACTATAAACTAGAAAAAAACGTAAGATATTAAAATTCTTATGAGTTAAGATCCATTAAGGAATTCTTGTGTTTGACAACCAAAGGATGTCCATAAAAGAAAAAAGACATTTAAGGGAATGAAAGAACCAGTTATTTTCTTTCTCTCATCTATTTTCTTTTGTTTTTCTTGCCTTATTTTACTGGCAAGGGTTTATAGTAAAATGTGAGTAACAGTAATAAAAGCAGACAATTTTGCCTTTCTCATAATCTTTGGAAGAAAGTATTCAGCCTCTCAGCCCTGAGAACGTATTAGGCCAGCTGCAGTGGTGCGGCAACAGTGCAACACTCTGTAATGCTGAAACCACGTAAAAAGTCCCAATTTCCAATTCTGGATCTCCCTACATGCGTGGCAGACACTTGTTCCCATGATCCTGGCTAGCTGAGGTTGGGGTTGGATCGCAACATGAAGATCCGATGGATGCCTGTCTGTGTGTTGTTATCCCTTTTATTATCTTTTGGGAGTTGGGGTAATAACACCCCTCAGTCAAGAGTCCATGTATAGGGCCAGTCTATGGCCTGGTGGAGAAGGAAACTGGATTCCACCCAACCTATTGCTCAGTATGCCTCTCAGACGCAATGGCTTGAGAAACATGCCAGGCACATGAGTGTGCATGTCCAAAATCCTGAGAGGGAGAAACGAAGGAGAAGGGATTACAATGTGCCCATGCCCCATGAGGGGTGCTTTTTTGCTTTCTCTCTCTCACGGTCTTTCTGTTTCCAGGAAGCAGACATTCCTTCTGGCAAATTAAAAAAAAAAAAAAAGAATCCTAATATAGCTTTGAATTCTTAAAAACTTGATTTATGGCCTACTGTTGACCAGAAGCCTTACTAATAACATTAACAGTCAAGTAGCAGAAATTTTGTATGCTATGTATATTACATACTATATTCTTACTATGAAGTAGGCTAGGGTAAAGTAAACGTTATTAAGAGAAGCATAAGAAAATACATTTGCAGTATTGAAAACAATCCTGCAAGTGGACATGTGCGGTTCAAACCTGTGGTATTCAAGGGCCAAGTGTATATCTATTGAAAATCCTTGCTGTTACAATTTCTAGTTTTTAATTAAATGTATCTCGAATAATTCAAAGGAGAAACAGTCTATAATATTTACAATTTCTGTTGTTCTTTCTTCCTTCCCGAGGTTCAGTTTCCCTTTGATATAATTTTGCTTCATTCTGAAAAATTCCTTAAGCAGTTCTTTCTCCACAAGTCTTCTGGCAATGGATTATCTTTTCCCCCTTCATCTGAGGATATCTTTATTTCACCTTCATTGCTACAGGTTATTTTCACTGAATATAGAATTCTAGGCTAACAGTTCTTTTCCCTCCAGCATTTAAAAATTATTTTGCCACTTCCTTCTGATGTCCATGGTTTCTTTTTTCTTTTTCTTTATTTTACAGGCACTCTTCACTTAACGACTGAGTCTGTTTTCATGGCTAGACTCTTAAGGAAGTATTCAATAA
>NW_006159919.1:1793707-1797564 GCF_000334495.1 Tupaia belangeri chinensis
TGTGGCACCATAAGGTATGCATTTTTCAATTGACAGCATGCAACATCACAGTAGAATAATGTAATTCTATCCATACAAAAAGCATATACATCAGGCAAGTGCCAGAAAGCAACAAGACATACCACTCACAATAATATAAAACTGGCGTAATCATTCTTATTTGTTCTGAATACTATGGGTGCATAATGAAGTACAAATTTACAAGAGAAATACACAGGCTTGCATGACTGCAAACACTCTGTGAAGTACATGTTCACTGTCTGTTGGGAATAAGATAAAGATTGAGAAAGAAGATTCCTGAGAGTCACAGAGGCTGAGAAAGGGGATTCCTTGCATCCTAAGTCTGAAGTGTTGTTCAACAGGTAGATAGGTCTTTAAGAAAGGAGTGGCCGTAGTATTTATCCACATGGTTTATAATGAGAAATCTATAGCCCTTATAACTGCTGTTCCTCTGTGGGATTTGTGTCCTTTTTTCTGGCTATCTTTGAGATTTTTTTTTCTCCATGTCTTTATTTTTCAAAGATTGATTATGGTATAACCCAAGCCTGAGTTTCACTGAGATTATCCTTTTTAGGGATTCACTGAGCTTCTTAAATCATTAGGTTTTTGTTTTTCTCCAAATTTTGGAAGTTTTATTTATTTTTCAATAGAATTTTTGGTGTTTTTTTTGTTTGTTTGTTTTTTGGTTTTTTAAATTGCTAGAGGGTGTGTGCACTCACCAGACAGACAGGGAGTGGGAGGAGAAAACACCTCACAGTGGTGTGTGGTCACATCCCAGTCCCTTCTTCTCCATTTCTCCATCCTATCAGGAGTTTGATGATGCATGCAGATGCATCCAGAGTATTTTTCAAGTCACAAGAGTTGGGATTTAAGCCTCAGTTGGTCATGTGGGATCTAGCTCCCTGAACTGCTAGGCTACAGGACTGGCCCTCAGGGAAATTTTTAGCGTCTCATTCTCTCTTCTCTGGGTCATTGTTCCACAGGTCCCTGATATGTTTTTTGGTGGTAGTGTTTTTATCTTTTATTATTTATTGTTAGATTAGATAAATTATATTTCTCCATTTTCAAAGTCCACTGTCTCTTTGTGCTGTCATCTCTACTCTGCTATTCAGTTCATCCAGTTGTGTTTTATTTTGGCTATGACCATTTAGAGTTCATAAATTTCCATTTTGGACTTTATTACATATATATTATATATTTTCCTCTTAGCCCTTTGCTGAGACTTTCTATTTTTCCAATCATTTCAGGAGTGTTTGCTTCTTGTTTCATTTTTATATGATCTACTTTAAAGTGTTTTTCAGTTAATTCCAACATCTGTGTCATCTCAGTGTTGGCATCAGCTCACTACCTCTTCCCATGGGCATTGAGATGTTCCTGGTTCTTCATTTGCCAAGTAATTTCAGATTGCATCCTGAATATTTTCAATGTTATGAGACCCTGGTCTTTTTTAAACCCTTAGGTGATGTTGATGCTTCTGTTTTAGCATACACTCAACACAAGTTCAAGCCATAGGTTCCAACATGACTTCTATGGTCTGCAACTACAAAGCTAATTCAACTGTCAAAAACTATTTGGATCTGCCCATCACACTGTCGTCAATTTTTGACCTGGTAGTGGTCTATTATTTCAGTTCTTAAAAGTTTTGGGTATGTTCATTAGATTCAGATCAATGTACAAAAAATGTGTAGCTCAGGAATGAGCCTAAAAGTTTAAAACAATGGCATGCATTGCTTTCCTAAGCCTCTCCTTCTCTGTCATCCCAATAATTTCTGGGTAAAAAACCTTCATTTTGGTTTTCCAGCCATAAATCTGGGGCTTTATTTACCCCACTATGCTGCACGCTTCTGTGACTATGTCCATATGTAGGACCAAGCAGCAGGAGTAATGTGGGTATATGAGTGGAAGGATGGCAAACGCATCACTGATTCAGCAGTATTCTGACTTCCTGTCATCTTTAATCTGCCTACCATTTACTTTTCAAAGCCCTCCAATAGCTGTTCCAAGCATTCTATACATGTTTTACAGCTGTGTCCAGTGGGAGAGACAGTAGGGGGTGCTTTTAGGCCATCTGAACTAGAACCCTTAAAAGCCAATTTAATCGGAATTCTGAGAAGTATCTATTATATTACATAGCCACTGGCCTTTGTTTAATAAAAAGTAACATGGCAACATGCATTTTGTTCTGTAAGTACTTTCCAGTTTTTAAAATCTTAATTATATACATTCAATCACTATACATCACTTGGCTTGTAAAGTGAATTTTCCAACGTGAATACATTTCTCACCAGTCCAGTTGGGGATACTATACACATTCTTTAACCTATCAAAGTATTTAAGAAAACAAAGTTCTCGCTCCTCCCTTTATGGCTAATGGAAAAAGGCAGAAACCTTTATTTCCCTCATCACAGTCCCTGTGATATGAAGTAGAAGTCTTTTAAAATTCATGTCAGTGCTCTAGAGAACAATGGTAATTTAAGGCAGTTTTATTCCTGGTTTTTAGTACTTGTCTCTTCTCTTTTAAGTACATTTCATGGTAGTACAGCCGTTAATCAAGACTCCAAAAAACATTAACAGATTGCCTTAAAGTCCATCTAAGCTCTCAGAGGTAAAGTTCAACAGAAGTGCTACTTGATGCTAAGCACAACATTTTCAAGAATAAAAGAAAAAAATAAAAATTAATGAAAACAGAAGCTAAAAGATTAGACAAAACAGAGGAGGGGAGCTGGCAAGTGGATTAAAGGCACTGGATTCTCACAGCCAACTGTAGTTCCGAGTCCAGACCTGGCAGCTTGCTTTCTCGCCGCCTCCTACCTCCGGTCTCCCTTTGATCACATTAAAAAGTAATCAGGACAGGGACCAGCAGTTAGCGTAATGGCTATGTTGCTGGGCTCCCATGTAGACGACCGCGGTTCGAGTCCCAGACCCAACAGATTAAATTCAAGCCGGGCGTATGTGCATGTGTGCCCAAGATCCGAAGAGGAGAATGGAGGAGAAGGGATTGCGGTGTGGCCATCCCCTTGGGGGGTGATTTCTCGCTTTCTGTCTGTCTCTCTAGCGAGCGCATGTGCCCTATAGCAAAAACCTCTCCAAAAAAAAGAAAAAAAAAAAAGTAATCATGAGAGGGACCAGCAGTTAACATAATGGCTATGTTACTGGACTCCCATGTAGTCAACCGCGGTTTGAGTCCCAGACCTGGTGGCTTGAACTCACGCTAGGTGTCTGTGCGTGCGTGCGTGCGTGCCCAAGATCCCAAGAGGAGAATGGAGGGAAAAGGGACTGTGGCGTGGCCATCCTCCCTGGGGGGGTGACTTCTCACTTTCTGTCTTTCTGGAGAGCGCACGTGCCCTATAGCAAAAATCTTTTCAAAAAAAAAAAAGTAATCATGACAAATGGAATGAAATACACCTTTAAAAAAAAAATAGCATGATGACTAGAATTAGCTCACTGCCTGGACAGAGGGAGATATTCAACAGGAAGGACCAAAAATGTATTTTTTTTATTTTTAGGTTTTTGCCAAAGGGCATGTGGGTTCACCAGAGAGAGACAGACAGTGAGAGGGAAAATAAGAAATCATTCCCTTCTCCTCCATTGTCCTCTTCGGAATTTTTTCTTTTTTTTTTAAAGATTTTGTTTGTTTTGTTTTTTGCCATAGAGTGTGCACACTCCCCTGAGAGAGACAGAGGCAGAAGGAAAGTGAGAGATCACCCCCAGGATGGATGGCCACTCAGTGTCTTCTCCATTCTCCTCTCATGATTTTTGGGCATGTGTGCACACCTGCCTGAAGTGATTTTCAAGCCGCCAGGTCCAGGACTCCGACCGCGGTCATCCACGAAGGAGTCCAGTACCCTAACCACTCA
>NW_006159919.1:1797686-1830621 GCF_000334495.1 Tupaia belangeri chinensis
AGACCCGGTGGCTTGAACTCACGCTAGGTGCCTGTGCGTGCGTGCGTGCGTGCCCAAGATCCCAAGAGGAGAATGGAGGGAAAAGGGACTGTGGTGTGGCCATCCTCCCTGGGGGGGTGACTTCTCACTTTCTGTCTTTCTGGAGAGCGCACGTGCCCTATAGCAAAAATCTTTTCAAAAAAAAAAAAAGTAATCATGACAAATGGAATGAAATACACCTTAAAAAAAAAAAATAGCATGATGACTAGAATTAGCTCACTGCCTGGACAGAGGGAGATATTCAACAGGAAGGACCAAAAATGTATTTTTTTTATTTTTAGGTTTTTGCCATAGGATATGTGCATTTACCAGAGAGAAAAGAGAGAGAGAGAGAGAGAAGTAAAGCAAGAAATCATCTCCTGGAGGGATGGTCACTCTGCAATCCCTTCTTCTCCATTCTCCTCTCAGGATTTCGAGCACATGTGCACACATGCCTAGAGTAATTTTCAAGTCGCTGGGTTTAGGACTCAAACTGCCAGATCCTGGACTTGAATGGCCAGATCCCGGACTCAAACTGCCACTGGCCATGTGATAATCCAGTGCCTTAACCACCATGCCACCTGCTGGCTCCCCTCTCTTGATATTTATGACACTTAAGGTAAGGTATGGGAGGGAGGGAGGTATACATATTGAAAACATGAAAGACAGCAACAGAGCTGTCCTTCACAACAGATGGCCCTAAAATATGAAGTAGTGTCATTGTCAGTCTGATCTTATTACAAACTTTTGGGAAGTAATAATAAATGATAAAACAATAGATAATTCCCAAGAAAGACCAAAAAATAAATACATTCAGGAAAGAGCTTACAGGTAGGTTAAAATTCATTTCCAGGTCTACGTGTGCTGTCCAAAAATGAATATATATATTAGTAGCAATGAAAATAGCTAATGTCAAATACGAAATGTTTCAAAGACTCAAAAGAAATAAAAGAAATGAAGTATAATACCAAGTTTTGAATTTAACATACTAAGAATTAAAGTATGTTCTTAGATTTCACAATGAAAGTTAAGTACACAAAAATAACAATAAAATCTTAGCACTAAACAATAGAAACTTTAAAAACAGTAAAACTTCAAGTTTAATTTTTTTGAGAGATTTTTGCTATAGGGTGCATGTGCTCGCCAGGGAGACAGAGAGAGATAGAAAGTGAGAAATCACATTCCAGGGGAGATGGCAACACCACAATCCCTTTCCTCTATTCTCCTCTCGAGGTTTTGGGTGCACACACACATACACACACACATACAAACACAAACACACACACGCCTGACATGAGTTTTAAGCAGCCGGGTCCAGGACTCAAACCATGGTCAACTATGTGGGTGCCCAGAGACATAACCATTACACCACCTTCTGGTCTTACTGAATTTAATTTTTAATGTACTTTGGAAAAATGTATTAGGCAAACTCTAAAATTCTAGAAACTGCTTACAACTACTTCTGAATTACTGCTAAGAATACCAAATTTCCTGGGAAAGTAAAAACAACAAACAAAAATCACTAAACATTAACAGGTGATTCTAAAATCAAAGAACCAAAAAAACAAGTCACACACACACACACACACACACACACACACACACACACACACAAAATCACCACTCTCACCCCATCTAAAATATAGGCAAGGCAGTTGGTGGCATAATGGTTACCGCAGCTGGATCCCACATGACTGACTGCACAGTTTGAGTCCTAGTACAGAGTCTGCTTGTTATTTTCTCCCAACCACAAAGGTAAAGTTCTTTTTTGTTTTTTCTTACAGAGGTTTTTGCTATTGGATGCATGTGCTCGGCAGAACGACAGAGAGACAGAAAGTGAGAAATCACCCTCCCCCAGGGGGGATGGCCATGCCGCAATCCCTTCTCCATTCTCCTCTCGGAATCTTGGGCATGCTCGCACACACGCCTGGCCTGAGTTTAAGCCACCACATCTGGGACTTGAACTGCAGTCGACTACATGGGAGTCCAGTGACATAGCCATTATGTCATCTGCTCATCCCCAAAGATTAAGTTCTTATGATATCAGGATACTGTCCAGGATACCCAAGATGCTTGGAATGTGAAATATATACTCTTATACCTTGCTTGTTATCCACCTCTACCTTCCAGAGAAGGGGTAGGGGTATATCCCTTATAATTTCAATTAGATTAATTTATCTCTTCTACTTAAATATAATAGTTGATTTAAAATATATGTACTATAGCCATTCCAGATTATATAAAAAATTTTCCCCTAGTTATTACCCTTACACACCTTTTTCTCCTCTCTCCCCCCCTTTTTTTAAGTTTGCTATAGGGTGTGTGCACTTACTGGGGATAGGGGAAAGAGGCAGTCCCCAGGGGGATGGCCAAACCACAGTCCTGTCTCCTCCATTCTCTTCTTGGGTACAAACGTACAAGCATGTGGCATGTTTTTAAGCCAACAGGTCTGAGACTTAAACAGTGCAAATAGGCAGGTAGGATGCAGCCACCTTAATCATTATGCCATCAGCTGGCCCTCTTATTTAAAAAAAAAAAAAAAATTACCAGAGGGTGCATAGGCTTGCAGAGAAAGATTGATAGACAGACTGGGAGAAAGCAGAAAGCAAACCACAATGGGGCATGGTCACACCACAATCCTTTTTTCTCTAGTTTTCCTTTTGGGATGGTGGATACACATGCACAATGTGTATTTTTCAAGTCGCCAGGGATAGGATTTAAACTGTGTGGTCAGTCATGTGGGATCAGGCTCCTTTAACCACCCAGCCAATGGGCCACCCCTCTTCTCCCTTTTCTTCAGGTCTTCCAGAAGAAAAAATGTAATATATCCATAGTTAATCTCGACTTACATCTAAGAGTTTCGTGGTATCCACCTTTCCCCTCCCCCCTTTTTAAAGTTTGTGATAGGTTCAAATGCTCACCAGAGAGACAGAGAAAGGAGAGAGAATAGGAACCCTCCCTCTCCCACAATTGGGCATGGTCATGTCACAATCCCTTCTGCATTTTTCCCTTCTGTTAGGACTTGGGGCACAGACACATGAGTCTGGTGTGTTTTTAAACTGTCAGAGATTCAAACCATGCAGCCCAGCATGTGGGATTTAGCTATCCTTAATTACTAGGCCACTGGTCCAACCTAGATCTAGTTTAAATGTGTCCATACCTAACGTTTTTCACCTAATATTTTTTTTCCTTTTATGCCTTGCTTTTCCCTAAAATATGACAGCCTTATACCATACACAGAGCTGGTATTATTACATTAATTTTAAATACAAGAAAACTACAGTAAGTTTAAAGAGGCAAAGTAACTTCCCCAAGGTGAGATAGATAACAGCAGGCTAAATAAAAAAATCCAAGACTCCTGACTTTTAGTTCAGTGCTATTTCCTTAATAATATGAACTTCCTCTACCAAGAGTTTCTTAAGACACACAGATTCTACACCTAAATATTAAGGATGGATGCACCTTCTGACGAAACTCTAAGTAAAATGTTACCTTTTCTATGTAAGGTACACAAAGAAATACCACCAATAACAATCTCTCATGAAAATATCCATGAAAAAAACCTACTGTAGCTTTCCTAGTTCCAAAAGAGAATCTATTGAATGGTAATTGGATAGTAACTAAACAATGCCAGTTGAAGATGCCAAACCACAGTATCATGTTCAACCTTTACTAAACATTTAATGACAAAATAAGGAATGAATTTTTTTTTTAGAATTATTTTAACTTTATTTATTAATTCATTTATTTTTCATTTGACCAGACACACAGAGAGACAGAGAGAGAGCAAGCAAGTAAGCCACCAGGTCCGGGACTTGAACCGTGGTCAGCCATGTAGGAGTGTCTAGCGCCTTAGCGACCATACCACCCGGTGATCCCATGGGATGCATTTTTAAAGGCCCCCATTCTTTCTCCTCCCCAACGAATGGTTCTAAATGTGATCTACAGAGCAGCAGTATCTGGGAATGAATTGGAAATGCAAATTTTCAGGTCCTACTCTAGACCTACTGTACCTGTACCATTTCTCTGGATATAGGGCTCAGCAATACGTATTTTTTAAAAAAGAATTATTTAATTTAATTTAATTTATTTAATTTGACCAGAAAGGGACAGAGTGAGAGACAGAGAGAGAGAGAAAGTGAGAAAGCAAGCCACTAGATCCGAGACTCAAACCGCGGTTGGCCATGTGGGAGTCTAGCACCCTTAACCACCAGGCCACCTGCCAGCCCCTTCAGCAATATGTATTTTAACAAGTACTAAAGACAATAATTAGGCACACAAAAGTTTAGCAACTAATGTCCCAAACTATCAATGCTTTGAAACATTTGAGTAACTATTTCTCTGCTATGTCACAAAAGCTCTTTACAGTTTTCCATCTAGAGTGTGTTTTCTCCAGGTGGCTAAGATGGTTGGATCACACATGACTAACAGCACAGTTCAAGTCCTGCACTTGGCAGCTTAAAAAACATGATGAGCATGTTTGTATTCAAGCCCAATATTCCAAAAGGAGGAAGAAAAGAGACTGTGGTATGACCATTCCCCATGGGTTATATAAACGTTCTCACTTTTGCTTCCTCTTTCTCTAGCAAGTACATGTGCCCTCTGGCAAATTAAAAAAAAACAACAACAAAAAACAGGTTTTATTCATATTGAGTTAAATTGACTGCTCAAATGTACTTTCTAAAAAAACAGATGCATAACTGTACACAGCTGTACATTATTTGTGTGGTACAGTGTGTGTTTTTTTGTGTAAGAATGTACTTTTAATGACAAATTTCATTGCACCCCAGTGTTCCATGAATTTTAGCCCATGCAGAACTACCATGAAATTTACATACACATGGCTATAATATCTAATAGTATTAACTGTCACATTTCGAATGTCATGTTTGCAGCGTGGCTATACCCTAGGAGATGTGCTTCCGCACTCCCTAGCCCCATCTCTCTCCAGAGCACATGCATTCTTTAGCCAAAAAATAAATTAATTTAATTGAATCAAAAAAATCATTAAAACATGTATCTTGTCTTTACCACACTTAAATATTTTCTGATCAGTACTGAACTTATGATTCAGTAGCTTCTTGTACAACTATGCTTCATGAAGAGCCATACTTACTAAAAAACGAAAATCCTAAATTCTTTTGGGTTCACATTTTCTAATCTGTCATGCATCTGAATGAGTGAATACTGATTCAGCATTTGCCCAGTTCCTACAAGTTGCACTGCAAAGCTAACACGCCAGCAGGTGCATGTCTTGTGTCCTTGTCTCGCCCCCCACTGTCTGATACACATGAAAGTGGAATGCTAGCAACTGCTGTAAAGAAAGTAAATGGGGAACCAGCAGTTAGCGTAATGGCTATGTTGCTGGACTCCCACGTAGTCGACCGCGGTTCGTGTCCCGGACCCAGTGGCTTAAAACTCACGCCGGGCGCGTGTGCGTGCGTGCCCAAGATTCTGAGAGGAGAATGGAGGAGAAGGGGTTGCGGCGTGACCATCCCCCCTGGGGGGTGATTTCTCGCTTTCTGTCTCTATGTCTCTCTCTGTCTGTCTGGCGAGCGCACGCGCCCGACAGTGAAAATCTCTCCAAAAAAAAAAAAAGAAAGTAAATGAATTCTTTGTCTAACTGCAGATGTACTGAACTCCCATTTCTCAAAGCAGAAGGAAGAAATTCAAAAGGAAATAAAGGTCACAAAATATAAAACAAATGTTTAAGAAATCAGGATGTTTGAACTGTAAGATCAGGTAGCTTGCACCACAGAATTCTAGATGACGTGGTAAGAAAGGAAAACACCGAGGCTAGACGTCAATCTGGGACACACAACACATTCTGTACAAGCCTGTAGCTCCATTAAATATAGATGTGCCTTCTTGTTGGAAGTCAGAATTTGGCAATTAGTAACCTATTTCAAACCTTTCACAAATAGATGGTGAAATAGAAAAATGTCAGTACTTACATTGTAGAAAAAAATAAGTGGGGGACCAGCAGATGGCATAATGGTTACGTCACTGGACTCCCACGTAGTCGACAGCAATTTGAGTGCCAGACCCAGTGGTTTAAAACTCATGCCGGGCACGTATGCCTGCGTGCCCAAGATCTCAAGAGGAGAATGGAGAAGAGATTGTGACGTGCCCATCTGCCCCTGGGTGTGTGTGGCGGGGAGGTGGTTTCTCACTTTCTGTCTCTCTGGCTAGTGCACATACCCTATAACAAAATCTCTAGAAAAATCAAAATAACTGGGAAAATACAAAACAGTTCAGAATTTCAATTTGAAAGTGTTTTTATTGAAAATAAAAATTATATGAGTGAGAATAGCAAGCAAGAGAGAACATTTATATTCTTCCTACAAAAGACAGACTTATATCCTGTTTTATAAAAGACAGCCCCCCAAATTTAAAACAAAATGTTTGATTTACAGGATATCCACAGACATTCGAGCCAGACTACAATAAGGGTTTTAAACAGGTAACCTGTCAGGTTGATCTGAACTGTACGCAGTATGAATTATTTCAGTGGATTCAGAGGCTAGAGGCAAATCCAAAGCAGTCTATTTTTTGTGTGTCAAATGAGAATGACAAAATTGGAAGAAGTCCAACAGAAAAAATTATTAGACACCTTTATAAAACTCTGCCCAATTTAACAAAAATTTTGTCTAATGCCCAGAAAGCAAAGAAGAAAAGAACAGCTTTTAAAACTGTATTAGAGAGAAGAAAAACCACCAAGGATATGATCAAGACCAAAATTCTAGACCTTAAAAGTTCAAAGCATTACAAGGATTATCAGATTTTATATGAAGGGGATTCAGGTTGTGATTTAATATTTATAGAACAAATATGACTGCTGAAACATTTCCCAGCATAAGCCTACAAGTTCTCAAAGTGGATCCTTGCAACTCTGCATTCGTAAGATACTATCATTTATCTATAACCTGTGACCAGCCTGGTGGCTTTCCAGGGAGTTACTCGGAAATGGAAAGTAAAGTGGTTCTGAATCCAGCAACCTTAAGGAATCTGTGCTCATTTTTACAACTGAACGAAGGAAACTTTCCAGATAAGCATTTCAAAATTACAATCCAGTGTGATAGCAAGTAATATACCCCAATGCTAACCTTAAAATTTACCACACAAGAAAATAATTCAACTCTGTATTAAGACTGTGTCAATATTTATACAATCAAACAAAATACAGTATCCCTGTATGTCTGATTCTGAACTAAAGCCCCTTAGAACATTAAAGTTATTAAGAGCTCTAGGAGGTAGGAAGATGACAAAAATGACAATATTTAACTTTCATCAAACATTTGCAACTAATACAGAGTGGCTCTGTTCTTGGAATGGGGCCAATGTATTTGATTCCTTTTTTGATTAAAGAGGATTTACAATAGGAAGCAACCAGAAAACTTTAAAAATATTTTGGAAAGAAAGTATATTGAATTCTTTTAATCTTACTTGGAAAAAGACATAAATGAAGGTGCAAAGGGAGACCAAAAAAAAAACCCGGTTTAATACCACCTGTTCTCATTAAGAAAGGAATTTTTAAAAACATTTCCTTTCACCACTGTCGTTGAAAATGCCGTCAACCATTCATCCCTGAGGAAATAATTAAATACAACACTAAAGGAAAAAAATCATACAAACAAAACCATCCCTACCTATATAAACCTGAAGGGAAAATGATTCGAAGATACAGTTGTTTATGAAAGTTTATGAAAGAGGACAGACAGAGTAAGGTCTTTAAGGTTAAAAGGATACACATTTTCCGAAAGGGGGATGCAATACGGTGGAAGTAAGATAAGCATCCAATCAGTCCTTAATTAAAACAGAACCCTTGGTTCAGAACAACAATAGAATGCTCATCCCCAAACAATCTATCATCAAGCCAGGTTTGCTTAAGAAGAATTTGTAGGTACAGTTCTCACATCACTATTTATAGGTATGTTTTCCACTGGAAAGAAACTACTGTGAGGAATATTTTGCTGTTGAAAACCAAGTGTTTCTGCATCCAACCCTTAGAATATACTCCTTTATGGTGCTCCTTGACCCAATCCTGAAACCCTTCTTCCCAGAGTTCCCATATTTTCTTTCTCGGTGTGAATGAAAACACGGCACATTGATTGTAAGAATCTTACTAGATTTCCATTTGTTTTGCCTCAGCTCCTGCATTAATCCAAACAATAAGGGCCTTTAAAACATCCATAAATAACCTGCTGCCGCTGCTGGCACCTGAGAGCGGAGTGCAGCAATGTTAAGCAACAACAAATTTCATAGTTCAAGAGGCACAGTTAAGGAAAAAGGTTGCTCAGGAAATCACTCTTATTTAGCACAAAGATCCTTAAAAATTGCATGAAATCAGTCAAGTAACTATAGAAACCAATTTCTTCAGCTCCATATCACACGTCTCACACCTCAATTGTCTTTATTATCGTCTGCTGTCAGATCCTTAATCAGAAATGTGAACAGGCTTGATGATTTATTCAGGAGGGAAAAGAATCTGTAGGTCAAGTGAAAAATTTCACACACACACACACACACACATTCACACACACACACACACACACACACACACACACACACCCATACACACGCCACATCTTCAACCTTAGGTACTTTCATTTCATTCTGTTCTCAGCAGCTCTGGGGGCAACTCCAGTGAGATCCAATATTAAGGCTCAATTAAAATAAGCTCCAATTAGTGGAGCTTTTTTCTCTGGGGCTAGAAAAGTCAGGAAATGGATATTGGGAAATGTAAAAAGTCAGCTACTGAGAGGAGGCTGCAGACATAAATGAACTTATTTGTTGATTTCTACAGTTGCTATGCAGAGGCCTCTGGGAGTAAAAGCTTAACCAGTCTAAGCTATAAACTAAAACCCCTGCAGCTAAACATGAACTGTGTGAAACAAGGGCTCCATTCCAGAACAGAAAACTGCTGGGCCCAGAAAATTAAAAGCCAGAGGCGTTTTCCATTTAAAACTAAATCCCAGTACCGCCTCCCAGCCAAAGAATTATAAGCAGTATCAGATTTACAAAACGAACAATTACCCTGGAAAAATGTAGCCTATTGTACAGTCCCAGATGCTAAATCTCAAAAGTTTCTTTTCTTTCTTTCTTTTTTTTTTTTAATCCCACATTATATCCCTCCAAGTACACTGCTGTAGTTTACAAAGAGCCATTTCTAGACAGGCCTAAACCTTGAAAATAAATTTTGAAAAGAGAGCACATAACTCATTGACCTCATTTGAAGTACTGCCCTTGCCTTCAGCGGTTCCTGTCCTTCCCCAAGGCTTCTGCAAATGGTATGCAACAGCAAAATAAACCCTGACCTAATTGCCAGGAGAGAGCTGCCAACCTTCCCTCAAACACAGACAAGCATGGTAACTTGAAAGTCCTACCTCTTTGGCTTTCTGCTTTAATCTCAGCTGTTCTGGATCTTCTTTATTGGAACGACTCTATCAAAGGAAAAAGAAAATTTTAATAGAAATTACTAGCATCTAAACACCATAGTTGCTGTTAAATATTTAATAAATAACAATTTTCTCTTGTGATTGAAAATCTTAGCTGCAGGGGAAAATGCCTCAATCCAGTCTAGCTGCACTCCCACCCAAGCTCCCCGCCACCCCCTCATCATCAGGCTGGCTGCTGCAGTTCTAGCCTGGAGGAAGCTTAGACTAAAAAATGATGCTAACAATGTCAGTCAGGTCCAGTTGAGGCATGACGTTCTTGCTGGAAAGCTGAAAACTAAAAAATGGATAAAGGAAAAGAAAAGAAGAATAATTGCTGGCTCAAATGAATGAAAACAATCAACACTGGCTGATCTTCTGATGAAGGCATTTTAGAAAAACATATGGTATTTCAAGGATTATTAAAATCAAAAACTGTACTAACCTTGAACCAAATCTTTCTTGAAAAGCATAAGTTCTAAAAGCATAAGTAGGAAAAAACATATCCCTGTATTTTCATTAAAGTATCTTAACATCTCTGGGCTCTCTATAGCACTTAACAGAAGGCTGTGTGCAACTAAATGTTCAAAAGTGTTTCAAATCAATGTCGCCACCCATATGCAGGACAGGTATAAGAGAGATGTCGTCTACCTGTAATGCTATGATGGAATGAGGGTACAAACTTTATTTCTGACACTGTGAACACCTGTCCACTGTAAAACATGCTTAGAAAAAGTGTGTCTTTTTTCTCACCCTAATAAAGTAACTCAATCTTTATAAATCTGAATATTTGTTCTATAAAATGCAACCTTAGCTAAGTTCAAGAAAGCTGAAAATGTTTTATTTACTAAGTTTACCTGATACTTTTATTGATTTATCAGCCCCATTATAAAAGGAAAACATAAAAGATGGTCTACTTAGATTTAAGACTGTCTTCCAATTTAAAGCACCATAATTTAGTACCTACATTAAATTCTATGCTGAGCTTGTGAATATTTTCTTCATTTTAGTTCCAGTCTATTAAGACTACTTGATTTTTGCCCAAACTAAAACAAACTCCTTTCTTATTCCACCCATATCAGGAAGGAATAAAAGTATATATATTTATATAAAAATATGCATATATGTCCATAATTCTTTTGCCCCAGTATAAGATGGGCACATTGGTGTATCAAGTCTTTCTCAGTCATCTAATACTTATTGGTCATTCACAGTACAGACTTATTCTGTGTGTCATTGTGTAGGCCTTGAAGATACAGAAATGAAATTACTAGACAAAGTCCCTGCTCTCAAGTAACTAACATTTTAAGAACAGAAATTTTTAAAGAAATTATAGAAATTGAACAAATTTTTGATATATACAACATTTATGATGGGAAGAAAAAACAAATCATTGCTAATGCTGATAAGTACTATAAAAAAATAAGATAGAGTGGATAGAAAGGAAGAGAGAGGGGCTGGCCATGTGGCCTAGTGGTTAAGGGAGCTGGATTTCACATCATTGATCCCGTTGTTTGAGTCCTGACCCAACAGTCTGAAAAACATACCAGGCATGTGTGCATACTAGCCCCAAGTACTGATAAAATGGAGAAATCGAGAAAGGACTGGGGTGTGAACATGCCTTTATCAGGAGGTGCTTTCTTCCTTTTCGTTTTGTCTCTCTGAGTGGGGCCCACACTCCCTCTGTCAATTTAAAAAAAAAAAAAAAAAAGAGGCAAACAGAAAGAGGAATAAGGTGGGTACTTCTCTAGGATGGGAGTGAAGACATCTCTGAAAAGTGACATGTGAATGAAGAGCTGGATGACAAGAAAGTGACAGCCATGCAGAGATTTGGGAAAGAGCATTTCAAGCAGAAATAGGAATTAATAACACCTTCAAAAGGGAACAAGTTTGGGCATACTTGAGGAAGGAGAGAAGGTCCATGTGGTTGAAAAGAAGAAGAAAAGAAAGGCTAAAGGTCATATTTTACCTTGTAGGTCATGATAAAGACGTGGGTGGTCAGGACCAGCATTTAGCATAATGGCTATGTCGCTAGACTACCATGTAGTTGACCACGGTTTGAGTCCCAGACCCGGTGGCTAAAACTCACGCCGGGTGCATGTGTGTGCATGCCCAAGATCCCAAGAGGAGAATGGAGAAGGGATGGCGGTGTGGCCATCCCCCCTGGGGCGTGATTTCTCACTTTCTCTTTGTATCTGTCTGTCTGGTGAGCACACGCACCCTATAGCAAAAACCACTAAAAAAAAAGATGTGGGTGGTGGATTCTAGTTAAAAGAATGAGCTACTGGGCCAAGATGGTAACATGGGTGATTAAGGGAGCTGGATCCCACACAGCCAACTGTGTAGTTTGAATCCCAAATCCAAAGGCTTGAGAAACATACTAAGCATGCATTTGTGCATGCCCAAAATCCTTAGAGGAGAATGGAAGGGAAGGGACTGTAGCTTGGCCAACCCCCAGAGGGTGGTATCTCACTTTCTTCTCTGTCCTCAGTGAACACACTCACCCTATATTTAACAACAACAAAAAAAGAATAAGCCACTGGAGTGTTTGGCATACAGGAGTGAGATGACACTGGTGAAACTTTTGAGATGGCTGTGGCAGCTGTACAGAGGGTGCACTGGAAGGTTCCAAGGCTGAAGGCAGGAATTAGAAGACTGTTCTAAAAACAACTGTTATGAGTAAGAAACTGAGGGGGGAAAGCTGAAAGCAGTCTGAATTGGTGGTCTAGCAGAAAAGATGATGAGTGTTAGATTCAAAGTGTATTTTGTAGGTAAAGCTAGCCAGATTGGCTCATAGATTAGATTCAGGGTATGCAGTAAATAGAAGAATCAAGAAAGATGACTATGGGGGCTAACAGATGGCATAGTGGTTAAAGCACTGAACATGGCCAACTATGGTTCAAGTCCCAGACCTGGCAGCTTGAAAATCATGCCAGGTGCATGTTCGTGCATGCTCAAAATACCAGAAGGAGAGGGGATTGAGGTGTGGCCCTCTTCCCCAGAGGGTGATTTCTTACTTTCCCTCTCACTGTCTCTCTTTCTCTCTCTGGTAAGCACACACACCCTATGGCAAAAGCCTTTAAAAAAAAAAAAAGTTAAATGAAAATGGGGGGTAAGAGGTATGAGAAGAGGAGCTGAAAGGTGTACAGGTCTGACAGCTGTTCTGTAAGTATAAAATTATTTCAAAGTAAACCTGCTTGTAAAAAGAACAAAACCAATTGATATGTGCTTAGAAAGAAATACTCTAAGAGGGGAGGCTGCTAAGAATATTATATATTAAAAATAAGATGCTTAAAACAAAAATTAAGGCCCTAAGGCTAGAGCAGGAAGATCACAACGTAGTGGGATTCTGACAAAAAATAAATAAAAATAATTAATTAATTAATTTAAAGCTCTAGTGCTCAACATTTAAGACTTCTGACAGTGGCCCTAAGCCTACGAAGTGTGAAGCTATGAAACACAAACTGTAGTGAAGCTACCTCTCACACCATCTGGCACTTAGAGTCCAGGACCATGTTTAAATATAGAGGAAAGGATAATAAATAGCCTCACCTGTTCTCTTTCTCTAACTCATTTCCTACCTCTTCAATGTTTTGTTCCATCTAATCCAAATTACTCTTAATGTTACCCATAACCTTACTGCCTACTTTCCAAATTTTTATTTCTCAAATTATATCCCTAAAAAGACCCTGAAATGTTTATAAAATGTTTTAACCTAGAGGAGTCGAGGGTAAATATGATGCTGGGCACAGAAAATGAGAGTGAGAAAACAAAAGATTATGACTCATTAAACTAAATTAACTGAAAGCCACTCTACCACACCAGCCTGGCTGAGAGACATTCTATTAGTAATTTCATTTTAAGAAATCCTCCAGAGAAATCTAAAGGCCTAATAAAACCAAGACAGTCAAGCAATGATACATCCAACTCTGGCCTCACCGCCAGACCACGTCCACTCGTAAATCACACAGGCTCTTACCTTAGCTGCCTTAAGTAACATTTCTCGCTCTTCCAAATCCTTTCTCTGTTTCTCCAATTGATCCAGCTTTTCAAGAAATTTGAGCTGTGACCTGGTATCGTTAGACAGGATGTAATTTTCACTTGCCTGGGAAAAAAATTTTAAAAAGGAAGCCTTATGATGATCCTAGACAAACCTTTTACATTAAATGTTATTATAAATCATCTGAAGACAATGACACTAACATATATAGGGAGCTACATGGTCAGAAGGTAGTATTTTCCTTTCTGTTAAAAAAAACCTGAACAAAAAGGGGAACTTTGAATCTTTAAAATCTGAAAAGTGAGTAAGTATTTACATTTCAAAGAGCCTTCCTAGTAAACCTCATTCAAGGGAGGGGAAAAGAAATTAACCTAAGTAGATCCTAAGAATATAACATAGAAAGCAAGAGATGATACTATTTACCTAAACTAAATTTTCAAAAATTAGTTTGTATCTCAGTAGACCTTAATATGAATCATTAAATCCTAGACCTATCCTATGAAAAATAAAAAGCAAGAAATAATCACATCACTAAAAAAATATACCCGAAGGTGAAAGTTATCACCCTGGCTGGTTTGGATTGGTTTAAACTGGACAAATGAATATATCTTCTATCAAAATACAATCTAAGATGGTAAACTTAAAATCTTGAATTCCCTGCTTTGAGGATTCCCTTAAGGTGTAAATTTGGATAGAAACTATTATCAAAGAAATTATGTGTACAATTTATAAATGAGAACTGTAACAGAAAAGTGTAATTATTTGTCTTAATGGTTCTATAAAATGATAAAATTCGAATTGTGCATTTGTTCCGATATTCTAGAGTATCAAACAGTGATTTCTAATTTATATTTTCTTCACCTAATATGGCCACCCCTCTCTGCTCTACAATACACATGTGAGTGTGTCTATGTGGAGGGGAGGAGATGAGGAGGATCTTTCCAATCAGTAGCTAAGACAACCTCCCATCTACTCATCTCAGTAATTCATATATTCAAGGGAGACTGTGTAGTAGAAAAGCCAAGTGTTTTAAAACATTTGATTCAACAGTCGGTGCCTGGCCTGGAAGGGTCTAGCGCCACTCCTATCTCTGTTTTATCTCCATGCTTATGGCTAATTCAATTAATTGGAACTGAGAGACTTTATATGCTCAAGATTCTTTTTAAATTAAATTTTTATTGTTGGTATTTAACTAGATCAAAAGAGTATTACACAGTTTAAGGAACAAGGATATATTTGTGCTACTTATTTTACTTCATATTTAATACAAAAAGAATTCTTGAATGTTTTTAAAAAGTTAAGTAATATAAGATAGAATATGGAATACATTATAAGCCAACCATAGAGGTTAAACATAATAAACAATCATTTCTTAAATACTTTATCTTTACCATTTTTGAGTCCAGACATGCTGAATATAGTTCACTGACAATTTAATTTAAAAGAGACAACAAACACTAAATTAAAGAGAGGCTTCCAAATGTGAACTCAATCATATTCCCATTCTAAGATTCCACTCTCTAACTCAACTTGGGTATAGCCTCTAACACATCCTTCCTTCTCTCATCCAGATGCTTCTAAACAAATGAATCCCATCCTTTCTCCTACTGAGTCTCCAAGCTTTTTTAAACAGTAACCCCAATCTTATCACATTCTTTCCTATCCCTTCACCTGGCCTGACTAACTGAAATCTTTAGGCAGCAATAGACTAGGGTTTTACTATGTTAGGGCCACTACATTAGTAAATAGTTTAATCAAAGAAAAATATAATGACTCGGACAAAATGATATCAACACCATCAACTGAAGCCACCTACAAAATGCTGAAGCTTCACAAGCACAGGCATGCAGAAGATGGTAATATGTGAAAGAGCGTCAAATGCTCATGAAAATGCCTATCGTGAAAAAACTAAGCATGACTTAGAAACATTTGTTGCCCCAAGATACACGTATACTTTAATTCTGTTTTCCCATGAAATTTTTGAAGTCCCCTCATATTTTCAGTGAGAAAATCAGCAGTACCAGGATCAAAATCTCTGGAGCACATTTCACATCTAATTCTTTACTTAAACCTGTTTTTAACCTATGATTAATGAGAGAATTATATCAAAGCAGATGAAAGACGATCAAAATTGCAGGTCCAGAATGCAGAGAAATAGTAATATTCTGCTTTTAGTAATAGGAGTTCGCTTTTTATTAATATTCATGGAACAGAACTTCTTGGGCCAGCTGTTGGCACAGTGGTTATGGTGGCTGGATTCCACAGGGTAGACTGCACGATTTGAGTCCTTGATCCAGTGTTTAGAAAACATGCTAGACATGAGGGTGCACACACATGCCCAAAATCCAAGAGAATGGAGAAGATGGGATAACCATGGCATTGTCATCTCTCCTGGGGAGTACTTTCTCACTTTCTTCCTCTCTCTTTCTCTCTCTGGCGAACACATGTCCTATAGCAAATAAAAAAAATTTTTCCTACCTTGTAGAGATAGAAATAATCCTATGAAGATGAACTAAAACATGAGGACAGAGATAAATCTGTGACATCGAAATTACTAACAAAGTTTACAAGTCATCTAGTCATTTTGAACTGGCCCCATAGCCTAGTGGTTAAGGGGGCTAGATCTCACATGGCCAACTGCAGTTTGAATCCTAGCCCTGGTGTCTTAAAAAACATGCTGGCTGTGTGTGCCCCAAATCCTGACAGGTTGGAGAACTGGAGAGAAAGGATTGTGACATGCCCTATTGGGGAGCTTCTCCCTCTTTCTTTATCTGTCTCTCTGGTGAGCACAAGTGCCCTCTGGTCATTAGAAAACAGAAGTCTTCTGAATTAGATCCAAATGCAACTAAATGATTATAATTGGTTTGTCAGAAAAGTCATGACGCATTTTTGCGTAGAAAAATAAAGAAAAATATGTCATGACTTTTCTGACAAGCCAATATTCCTGTTCAAGGAAGAATAATAATCCTTTTTACCTTTCTACATATGCAAACTAATAAAGTAGAATTAGCTGTAGGAAGAAATGAATGTGGGGAAAGCTGGGCAGGCGAAAAATAAATCAATATACAGCATACATGTACAAGACAGAAGGTTAAAGAAGTGTTAGCTTTTAGCTAAGTTTTCCAGGTGCTGTAGATATTATCCATTTTGCCTAGGGAACTAAAAGATATGTTGTTGATATTCAAGAGAATTCCATCTGAAAGATGTATGTAACAGAGCTTTAAATGGCACTCAGTAAACAGCGCTTAGAAACATTCTGTTCCATACTAATTTGTACTTACTATACTTTGTATATAAACTGCCCACTATAAAGATATTAACTCATGTATCTCTGAAATAACATTGTGACTGAACCAAGAATAGGAAGAATTCAGGTATGAAAAATTATAAGACACTGTCTTTTTTAAAGTTTATTTCCTAAACAAGTGAGGGACAAGTACTCCCAATAGGGTCTTCATACTGCAATCCTGTCCCCAACCTTGCAGCCAGCCAGGATCACGGGCACACCCAGTATGTTAAGACAGATCTGTGCTGCAAACCTGATCACTTCCCATATAGCTTTGGCAACACAATGCAGTGCCTCTAACACCTGTGTCCCCAAGGCTGGGCTGCCAATTTAACAAGTTACAGTAAAACGTCAAAAACTGTAATGTCCCTACAACACAAAATTGAAGGCATGATGTCATCAATTCAAACTAAACTGTTAAAAGATTTAGGAGGTTAAGTGTAATCCCCACATGACTACTAAGAGGAAAGCTAAAATGTATACATAAAAGTAAGTGAGAAGGTTATCAAAATGACACAAGACCAAAAACCAATTAAATACCAAAAAAGTAGGAAAAGAAGAAATAGAAACAAGAACAACAGCAAGAAAAACTATCAGGGATAAAAAAATAGCAACACAGCAAAGTTAAGTCCTTTCTTATCAGTAATTCCTTTAAATATAAATGGATTAAACTCTCCAATCAAAAAGTAGAGACTGGCAGAAAAGTCAAAATAATGACCCAATAGAGAGTATCTATAAGAGATTCAATCTAGATGAAAACACAAGTACAGACTCAAAGAGAAAGGAGGAAGAAAGTATTCCATGCAAATAATTAAAAGAAAGCACAGCTAGTTATACTAGTATTAGAATAGATAAGCCTTTAAGTCAAGAGCTGTTAAAATAGACAAAGAACGATGTGATATATTGGTTAAGACGGTTAATTTATCAAGAAGATATACTAAGAACAGATATATACCAAACAAGAATTCTCAAATACAAGGAACACTGACAGACTTTTATAATAATTTAAAAATATAGTTCTACAACAGTTGAACACTAACCTACCCAATGATGGACGAAATATTTAGACAGCTGTTCAATAAGAAATAAGAGGACTTAACACTATAAACCACCTATATCTAAAAAATCTAAGAATACAACAACTGACAGCAGAATACACCTTTGATCCAAGTGTACATAGAATATTCTTCAGTACAGGTCACAAAACTAGTTTCAATAAATATAAAATAACTGAAATTACACAGTGTCTTATCTAACCACAACATAATGAAAACAGAAATCAATAACAGAAGGAAAATTCACAAATATGTGAAATTTAAACAATATACTCTTAACCAATGGATCAAAGAAATATCAAAGAAAATTATAAAATATCTAGGGACAAATGAAAGGAGAAGCACAACAATATAGCAAAAAGTATAGAATGCAGTGAAAGCAATGCTCAGAAGACAATGTATAGTCACAAATGCCTACATGAGAAAAGAAAGATCTCAAATCAACAACTTAACTTCTCCATCTATGGAATTAAAAAAAGAAAAGAAACTGAATCCAAAGCTAGTGAAAAGAAGGAAATAACAAAGACAAGAATGGAGATAAATGAAGAAAAGAAAACCAGTAAAGAAAATTAATGAAACTAAAAGTTGGTAGTCTGAAAGAACAAAACTGGCAAATCATTAGCTAAACAGACAAGAAAAAAAAGCAATGACAAAAATAACTAAAATAAAAAATGAAAGTGGGGTCATTACTACTGACCTCACAGAAATAAAAAAAAGTTACAAAAAGGACTTCAAAAAGTTTGTAAAAAATGGAATTAAAGTGCAAGCTTATTTTGGTATAAAAATTTTGAAATCTATTCAAAGTCTTTTCATGATATGTATTTGCCATAAATATTTTAAAGACGTCTATAGAAGAGAATACTATGAATAGTTACATGCCAACAAATTAGATAACCTAAAATAAATGGATAAATTCCTAGAAATTCAAAATGAGATACTAAAATTTTGTTTTTCTGCAGATTTTCTGTTGATGGCATATTTTTAAGTTTGTTCAGCAAAGTGTCACAAAAATTGATGTAAGGAAAGACCTCAACCAACTATATGTAGTTCTTCCAAAGTTCTAAGTGAAATAGGAAAGAAAATAGAATGGTTTCTCTAAGCCAACCAATGGTGTGGTAGTAGATAGTTCTCTATTCCTTTTATAACCTACAGCTAGGGTACCAGACCATTCCTGCAAACTCAAAGCCTCATGATGTTACCTACGTACCTTCTCATTCAAAATCTAGTATGAAAGTCTCTTGATATAGAGGGAAGGGGGTTATCTTGGTTTTTTTCCAACCAGGTTATCTTTTATTTTGATTCCTAAACACCCAATATATTCATCCTCTTCAAAAACTATGACTGAAATAACTAGTTTCATCTTGATAACTGCAAGTCTTTTGGATCATACTACCACTAGGGACAAGACAGGCTATTCTTGCATTTAGTTTTTTTTTTTTTTTTCCTAAAGCAGTCAATAACAGTAACTAGTATTAGCATTCAATACAACCATTTAATTTACTGAAAGGAACAGAAACAGATCACTGAAGAGAATACAAATAGCCAATACTCCATTCTAACATAACCCCCTTCCCAATTGAAAGCTTAAGAAGGAGAAGCCTCAGGCAGAACAGATGCATATTTCAATCTATACTAACATAGAAGCTTTGGATACCATTTTAATCTCTATTTTATTTGTCACATAAACATCTACATAAGGCACATCAGGGATGAAACTTCTATTTTCTACTAATATAAAATATGTCTCAATCATCCCTTTACAAATACATTAAAATAAGAATCCATGCCCCCCAAAAAACTACCTTTCACACGAAAAGGAGAGAGATAAGCGTCTGTACTTCTTTAATGAGTTCCTTTACCTTGTAAGTAGTCATTCGATGCTGAGCGATTGTAGTCAGTTTTTCTAGAAGGCCTCGTAATCGCTCCTGCGTTGCATGAGAGATCAAGTTCACAGCATCAGAGTTAAGTTCCGTAATGTCATGCTTTTTACCTGTGGAAGCAGAGAAAATCCATTACATGTTTTAGTAGTTGCTGATAATTGAAATAATTAGCACAGCAGGTATTCTGTTCCCCCTGGAAGTCATACCCATTATGAATAAAGGTTTGGAGATTATGATTTTCCTGGTAAAGTCACAACTTCAAAGATCTTAGACATTACATTAATAAAACCTAGCCTGAAGCCTCAGAAAATATAGACATTGTTTCACTTAGCCTCTAGAATCATTCTCCTTGCAAGGTCATTTATAGGACAAAGTTAATAAGAACACAAATCAAATGCAGTGTTCAGGGAGGAAAATGGTAACTGCAGAAATTAGTGCCGTATTCTGTTAATTTTAGTAATTAAAAAAATAGAAAATTGCATTTCGCCCTGTTTGACACTGTTAACAATTTATGCCATTTATTTCAATGAATTCAGATTATGAGTCTCTGTTAATGCCTGTCTACAAGACATATCTATATCCAATTTTATTCGTCGCCAATCGTGCTTTCATACACTTACTCATGTTCTGATAAATTGACCTGGTAATCAATTTACAAACTGGAGGGAGTTCAAAGACTCATCCTGTCATCCACTCGTTTGGATAACTTCTCTCTTACTAGAGAACCTAAATAAACCAAACTTCTTCTTTCTGCTAACTAGGAAGATAATTTCAGGGGGAAAAAACTGGATCACAGACCCAATGACAGAAGCTCATTTATAAATAAATAAGCCTTATCAGTATTTAAATGCTATTTCTCAGGCACAGTGAAACAACCTGTACCAGCAGAGGCCCAAATTTAAAGACACAGGCAATCAGTCTGATTTAAATGGGCTTTTTTTAGAAGCACACTGTGATTATTTCTCACATACTCATATACATAGAAACCTTAAAAATAGTTTGGTTTTACAATCTAAATTATCTGAAATATGTTCTTAGACTCTAATCAAAAGGTGAGCAATGAGCCAGTAAGTAGCATGTGTTTAAGGTGCTGTACCCCACATGGCCGACTACATGGTTCAAGTCCCAGACCTGGCAGCTCGATAAACACACCCAGCATGTATGCATGCATGCCCATGGTCCCAAGAGGAGAATGGAGAAAAGGGGACCGCAGTGTGGTACCCTTGACATTACGATATAACAAACATTATACTTTAATTTAGAACGTGGTTAGAACGTGGTTAGAATAAACCAAATAGGAAGAAGTTATGAAATTATCCAACCTCTCCTAAATTAAGTCTACAAAACGTAATTCATTACTTTGTAGTTAGACTGCTCATCTCTAATTTCAGATTCAAGAAGGAAAACAACACTACAAAGCCAAATCTAATTTATTAAACCCTCAGACTAAACAAATGGTAGGCGCTTCTACACAAGAAACAGTGTAATTTCAAAACAATCTACTGACTCAAATTATAACTAAACATAGGGGAGACAGGGAATGACATTCTACTTTATACGTAAGTTGAAGAAAATGAGCATTAAAAATATTTAATGAAAATAATTTCCTATGTGTTTATAAGACAAAAGCAATATATCCAATGTAAAAAATATATAAACTTTAAAAATACTAGAAATAAACAAGTGCTGAGGTTAACAAATCCAGGGTTTAGGAAACAACTAAATGTTCTAATACCTTCATTAAATTGGTGATAAACTGTATTTTAGTTACAAGATTAAATACTGTATAAAAATTCCCACTCTGAAATAAAAGGCCCCTTTACACAAAGACAATGTAACTGCTTAAACAGACTTAGACGGTTGATATGTGACTTTACAGAATGTGCAATTTTATTTAGGTAATTAATAGATGGAAGTATATTGGCATTTAATTTCCTAACATTATTCAAGTAGAAAAATACTTTTTCAAAAAAAATTTCTCTAGATAAATTTATAAGTTCTATTTTTAAGGGATGGCCTTGGTTCTGACCTATTCTGTAAAGATGGAATTCTATTTTAAATAGAAACTATTCCAAGAAATACACAACTTTTCATTCACTATAATCTTACTTTAAAAAATAAAGTTTAGATAACTTAGAGGTAAGGATTTTTGTACTGTTCTAGATTACATGATAAGTTTGTGCTTTCACAATTAAGAACTGAAATGGAGGGGCCAGACAGTGGCACATAGGTAAAATGAGACACTCTGCAAGGCTGTGGCTGCTAAGGTCGGAGGTGGATCGTGGTATTGAGAACTGGGTGCTGTTTCTTTGTCTCTGTCCTGCATGGTAGAAATAAAACTTTTAAAAAAATAATAAAGAAAGAAAGAGAACTGAAAATGCAAATAGTTATCTTCTTGTTCAAAATTAGAGGTTGCCAAACTATAGCCATCAAGCCAAAACTGATCTCTCTTCATACATAAAGTTTATGGGAGGCTGGCCCCATGGCCTGGTAGGTAAGGAACCTAGATCCCACATGACTGACTATGCAGTTTGAATTCCAGACCCAGCAGCTTGAAAAACACAGGAACATGTATGTGCATGCCCAATATCTTGACAGGGTAGAGAAACAGAAGAAATGGGTTGTGGCATGACCATGCCCCAATGGGGGAAAGAGGAAGGGTGTGATACTTTCTCCCTCTCCCTTTCTATCTTTCTCTCTGGGCAAGCTCGTGTGCCCTCTGGCAAATGAAAAAACAGCAGTTTTTGGAAACACAGTTGCAATAGACTGAATGTTTGTGTCCTATCAAAATTCACTCAAAATTCACATTGAAACCCTAATCCTAATATAATGACTTCTGAAGTGGGGATGTGGAAAAATAATTAGGTCATAAAGAGCCTAATATAAAAGGAGGCCAGAGAGCTAGCTCACTCTCTTTCTGCCATGTGAAAACACACCAGAAAGACAACTGTCTAAAAACCAAGAGGAGGGCCCTCCTCAAGAACCTGACCCTGCTGGCACCATGATCTCAGATGTCCAACTTCCAGAACTGAGAAATAACTGTCATTTAAGTCATGCAGTTCACGGTATTCTGTTGTAGCAGATCAAGCTAAGACAATAGTCTTGCCCATTTGTTTACAAATGGACTATGGCTGCTTGGGCACTGTGACAGGGACCATATGACCGACAAAGTGGCAAATACTATCTGGCCTTTGTGGAAAAAGCTGTTGATCTATATCCTAAATATTCAAAAGCGTTCTTTCAATGCTAAATATTTCCTATCATATAATCAAAGTTCAGTCGAATTAAAAACAAAATTTGGAAAGGGAATTGATAAAACTAAGAATCTACTTATATTCTACCAAAGAGTAGGTAATAATATGGTATTAAGTAGTTAAAATATCAATAAACATCCCAAGTCATCACAGGAAAGTATAGTACTTAGTTAGCTTTGCTCCAAAATTAAGAAACTGGTTCCTATATAGAACAAAATACATTTGCGAAGAATAAAAGGTAGGAAGAAAGAAGGTGGGGAGGCAAAACATAAGCAAAGAAAAAAAAGGAAGGGAGTAAAGGAGGGAGGGAGGGAGGGAGAGAGAAAAGAAAGGTAGACGGCAGGCAAAACACAAGCATTTTTTATTAGAATTAAAGACATGGTCTCGCTGGGTCACAGTCCACCTGCCTGAGCTTGCCTGCCAGGAACACAAGCATGAGCCACCAAGCCCACCTCTTGCAGATAATCTCACTATATTCCCCAAGCCAGCCTCAAGTTCATGATCCTCCCACCTTAGCCTCTAGAGTAGCTAAGATTACAGATACGCTTGACTGTGCCTGGCCTTCAGGTTGAACCAGGAACTGAATCCAGGCCTCCCATGTGGTCCCAGTCTGTGGAGTTTCTCAGCAGTGTTCAGCACCACGGCCGGCCCATTTTATAATCAGCTCTTCTAAATTCCTATCTTTTGGACTACTTGTAAATTCTAGTTTTTCATTACAAAAGAGACATATTCTCAACTTAAATTAGAAATTAAAAAGTGGCTATTTGTGTATAGTACTTGGAATATTTATTAATTATAAAGTAGACTTGCAGTAGAAAATAGTATTATTTGTAGTCCTTAAATACACCATCCAAATCAGAAACTTTCACCTTTTTTTTTATATTAAGCCTTCAATATAAAACCAAGTACTTATTCAAACATACTGAAAGCTCATGAGCACTGGCATATAAAACTTCCTGGTTTCTGGCAAGTCCCAGAGTCAGGACATAAGAAAGGTTATATGTTCTTTTCCATTTTCTTTCACACACTGTAGCCCCCTAACTAATCTCAGACCTACACAGAGAATCTTCATATTCTAATTCAGTTCTTTAAAGAGCAGATTTCTATTTCGGGGATAAGGCAAAGGAAAGGGGACTTACTCTTACTGGCTTGTCTTTATTTTATAAACATAAACATGTAACAAGGAAGGGAAAGGACAGGAAAAAAAAAGTACATACTTATATATAAAATTAGGTGCATCTATTCTCCCATTTTAAAATATGAATAAAATATTAGCTTCTATTGTCAAAATTAGAAGCCATAAGTTATATAATGTAAGTTAATCATTTTGAAATAGAATACTTGCTTCAATACCACCTATGAAATCTTGCTCATTCCTAGAGCCTTATTTAAACCTCAGAGTTCCAGGACAACATAGTGTTTTTTGATAACATTTTTCCCTCAAAAAGACATTCCTACTAGGTTAATAATCTTAACTCTGTACTTACCAATATCTAAAATTCTCTTTTGTAAAGCTGCAATGAAAAGAAATGGTTCATCTTTACATGACTGAATGAGTGTGCCGACCAATTCAGAATTCGTTGCCAAGATGCAGGCATTCTCTTCGTTGAGGTTGACCCCTGCCATGGAAGTCACATCGTTGATGTCATCTTCATCTCTAATAGAAAAAAAAAGGTAGTTTTTTGGTGGAGTGTGAGTTAGTGTAGAGTAAATATGTGATTTCAGAGAAGAAAAGAATTCCAGATCTCTACTTGTAACTAATGACTTTACTTAATTCATCCAGTTAAAAGGAGAACTGAAGAATGACAATCTTGCTTTTTTCTCTCTGTACTGCTTGTGGGCCTGCAGGTTAGCCGCAGCCGCAGGACTCTATTCCGCAGGATGGGATTTGTTACAATTTTCAAGAATAAGGCCTACTTTAAGAAATACCAAGTGAAATTTAGAAGACAAGAGGGTAAAACTGATTACTATGCTTGGCAACACTTTGTGATCCAAATAAAAATAAGTACCACACACCCAAATACAGGATGATAGTTTGTGTAACTAACAGAGATATCATTTGTCAGACTGCTCATGCCCATATAGAAGGGGATATGATAATTTGTGCAGCTTATGCAGACAAACTACCAAAATACGGTGTGAAGGTTGGCCTGACAAATTATGCTGCAGCATATTGTACTGGCCTACTGCTGGCCTGCGGGTTTCTCAATAGGCTTGGCATGGACAAGATCTCTGAAAGTCAAGTGGAAGTGACCAGAGATAAGGACAATGCAGAAAGCATTGACGGTCAGCCTGGTGCCTTCACCTGCTATTTGGATGCAGGTCTTGCCAGAACTACCAGCTAAAAAGTTTTTAGGGCCCTAAAGGGAATGGCAGATGGAGGCTTATCTATCCCTCACAGTACCAAGCGATTCCCTGGTTATGATTCTGAAAGAAAGGGATTTAATGCACAAGTTCATCAGAAGCACATCATGGGCCAGAACGTTGCAGACTACATACATGCATTACCTAATGGAAAAAGATGAAGATGTCTACAAGAAACAGTTCTCTCAGTACATAAAGAACAGTGTAACTCCAGACATGACGGAGGAGATGTATAAGAAAGCTCACATTGATATATGAGAGAACTCAGTCTATGAAAAGAAACCCAAGAAAGAAGTTAAAAAGAAGAGGTGGAATCGTCCTAAGATGTCCCTTGCTCAGAAGAAAGATCAGGTAGCCCAGAAGATGGCAAGCTTCCTCAGAGCTCAGGAGCGGGCTGCTGAGAGCTAGACCAAATAATTTTCTATGACTTTACTCCAGATAAAGACAATAAACTTAACAACAAAGCAGAAAAAAAAGACCATCTTTCCTACTAGTGTACATTTAATATCAGAAAGTGAATGAGAAGCAACTTTGTCTCCCTGAGCCCATTTCTCGAACCTTTTTCAGTTTGGTAAATGAGCCACACCAGGAAGGATCTAGAATTATACTAAGTTACCCACAAATCCTTTTCAATAAAAGACAAAAGAAATGGTAACAGACATCTTTTCTTTTTCATCCAAGGTGGTTAAAAGCCCTTCCTATTTCTCTAGCTCACTCTACTGACAGGCAGCAGAAATCCTCAGTCCTAGAAGGTCTGTACCCACATAAAGACCAGTGAGAAGAAGCTTACTCAACTAACTACTCTAAAATCAAAACTAGGTTTTTTTTTTTTCCCTGCTTCAGACTTTCAGTGTGCTCCCTCTGTACTGGCAAATTTATTAACATCCCCAAGCAATTGGCTATGAAAAGTCTATATATAAAATATGAAACTACACACACGTATACAAACACACGTGCATAAAAAACATGCACATAAAATATATTTAAGGCTCAACTATTGTGGTGTGTGCTAGTAAGTCACTGCTGTCTGTAGGTTGAAGCCACCAGAGAAGCCTGAGTTAGACTCCTGGCCCACACTAAAAGCCAAGCACAGTAGCACACATCTGTAGTCACAACTACTTTGGAGGCTGAGGCAGAAAGAACATGACTTTGAGGCCAGCCTGGGCAATACAGAAAGACCCTGTCTCTAAAACTTAAAAAAAAAAAAAAAAAAGAAGAAGAAGAAGAAAAATAGCTTGTGCTCTCTGCTTTACACCAGCAAAATTAAGGTTATTTTTATCTAACAGAATTGCTACATGGCTACAGTACTAAAATGGTACATACTTAAGGATAAAGAGAAGGAAAAGAAATACTAAAATTCTCACTCAGCATCCTTTTCAACATATGCAATAATAAACACATTACTGGTCATAACTCATATATCAATTGTATAATACAATTTACATAAAGCATGATTATATAAAAAAGATGTTGTTTCTTTTTATTGCATGGACCAAATGGTGCATCATGTGGTCTCATGTCAATTGATTTAAATTACAAACCTCACTATGGAATGCATTTGTGTGCAGAAAAGAGAAATAAACTGTCATTGTCAAACTCTCATGAACCGAAGGCTGCTGGTGTTCAACTTTAAAAAGCAGAAAGTTAGGGCAAGGAGAAGAAGAGCCCATGCATGGACATACATGAGAGACGCAAGTTAAATGAAAGAAAAGTGAGGAGAAAACTATTTTTCTCTCTCTGTCTCTCTCGGGCAGGTGCATGCAACCTATGGCAAAAACCTTAAACATACATGCATACATACATACATATATATATGTGAATAAGAAATGTTAAGGTCATGTTCTTCCCTTGGATTACTAATCCTTGACGAATACAAGCTTGTCTTCAGTACCCTTTTTACATCTCTCACAGGCAGGGCCTCTTCCCCACAGCATACTACACCCTGTAAGCTTACACTACACCTTGTTTATTCAACCTTCTATACCTCTTTTGAAGTTAATTTTCTCGTGGGAAATTGCCTCTTCTTCCTAACTCAAATGTAGCATAGCAGTGTTATTAGGACTGCCGAGTGAGTCTGTTTACAGTCCAGGTCCCCCAGTCAAATACACTCACAGTCCTCATTTAGTAGGTCTATAATGGATACCAGAAATCTGGAATTATGATGATCATGATACTGTCAATGGATCACACTTGGAAAAATATTGGGCTTATAAAAGTTAAGAGTATTAACTTTAGAGTTTGAGTCTAAACTTTTGGGTCGGCAATGTAACCTACTGGTTAAGGGAGCCAAATTCCAAATGAGCAACCATGGTTCAAGTCCTGGCTCCAGTGGTTTGAGAAACATGCCAAGTGTGTACATGTGCACCAAATCCCAAGAGGATGAAGAAACAAAGGAAAGAGACTGTGGCAAGACCATGCCTTATGGGAGTTCTCTCCCTCCTTCCCTCCCCCCCTCCCTCCCTCCTTCCCCACCCCCTTTCTCTGCAAAGCACACATGCACTCTGGCAATTAAAAAACATTAACTATTAAAAAAAAAAAAAAAGCCCAAGGTTTCAGCTCCTATTCTCGTATTTATTAATAGGATGACCATGGACAAGTTTCCTCCCATCTATATTCTTCAATATCCATATCTGTAAAATAGGAGTGAAACTTTATCTTTTATTTTTGAATGAAATTATATTAGCAACTAAAACTGTGGGGTCACACTGGTATGTATAAAAATGAACTTTGTGAGGCTGACCCACATAGGAGGGGGTCCAGGTTTACGTCAAGAGACCTCCTTGAGTATACCAGGCACATGTGTGCCCATGATCCAGGGCTAGTTGAAACTGGGGTGGATCATGACAGTATGACCACCCTTTTTTTAATTAATTAGTTAATTAATTTATTTTACAGAGGGAGATTGTTGCTATAGGGTGTGTACACTTACCAGAGAGACAGAGACAGACAGAGAAACAGTGAGAAATCACCCCCCAAAGGGGATGACCATGACGCATTCTCCTCTTGGGATCTTGGGCAGGCATGCATGCACGCACGCACACACACATGCCCAGCACATGCCAGAGTTTTAAGTCGCCAGGTCCTAGACTCAAACCATGGTCGACTACGTAGGAGCCCAGTGATGTAAGCATTACATCATCTGCTGGTCCCAGAAATAAACTTTTTTTAAAAAGTATTAGAGGGGCCAACAAGTGGTATGGATGTGAAGGCAGCTGGACCCCACATAGCCAACTGCGGTTCCAGTTCCAGACCAAGCAGCTTAAAAATCATGCGCCTGTTGCATATGAATCCTTGCCCAAAATCCCAAGAGAGTGGAGGAGAAACTGCAGTGTGGTCATCTCCCCTAGGGGTGATTTCTCTCTCTCTCTCTCCGGCAAGTGCACTTGCCGTATAGCAGGAAAAAAGGTGTATTAGAAACAAATAATGAGTATAATTTATTCACTGAAAAAAAAATCCATTATGTTAACATGAAAACATTTTTATAAAAACAAAATCAAAATTTACAAATTGGTAAGGGGGGGCTGGCAAGTGGCATGGTGGTTAAAGGTGCTGGACTCCCACATAACTGACTGTGGTTCAAGTCCTGGATCTGGCAGCTTGCTTTCTCACTTTCCCTCTCTCCCTCCCTCTCTCTCTCTCTTTCTTTCTCTCACTCTCATTCTGCCCTTCTCTGGTCAAATTAAAATTAATTAATTAATTAATTAAGAGTTGCGCTGTCTTCTATTTTTACTAGTCTAATCTTTAAATCCATTGCTCCTTCTGCATTTTGAATGGATCTTTTTTACCCATACATGGTTTTGCAGCATCATGCACTGGTGATTTGGAAAATATTCATTTACTGAGCTATGCAGGACTTCCAAATTTAGCCTCATGATTCATCATCCCAAAGTCACATGTTAGTAGCTCCACCAATCAGTACACAAAATCTAAATATTGGCGAGCTGTCAAACTCACAGTAGTGGATGTAGGCTTTGCAAAAATTTCAATTTTTGTTTGAAAGCTCAATTTTCATTACTGACAAAAAATACTTTCAATTTGTTTTCCCTAAGTGACAAGCTCACTTCATTTCCATGAAAACGTCTGTCAAATACTCAAACCTAAATAACTATAGTTTGTCAGCTAGTGTGTCAAGTAAAAATGGAGTTCCATGAAGAAAGTGGTCAGTTCAGCTCCACACAATCACCAGCACTGGCACCTGTCACGGGATGACCAAGGCACGAGGGCATGCAGCAGAAGGGTCCATGCACACCTCCCACTGTGTCACACAACATCTAACAAGCTGTGTACTCAAGGGCAGAGCAAGGTTTAAAGAAACAATCATTTGTGCTATCTCATTAAGAACATACTTTTTAAGACCTACAACCTAAGGTCTCTGTGTTGAATTTTATTCCCATGCTCATGCTCTAATCTGAGTATGACTCACATACATGCTCACATACATGCTTGTTCTGTATGTTGCTTGACTCTCCCAGATGAAAGAAGTTTTGTTTTGTTATGTTTTGTTTTGTTTTTGTTTTTGTTTTTGTTTTAGATCACCAGAGTCTGTTCTTTTGCTTTTTAAAAAAATTTCTCTTCTGGGAGCCAGCAGGTGGTTTAGCAGTTATAGCACTGGACTCTCACATGGCTGACCACAGCTCAGGTCCTGGACTTGGTAGCTTGGAAATCACACCAGGTATGTGTGCGTGTGCATGCCCAAAATCCCAGGAAGAGAATGAAGAAGAAGGGGTTGCAGCATGGTCATCCAGAGGTGATTTTTCACTTTCCCTCTGACTGTCTCTCTCTGTCACTCTCCAGCAAGAGCATGCACCCTAATGAACAAACATTAAGGAATAAAAAAAAAAATAATAAAAAAGAATTTCTGCTCTGAAATGGTTAACGAGTATATCATGTTATGTAAATACTATTGATATGCTTTTGTACATGAGGACAGACTTTTAATAAGTATATAAAACAATGAGTTACACATTACAAAAGTGAAGAATGTTTAATCTATGCTAGAGAATTTCATTCCTGCAATACAGAGAAATGGACTTAAAATTGGTGTAATCCTATCTATGCCAACGGTAACCTTGTCCTACATTATTTTCTAAAAACATCTTTTTATTTATTTTTAGTTGCCAGAGGGCATGTTTGCTTCCACTATGCTATAAGGGTGCCCCTAAGAATGTCTCTTAAGGGACCTGCAGATGGTGTAATGGTTACATTGCAGGACTCCTACATAGTCAACCACAGTTCAAGTCCTGAACCTGGTGGCTTCAAATTCACCAAACTCCAAGAGGAGAATGGAAGAGAAGGGACTGCAGTGTGTTTCTCGCTTTCTGTTTTTCTGTCTCTCTCCAGCTAGTGCATGCACTCTATAGCAAAAAAAAACAAAAAAAAAATTCTGTTTAAAAAAAGCTTTTTAAAAGGACCAGTAGTTAGCGTAATGGCTATGTCACTGGACTCCCATGTAGTCAACTGCACTTTAAGTCCCGGACCTGGTGGCTTAAACTAATGCCAGGCACGTGTGCATGCGTGCCCAAGATCCCAAGGAGAATGGAGAAGGGATTGTGGTATGGTCATCCCCCCTGGGGGGATGATTTCTTGCCTTCTGTCTCTCTGGTGAGCACATGTGCCCTATAGCAAAAAACCCTCAAAAAAAAAAAAAAAAAGTCTTTTAAAAGTAAATACTTAAATCAACCAAACCTCTAGGTATTTAAATACTTTCAACACCAGAAATAACACATATCAATGTATTATTCATCCACAAACATTTTATTATGTGTCCAAAATATAGAAACTCTTTAAAAGAAAACTTTACCATAAAGCATTATCATATAAGAAATTCAGTATTTATTCCTTATTATTGCAAATACCAACCTTAAATAGCATTAACCATACAACATGCAGGAGTGCTATAGTATTTGTCATTTCTGATGCTGAAGTATGATGGATAAAATATGAATCGCTAGCACCCTCTAGTGTTTAAGCATGATACAGCGTCCCCTATTTATTCCAACTATATTGACAAGCAGAATAGAAAACACAATTTTCTCACTGTAAAGATATACATGATTAAATATATTTTTTTTAAATAAATAAAAAGGGAAAAGAAAATATGTTTTTATAAGTGGTAAATGATACAAATGAACCAGAAAAAAAAAAGAAAGTTAACCAGGTTTTTTTTTTTTTTGGAAAAGTAGGCAGATATCATTGTCATTAAATCTCATCTAGTTTCATCAAGAGAAGACCTAATGCCATATACTACTTAATTTCCTATTTAACGAGAGAGTCAACAATAACAAGGGTCTAATATTTAAAGCTTCATTTTTAACAATAACTGAAGTGATAACAATGCTAAGTATCAAGGAAAGCAAACTTACATTGAAAACACCAGCACTAAGAAAATATATGCAGAAAACCATATAACACTAGAATTAACCAGAAAGTATTATACAAAAATTAAGAGTGCCTTTGTGCAAAAATAAGTCTAAGAAATCAGTAAGATCATAAATACTCCAATTCTCTTTTTTAAATCCATTATTTCAACAAATAGTTAAATGTATATTATGGCCAAGAATAGTTCTAAATAGTACATCTACGTACGTAGTAAATAATCATTATATAAACTCTCATAGAGCATTAAAAGGGAGGGATCGGGACCAGCAGTTAGCGTAATGGCTTTGTCGCTGGACTCCCACATAGTTGACCGCGGTTCGAGTCCCGGACTCGGTGGCTGAAACTCATGCCAGGCGCGTGTGCGTGCGTGCCCAGGATCCTGAGAGGAGAATGGAGGAGAGGGGATGGTGTCGTAGCCATCCCCCCCTGGGGGGTGGTTTCTCGCTTTCTGCCATTCTGTCTGTCTCTGTCTGTCTGGCAAGTGCACACACCCTATAGCAAACACATCTCAAAAAAAAAAGGGGGGGGGAGGGATTATGGAACAGTGAAAAAATGAACAGAATGATTTTAGGTAAGTGCCTCGAGACAGAGATGTGATGGAGAAAACTGCTTTCTGTTGGCTGGCTAAACAAAGCCTATCTAAGGATGCAGCTCTGAAACTTGAAGGACCATGCCATGTGAAGTCGGAAAGAAGGGGCTCAGCTCACACCAGATACGATGCTGTACAGTGGGAACATGACTAGTGTTTACAGAGCAGAAAGAGCAGAAGGACCTAAGCCACTAACATCGTGGAATGTGATACTGGTCATGGCAGGACTATGCCAGTTTTCCTGAAGATGAGGTAATCTTCTATCTTGCCATGCAACTCTACTCATGACCTTAATGAATTCTAACAAATACAACCCTAGTTCCAGATGGGAATCTTTCACAACATAAAAAGTCAACACTTTCCCCAAATTAAGTCAAGCACATGATTATCAATTCAAACTCTGCATGGAATGGCCACACTAATTCTAAAATTCACATACTGAAAAAAGCAACTAAAATCAAGATACCTTTGAGAGGGGCCAGCAGGTGGTGATTGAAGCACTGAACTCCCCACATGGCCGAATGTTGTTAAAAGTCCCAGACGCAGTAGCTTGAAAAAATCACCCAGGGATTTGTGATTTCATTTTCCCAAAGGAAAATGAAGGAGAAGGGATTGCAGTGTGGCCATTCCCATAGGGGGAGAGGGGGATGATAACAGGGAGGGGGGGGGGAGGTAGG
>NW_006159919.1:1830652-1901591 GCF_000334495.1 Tupaia belangeri chinensis
TCTCACTTTTCCTCTCTCTGTAGCAGCACACGTGCCCTATGGCAAAAAAAAAAAGAAAAAAAAAAGTAACAGAAAGAGCCTCTGTAAATATATTGACATCACAACCATCAAAAAATGCCAAAAAAATTACCATCAAAATAAAACAAAAACCTATCATGGAAACCAAATCTCCTTTGGCTGGCACTGTGGCCTAATAATTAAGGAAGCTGGACCCCACATAGTTGATCATGGTTTAATCCCAGACTTGGAGGCATGAAAAATACAACATTATGTACACAAATAACAACAAAATGGAGAAATGGAGGAGAAAGGATTATGGCAAGATCACACCTCATTGGGGGTGTTTCCCCCACATACAATCACAAGTACCCTCTGGCAAGAGGAAAAAAATAAACAGAAGTTATCTTCAGATAAATGGAAATTTAAAATAAAGGTGGCTTTTCAAATAAGAAAGATAAGGATGATGAACTCTTCAATAAACTATTGTCAAGACAAGCAATCTATTTGGAAAAAATTCATCTCTGTTTCAGATAGTCACAAAAATAAAATCAAGATTTTCTGAAGATGTAAAAGTAAGCCGGCATATGTACAGTAAGTGTGTATAGTATCTTAGTTGAAAATATAGGAGCTCATCATAATCAGCTCATGATAATGAGAGATACATTACAATTCAGAGCCATAAAGGAAGAAACTGATAACATTATAATTCACAATTTCCAAATATAAGCACCATAAAGTTGAACAAGAGATGGGGAGAAAAATATTTACAACATGTGCAACAATGAATTATTCTCAGGTATATGTACATGTCTAGAAAGTTATAAGCACTCAACAGATAGGTGAGCAAAGGTAATACACTAAAAATGTCCCAAAGAAAATACTAATGGTGACATTTTAGCTTTAGGCAGTAAGTGGACTGGATTTACTGAGATGCAATTACAGGGCATTCTAAGTAGACCAGCATAAGACATTTTCATTCCATTGTGTTCACAGAATCTGCCAGAAAAAGGTGCCAGTAAAAGTAAGCAGTGAGCACACCCAGAACGAAGAACTGCCTCAGAGGCAAATGCTTGTGGCTATCACTTGTTCTTCAGTCTCTTACAGTGGGAAACCTGGACCTGAGATTCCTGGATAAAGCGGGTTCCCTAGAACAGGATCAAAATGGTCCCAAGTCAATAGTCATCCCTCGTTCCAACCAGAAACACTCTGGAGTACACAGCAAACTCAATTTGTGCCCTCAGGTTTAATATTGATTTACCCATCCAAAGAAATTTTAAATTTAACAACTACATTTTCACTACTAAAAGTCCCATTTGGTTCTTTTTCAAATCACGGTAGTCATTTTAAAATAATTTTTTCTTACTCATTTTGTTATTCCATATAATAAACATTATGTAATTGCTTTAAATACTCATTCAAAGTTTGAAGTTTTTGGAATTCCACATGTGTTGCTATTAATCTATAGTTGGACACAGGATGAGTTTTCTTTCTATGTTTACCTTTGACTTTGAGCATATTTATGATTATCAGAAGGCAATGTGCTGGAAGAAAAAAAAAAGTCAATCCATAATTCTAATCTCATTTATGAGAAATAATAAAACTCAGGGCCGGCAGGTGGTGTGGTGGTTAAGGTGCTGGACTCCCATATGACCGACCGCCGTTCGAGTCCCAGACCCAGGGGCTTGACAGTCACACCAGGCATGTGTGCATGTGTGGCCAAAAACCTGAGAGGAGAATGGAGAAGAGACTGCAGTGTGGCCATCCCCATTGGGAGGTGATTTCTCACCTTTCCTTTGTCTGTCTCTCTGACAAGTGTATACACCCTATGGCAAAAGCCTAAAAATAAAATAAAATAAATAAATAAATAAATAAATAAAAGAAGTGTTTAAAACAAAGAAAAAAATAATAAAAATTTAATAAGGTTGTCAGCATATGATTTTGAAAAAATAAAACACTGCATTTCTACACATGAGCAATAGAAAAGGCAATTACCAAAAATATTACTGATAGCAATAAAAAGAAATCTAGCCTAGGAATAAATATAACACATAAATGTAAAAATTGTGAACTCTGCATATGTGAAATTACATTACTTTGTTGAAAGATGTTAAAGAAGGCGTATACCAAAGGAAACAAAAATCATAGACAGAAGGTTCAAAATTATGAAGAAATCATCTGAAGGACAATAGACCCAAGGACTCAAGGTCATGTCAAATCAAATTCCAACAGAGATTTCTGGTGGAATCTAACAAGTTGCTTCTTAAATTTATAGGGAATACAAAAGTCCAATTACAATCAACAAGAGGAAATGAACAATATGGAAGTGGAGGACACAGGGATAGAAAGAGAGGTAAGCAGGGGACATGCCTTGTAAGATAGAAAATGTATTTTGCAGTTACAGTAAATTAAACCATATGCTATTAGAAATGTTTAATTTAACCAATAAAAGAAAAAAAAAGACTAAAAAAATAGGTAACTCAGAAAAGACCCATGCATGTATGACAGGAGACATTACTGATCCCCAAAGAAAGACAGAATCTTCAAGAATGTTGTTGGAACTAGTGGTCATATACATAGGGGAAAAACGAATTAGAATCCCTACCCCTTACTACTAGAAAAAACAAAAGTGGGATTAACTTCTTATGACAAAGATGTAACTATAAAAAGTAGAACTTTGAAAACTTTAGATGATAAAGATGACAATCCTTTTTTTTTAAATTTTTGGAGAGATTTTTGCTATAAGGCACATGCGCTCACCAGAAAGACAGAGAGAGACAAAGAGACAGAAAGTGAGAAATCACCCCCCAGGGGGGATGGCCACGCCACAATCCCTTCTCCATTCTCCTCTTGGGATTCTGGGCACACATGCACACGTGCCCGGTGTGAGTTTAAGCCACCAGGTCCATGACTCAAACAGTGGTTAACTACATGGGAGTCCAGTGACATAGCCATTATGCCAACCGCTGGTCCCCCAAGATGACAATCTTCATGATCTCCATGAGAATCATTTAAATAAGGAATAAATAAGCACTCATAAAAGAAACTGGAAAGTACAACTATTAATACTTCAAAATTAAAAACTTCTTTTCATCAAAACATACCACAGATAGGGTGAGCTGCAAAACACTGAGTCAAATAGATATTTATAACACATGTAAAGAACATTTCTTCTGCTGTAGATCATTATTTTAATTGGATAATTGTATAAATGAAAAACAAACAATAGGCCAGCAGGTGGCATGGAGATTTTGGTGCTGGATCCCTCACGGCTGACTACGCAGCCTGAGTCCCAGACCTGGCAGCATGGAAATCATGCTGGGTGCATTAATGTGTGTGCCAAAATCCAGAGAGAAGACTGGAGAAGGCACGCAGTGTGGCCATCTCCCCTGGAAGGATACTTTCTCACTCCCTCCCCACACCCCGTCTTTCTCTGGTAAACATATGCATCCTACAGTGCAAAAACAAGTAAAGCCAAATAATTATTCTTAAGTTTGTTTGCTCTCTTAAGGCATTAAGAGAGCTGCCAAGGGAGCAGATCTTGAGGAATGACAGCCCCAAGAGAAAGAAACTCACTAAAGTAACCCCAGTTTTCTCTATGTGGTTTTTCCCTGGGCCATGTGATTCTTCATGTGATCTAAAGCACTGAGAAGCCACAGAAACAGTATATGCTAAGAGGCTAAAAAAGTCAATAGAGCATCAGGAAATTTCATGCGGATGGAGAGACAAAAAGTTGGAGTTCAAGGCTTCAGGGGTGGCTAAAGACTTGAGGAACAGGGCCAGCAAGTGGAGTGTCACATGGCTGATCATAGCTTTGTGTCCTGGACCTGGTGGCTTGCTTTCTCTTTCTCTCTCTCTCTCTCTCTCTCTCTCTCTCTCTCAGGTGAGTGCATGTGCCCTTAGCAAATTAAAAAAAAATACTAAAATTAAATAATTAAAAAATAAGTAAATAAAACCCTTGAGGAATGGCCCATGCGTCTATAAAGAAGTAAGGCATTTAGCACAAAGCACCAAAGAAGAAAACCCAATGAAGTCAAGCAAAAAAGGTTATGAAAAACAGTGATTTTTAGGTAATCTTGAAGTCCTGAGAATAAAATTTGGTGTTCATACTCCAGCAAAGAAAAGCACCCTAAATCTTAGTAGACATCCTTGAGGTAGTACATTCTGAGGTGGGAGAACCAATGTTTCTCAGTGTTGGGAAGGTTATACAGAGGTTTCAACTAGTCAGCTACTGACTAGATTGAGGTGATCTGCTCCTTTGCTGGCTGCTAGGGCACTGCATGAATTCTCTTTCTAGAGAGATGCATCCAAAATTCCATAATTTTTTTCATACATGTCTGACAGTAAGTTAAATATAACCAATAACACTAAAAAGTAGGATTGAAAAGCCAGACAACACACACAACATCACAGGTAACCTGGGTATTGGAAACATTAGGCAATGACTTTAAAATAACCATGATTAATTTTCAAGAACACAGAGACAAAGAGAGAGAATTATCCCACAGAATAATAATCCATCAAAAAAAGAAATAGAGGATGTGGTTTTTGGTAATGACAGAATAGCTTGATTAATATCACTTTTAAAAATCTACATTTAATTTTTTTAAAGCTAATCATTTGAAAACTGAATGAAAGCAGGCAAAAACTGAAAGGAAATTAAACCCTTGGGAGATGGAAACAACATGGGGAAGTTTTGTTTATGTCTTTCAGCCTGAGAGCATTCCCAGTATGTGCAGCCACATTCCTAAGGCTCAAGGTATCCTGATAACAGAGCTAGCTTCAAATATATAATGCAAAAATTAACAGAGCTGGGCCAGAAAGTGGTTCAGAGGTGAAGGCAGCTAGATGCCACATGGCCAACTGTGCTGTTGGAGTTCTTGATCCAGCAGCCTGAAAATCACACTGTGCACATTTGTGTGTGTTTCCAAAATCCAAGAGAAGAATGGAAGGGAAGAGAGGAAGAGATTACACATGGCCATCCCCCTTGAGGGGTTATTTCTCTCTCTCTCTCTGTGTCTGGCAAGCACACACACATTATAGCAAAAAAAGGGGGTGAGGGACACAACAGAATCAAAGGAAATGAAATAGTACCCATTTTTTCACAAGTGTGCATGAGATATTCAAACTGGCTACAGAAAGGAGTCTCAATAAATTTAATAACACTGGATTTAGAGTATACTCTCTGATCACAAAATTATGTTAGAAAACAAACTACACAGAAAATCCCAAATATCTGTATTACTGAAAAGGAGAAAATGATTTTGATATGAGTGAAAATGAAACAAAATACTCTAACCAGTTGAATGTTAAATCAGTATTTTCATTAGAAAATTTATAGTTTTAAATGCTAATATTACAAAATATTTACATTTAATGACCTAAATTTTCACCTTATGAAGCAGGAAAAAGAGGAACAACTTAAACCCACATAAAAAGAATGCTTCTTAAAAACTAACAGACGACTAACAGATAAAAATAAAATAAAAAATTGATTCCTTAAAAGCATTAACATAGAATAATATTAGTTTTACACAAAGACTTAAAAACACAGGAGAAGGGAAGACTTTTATGACTTATTTTTTGAGGCCAATATATCTACAGAAATCAAAGTCTGGTAAAGATACTAGAAAAACAGAAAACTGTATACCTAAATCCCTCATGACTATAAACACGAAACCCTTAACAAAATAGTACTCAAAACAGCAATTACAAGAAAGCTACTCCCCTAGGAAATGTAAGGTTGGCTTAACATTCAAATACTTAGAAAATTAATATAATTGGAGCCGGCAGGTGGCATGGTGGTTAAGGGTGTTAGTACTCCCACATGGTTGTCACGGTTCAAGTCCTGGATCTAGCAGCTTGCTTTCTCACTTTCTCTCTCCCTCTCACTCTGTCCTTCTCTGGTCAAATTAAAATAAACAAATAAACAAAGTTAAATAAAATAATTCAACAAAAATCAACATAATTCACAATACTAAGAAAATTAATGGTCTTTAAATATTCATAGATGCAGAATAAGTTCATGGGGAAGACACTCAATTTTAAGAGCGGGCTAAGCCAGACTCATGGCTAGGTCATTAAGGAAGCCCAGATCTCATATGGATAACTACATGGTTTCAATCCCAGCCCAGGTAGCTTGAAAAATAACCCTGGCATGTATGTGCACACATGTATACAAAATTTTGACAGAATGGAGAAATGGAAAAGAGATTATAGCATGACCAAGCCCCTCTCTCCCCTCTCTCTTTCAACTATATGTGCCCTCTGGCAAATAAAATATAATTTAAAAAAATTAAAGCAAGCAAAATATTTGAACCAACATCTCACTAACATGGTTATTCAAATGGCCAATAAAGACATAAAAATATACTCGCCATAGGGACCAGCAGATGGCCTTATGGTTATATCACTGGACTCTCATGTGGTGAACTGTGGTTCAAGTCCCAGAACTGGTGACTTAAGACTCACACGGTGCACAAGTGCATGCATACTCAAAATACCAAGAGCAGAAAGGAGGAGAAAAGACTGTGGTGTGGCCAAACCTCTGGGGGGGTGATTTCTCGACGTCTTTCTGTCTCTCTGGCAAGTACACTCACCCTTTACCAATAATTTCTCTATGGGAAAAAAAAAAATACTTGCCATCATAAGTCACTAGGAAAATGAAATTAAAGCTCCAATGGGCTACAAAGATATACTAACCAGAATGGTTAAAACTGAAAAATTACGAAACAAAACCTCCCTGTATTATCAACTATAAGCAAAGATGTGGAGCAACTGGAACAAAATCTCATACACTGCTGACAGTAGTGTAAAATAGGACAGTCGTTTAGGGAACCATTTTGGCAGTTTCTTACAGAGCTAAACATATACAGAGTTACCATGACTCAGCAATTTTATCCCTATCTATTCAACAGAACTAAAGGGGAAAATCCATGAACAAACAACATGGACACAAGTGTTCCTGACTTTTTTATTCACAATTGGCAAAAGCTGGAAGCAACCCAAATGTCCAAGAGGCGAAGAGATAAGAAGTAATTCAGTGCAAACAAAAGCACCACAGTATATCCATACAATGGAATACTATTCGGCAGTAAAGTCAAACTACCAAAACAGACAATACGGGTGTACACCATGTTGGCAAAGGAAGCCAGCTACAACAGTATGAACTGTATGATGCCTCTTAGGCAAAATGCTAGGAAAGATGTATCTAACCTACAGTGACAGGAAACAGACCAGTGGCTATCTGTAAGGTGGGAACCGACGGGGAAGGAACATGAAGGAATCCTTTGAGGTACTGGAAATATTCCATGTAGTATCTTGAAGGTAGTACTTGGTACATGGGTTTAACCTTTTGTCAAAACAAATTGAGTTGGAAGATAATGGTGACTATCTTCCAATATGTCCTCCAAATACAATGCAGAACAGTAACTACAGCCTCAGCACAACTTGAAGATAAAGAATACCCAAATATCAAACTATCTATAAGGGAAAAGGAAGGTATTCCAATACATACTTTTTCATCCTCTGATGCTCAAGTCTCCTCCCTCTACCTCCCAGTTCACCCCCATCCTCAAATAGCTTCAAGGTTTGTAGCAAACAAAAGCAGAAAAAAACTGTGGAAAAGAGAAATGAAAGAGCTGGAGGCAGGTATCTACTTCAAGTCAGAGAATACTAAAAAGTGTCCTGGTAGATCAAAGCATGTGTGACACACAACTTAAATTGCCAGGCATTAAAATGTCCAGACTCTTGTGGAAGGGACACCAAAAAAGAGAGAAAAGCACCTTTTGAAAGGGAGACGATACAAAAGGGGAAAATTTAGAGTGCTCCAAGAAAACACAGAATCAACAAGTTTACAAGGGCAAATAGTAGAGGCATTGAAGAAAGGTAGAAAGCAACCATGGAAATGAAAAGTAAAGAAGTGGGGGACAGGGGGAGGGCAGAATGTCAGAATCAAAGAGAAGCAAAAGGAATAAAATCCATACTTTCGAAGTTCCCAAAGAAAAAGCACCAAACGGTGGACCAGAACCAATACAGGCTGAACATCTTTGATCTGATAATCCACAATGCTCCACAATCTAAACGTTCTTAAGCACCAATGTGGTGTCAAAAGAAAATTCTATGCATGACATCATGTGACAGGTTGCAGTCAAAACACTGCAACAAAATGTATAAAACTACTTTATGTGTAAGGTGTATATGAAATATCGATGAGTTTCATGTGTAGAATTAGGTCCCATCCCCAAGATGGGATTTGGCAAATATCCCAAAATCTGAAAAAATAAAAGCAATCTGTATCTGGGAAACTTCCAGTCCCAAACATTCTGGATGAGGGATACTTAACTGTATATAACTGTCAAAAACTAGAAGCCACCCCAATGTCCACCAATAGCAAAAAGACACATTTGTAAACCAAAAATACTTTCGAGTAATACAAAAGAACCACCTTCTAATATCTAAAACAGTACGGATGATCTCAAAAACATGCTGAGTGAAATAAGTCAGATACAAAATAATAGATAATAATGTAATATTCCATTTGTGTGAGGTTCAAAAACAGACAAAAAAGTGATCTATGGTGATGGACACAACAGTGGCTGCTAGAGGCAGGAGATAGGGGTAATTGATTTGAAAGGCACATACAGGTGATGGATGTGTTCAGTATCTTGATCTGGATTTATGATTACACAGGTATATATGTCAAAATCCATTGAACCATATTTAAGATTTGCGTACTTTACTGTTTATAAATTATACTCAATAAAGTTCTGTTAGATTTTAAAAAGGTATCAATGTATCTAATTTATTTAGGGATTTTTCTGTCATCTCTTTTTTTTAATATTACTTCCTTAAACCAAGTTTATTTTCCTTACCTGAAGCATGTTCCATTTTCTTTGATTTTATTTTTCTGAATAGGAGATGCTTGAAGTGAGAGAATTTTATTTCCAGGCAGAGTAATTTGCTTTAGAATAGAAGCTATAAAAACAAAACAAGAAAGGAAAAAGTGGAATACAAAAAAAGGAATCATTCCACATTAGGAAAAACTCAGGACAATAGTTTTTAATACATATAGAATTAATAAAATAAAATTTCAAGGTGCCCTAGAACTACACTTAAATATAAATGTGGCAATGAATCTATTCCCTGCGTGAGAAATCACTTTATAATCTTTATATGGTCTCAAATGAGCAGAATAAGCAGCACTGTAAAACTATCATTTTGACTATCTTAAGAAGAAATAAGCTACAGTATGTATTACAAGTTTAAAAAGTCCCTATTTACTAGTAGATGGACTTATCATAGAACACCATGAGCAGTTGCTTCTTTTATTCCAACATCCCCTGAAGAGTCAGTGTATATGCAAAGAATGTAACAGTTATCTTACAGTCTTGTGTCATGGAGGCCAACTTTCAAAGACCAAATCACCCTTTTCCAAATCCAATGTGATGGGGCTAAGGTACCTACCTGGAGGAAACTGACTAGTAGATATTATGGTGTTCACTGGCATCTTCTTCTGTCCAGATTTCTGAATAGTCAATGCTGAAGAATGGGAAAGTGTGGTCACTTGTTTTGCAATGCCACCTGAAGGCTGCTGGACTACCTGAAACAATGAGAACTATCAATATAGTCATTCAACTTAGGAAAGAACAAGCTTGCAGTTTTAGCAACAGACTGCGCTCACTCAGCTGTCAATATACCTTTATCTTAGCATAACAAGAATGCCTACTTAAAATTTAAATTTGTATGTTAGCAAAATTATCCTGTTTGAAAGTGAAAAACATGGCTATCTTGAACATTATGTATTATTTTTTAGAGGAATTCAAATTTGCATTTCACACTGTCCAATTTAAATATCCATACGGATGTAATTTTCATTTAACATAATGGAAAATCTCAAGCAAACACAAAAATAGAGAATAAAACAAAAATACCTATGCCTTACCCAGCAACAAAAATGATTAATTCTTGTCCTCATAACCTTGTCTGTATCATTCTTGAAAGTATCTCCTGGTGGGCCAGCAGGTGGTGTGGTGTGGTTAAGGGCGCTGGACTCCCACATGGCTGACTGCAGTTTGAGTCCTGGACCTGGTGGCTTGCCTTTTCACTTCCCATTTCTCTCTCTCTCTCTCTCTACGTGTGTGTGTGTGTATGTGTGTGTGTATGTGTGTATGTGTGTGTGTCCCTCTCTGGTCAAATTAAAATAAAGAAAGAAAGAATAAAGTTAAAGTAATTCTTTAAAGAAAAGGTATCCTCTTGGGACCAGCAGATGGCACAATGGTTGTCACTGGACTCCCACATAGTTGACCATGGTTCAAGTCCTGAACCCGACAGCTTAAAACTCATGCCAAGCACATGCATGCCAAAAATCCCCAGAAGAGAATGGAAGAGAAGGGACTGTGGTGTGGTCATCCCCCCAGGGGGTTATTTCTCACTTTCTGTCTGTCTCTCTACTGAGCACATGCACCCTAAAGTAAAAATCTGTCTTAAAAAAAAAATCTTCTTGGGGAACAGCAGTTAACGTAATGGCTATGTCGCTGGACTCCCACGTAGTCAACTGCGGTTCGCGTCCCGGACCCGGTGGCTTAAAACTCACGCCGGGTGCGTGTGCGTGCGTGCCCAAGATCCCAAGAGGAGAATGGAGGAGAAGGGATTGCGGCGTGACCATCCCCCCTGGGGGGTGATTTTTTGCTTCCTGTCTCTCTGTCTCTCTCTGTCCGGTGAGCGCACGTGCCCAATAGCGAAAAAAACTCTCAAAAAAAAAAAAACCTTCTTAAACCACTGCCAGAGTGACAATGGTAAAGGCACTGCTCCAAGTTAACAGTTCAAAAAATACAGAGGATGAGGGCTAGTGATGGAGGAAAAGAAAATAAAAGCAGCACCTTGATTTTAGCTCAAAAAAAAAAAAAAAACACAAAAACAAACAGAAAAAAACAGTAGAGTGTAATTGTCTTTTACTTCAAATAAGAAACATAGTTACCATGCATTTGAGCCAGACTATTGATAGTGGACTACATAAAACTTAAAAAGAAAATAAAAGCAGCACCTTGATTTTAGTGGACTACATAAAACTTAACTTATACACAGCTATTATAAATGAGTCATGGTCTTGCCAGGAGACATAGTTCTGAAACAGAATTTTCTGAAAACAAATTTACAATTTGTTCACCATCTAATTTTTTTTTATAAATAAAATCAAAAGTCTAGTGTGTATTATAAGAACAAGAAAAAAAAAGGTAAACAATAAACATAAAATGTCCTGGGGTAAGTAATCCTATAGCAATTAGTACCCCTAGATAAGAAATTTAAGTCGGAATCAGTCTTTGAAAATAGACGAAAACTCTTAGGAAAATGATGCATTTCAAAGCTAAAATAATACTCGAGTGCAACCAGCAGTTAGCATAATGGCTGGACTCCCATGTAGTCGACTGCAGTTCGAATCCTGGACCTGGTGGCTTAAACTCATGCTGGGCACGTGTGTGTATGCCCAAAATCCCGAGAGGAGAATGGAGAAGGGATTGTGGTGTGGCCATCCTCCCTGGGGATTTCTCGCTATCTCTCTGTCTCTCTCTGTCTTTCTGGCAAGTGCACGCACCCTATAGCAAAAAGCTCTCCAAAAATAAATAAATAAATAATAATAATAATAATAATAGTCGAGTATTCTTAAGTCCTAGGGTCAGGTTTAAATCATAGAAAGTAATGTAAACTCAGAGTCCTATCTATGCATTCAAACTGAAAGTGAAAAGAAACTCAACAATTTCAATGTAAATATCTCCCTATTGTTTATATTTCCCTCCTTGATGTTCCTTATTGGGTATTCTTTTCACCATTTTAATTATGAAACAGTTATAAAATATTATTAGAAAGTTGTTTACTAGTTAAGTCTTTATATCATTTCAGATAGGTATTGAAAAATAACAAGAAGTTTTGAGGTGGAATTTAACGATTCCATATCCCTGTCACTCCTAATCTTAACGACTATAACATCTGACTATAACTATAACACCTACAGGGCAGAATAGGTACCTACTCTATAAAAAAAATAAATAAATAAATAAAAATAAAAGAAAAAACAGTAGCATATAGCTTTATACTGGCTGAAAAAATAAAGTACAATGAACAATAAATGTGTAAGAGAATTAGTGTTCTTTCAAAGAAAGTACTATTTAAAACCATAATATTAGGCATCTTACAGAGACTGAAATTATTTTAGAGATAGAAACTGGCCCAAAGAAGAGATATTTGCTCCTACCTTGCAAGCAAAAGAAAGAGCTGGGAGACCAACAGATAGTGTGGTGGTTAAGGGGCTGGGCTCCCACATAGCTGACTGAGGTTTGAGTCCCGGATCTGGTGTCTTACTTTCTCACTTTCCTTCTCTCTCTTTGGTCAAATTAAAAAATAACAATAATAATAAATAAAAATTAAATAAATAACACTTTTTTTTAAAAAAGAAAGAGCTTTTGTTTTGTTTTTGCTTTGTTTTATTTTTAAGAGAGACTTTTGCTATAGGGCACATGTACTTGCTCCAGAGACAGAAACACAAAGCAAGAAATCAACCACCAGGCAGGGATGGCCATGCCACAATCCCTTCTCCAGTCTCATCATGGGATTTTGGGCATACACAAACACACACTTAGTGTGAGTTTCAAGCCACCAGGTCCAAGGCTCGAACCACAGTCAGCTATATGGGAGTTCAACGACATAACCACTATGCCATCTGCTGGTCTGCTGTTGTGTTTTTCTAAAAATTAAGTCCTTTATTTATTTTCTCTCCAAAAAATCTTCAAGAAATAAGGAAAAAAGAGTAGAATACATACCTTAGCTTTTTTTCTTGACATGTCACATTCTCAAGTTTTACTTGGGATGTAAACATAAATATATATCCTAACAGCTTGTAGGTCAAAAAGCATCACAGAATACTCTTTAAGCAAAAGTGGTTTATATTAAGTATGTTCCAACATATCCAACAAAAAACTCTCTTTAAATTCCATAAGGAAAAGAAACAAAGAAACACAAGTATGGATTGAACAAGTAAATGGGAACACCCATACACTATGTGATTCCACTTCTATGGAGTTCTAGAACAAGCAAAATTAATCTGTAGGAAAAAATTATCAGAATCATTGCTTCTGAAAGAATGAGGTCTGGGGTGGGAATGACTAAGAGAGAACTTGGAAGTAATGGCAACCTCTGTTTTTTAATAGGAAATTTACAAAGGTTAAGAACTAACTGACATTTATTCACAGTACACATAAGTTCCGTGCCTGTCATTTTATGTAAGTTTTACCTAAAAAGGAAAAAAGCAAACAAACAAATGTTGAATGATATTTAGTGCCATAACATGTCTATTTAAGAAGTAGTAGTTATCAAAAAATTAAGATGGACTGACGTCTGCATAAATACATAATAAATCAAATATCTAAAGAAACATTCCAAGCACTGAGTCTCCTGAAAGCATCTACTTATCTATCCATCATTAGTAACTCATAAAGCAATTCCTTTACTTTTAAACAAACTTACTGGTAAAATGCTAAACTGAACATGTAGTTTGAGTGTATATCACCATTTAACTACTACTATATTAGAACTGATAGACAGCCAGTAAGATGAACTGTTTATAAGAACAGGATTTTAGGTGAAATTCCTAGAACTACTGATTAGGTCTATATTTTCACATTTGAAGCATCTGAAGGCCAATTAGTACAAAATGGAAAAGTTACACCTAAAAATAAATAAATAATTCTAGTTAATTTACTTGAAAACTTTAGCAGAATTCTGGAGGATAATAAATAATAATCAGTGAGATGGAAAAGATGGCTCTACATTTTTTTTACAATGGTGGGGGAAATAAAAATGTAAAATAATTTTATAAGATAATTAAAAAACTAAGCCGGCAATGGTACATTGGGAAGATATTTCTTAAAACTTGAAAACACAACATTTAAACATTTTATACAAGAGGGAGGGGGGCCTATATAATTTTCCTAAAGAAATAGTACAACTGAAAAAGTATATATTTATAAGGAATTTTTAAACCCATGATCAATTATTAAGGTAAATAAGTTACAAAAATTTTAAACATGACATCAAACAAGAGCTGTTTATGTATTCTTCAGCCCATACTGCATGGACCACAGAGTTGATCCACTGGCAATTCGAGTATTTAAATGACTTGGCATATTTCTTCTAAGATGCATAGAATGTTTTCCTTCTTTTTTGGGGGGAAGGTTTGTGCTAGAGGGCGCATACGCTTGCCAGAAAGACAGAGAGAAATAGAGAGATAGAAAGCGAGAAATCATCCCGCCAGGGAGGATGGCCATGCTGAAATCCCTTCTTCTCCATTCTCCTCTCAGGATCTTGGGACACGCGCACACACGCACCCAGCATGAGTTTAAGCCACCGGGTCCAGGACTTGAACCGCGGTCGGCTACATGGGAGTCCAGCGAGATAGCCATTACACTAACTGCTGGTCCTCATAGAATGTTTTATTTCCTACCACCCTGAGTGTTTCCCTTCTCACTTAGACCTAAAGTTAAAGTGGACTATGGCATATAATTGACTTACTGATAATATCCTTTAATGATTTTCAAACTTGAATGATAGAAAGTTTTTTTAATTAACTCATTTGAAAGAACGTGCAAGTGTGGTCCTCCATGACTATACCATATGAAATGGTTTACCTTATTTGACTCTCGGCAAATCTATTGTAAAACAAAGTACAATGTACTTTCAGTGCCTAGGCACTCAGGCTTTTGCCATTTTAAACTGGTAAATATGACTATTGCAGACTAAAATTGAAACAAAGGACAAACAAAATGCAGAATTCACAGAGAAAAGTAGATTATTCTATATTTTTTTATGACTGAAAGTAGAGAATAAAAACTCTAAAATTTACCATCAGATTTTCTGTTATACGTTTTTAAAAAATTTGCCAGAGGGTACATGCTGGAGAGAGACAGAGAGAGGGAAAGATGAAGAAAGTACCCCCCATAGGAGGTGGTCACGCTGCAATCCCTTCTCCTCCACTTCTCCCTCCTTTCAGCACTTTGGGCGCACGTGTGCATGTGCCTGGCATGTTTCTGAAGCAGCTGAGTATGGAATCTGAACCATGCTCTTGGTTATATGAGATCCAGCCTCCTTCACCATTACACCACTGGCTGGCCCCACTTTTTCTTTATTGCTATGATTTCTAATGTGTAACAAATCAAACCTACAAAATGCAAATGCCTTCAAGATAATATGACCAGTTTTCTGCTTCAGGACATTCCATAAACCCAAATGTTCTTTTCTATATGAGCTGCACAATAGGGATGTAGTGTCACAATCTCTACAACCAATTCTCAAATGGTCCAGCAAAAAACTCTGTTTGTCCATGTGGCTAGCGAGAGAGAGAGAAAATAAATGAGGCAAACTCTGAACAAGACAGTCAACTTGATAAAGGCTGTTCAGTCTTACACTTATTTACTAGTCTAGCTAGTTTTCTGAATGTCTGAAATCTTCAAAATTAAAAAAATTTAAAAAAATAAAAAAACAAGGAAGGGATAAAATGCTACTCACTAGCTGCTTGACTTTGACTGCCTGTGGAATCCCAGCTGGTTGTGAAAAGACAGAGCCTGGCTGGACAAGTGTGCTTTGGACTGGAGCGCCAGTAACAGGCTTATCAGATGTGGTCCCAGCAGAAGTAACAACAGGTTTCCCGGGTGACAGACAAAGAGCTGTGGCTGAAGCTTCTCCAAAAGTTACCGATGGGAGGGTCAGTACTGCCGCTGCAGAGACAACTGGCTTCTCAGGCTGAAGCGAGACCGTCCTCACTGTATTTGGTACAGATGTCACAAGAGGTTTGGAAGTCTGAAGCAAAACACCACCAGCTGTTGTACTAGGAGGAACCACACCTGGACCCACAGGACAAAGTGTCACAACTCCAGCTTTTGCTCCCCCTTGACCACCAAGTGGATTCGGAGTTTGCACTGACACAGTTCTGGGTGTTGTTGCCCCAGAAACAAAGATGGGCTTTTCAGACTGGATTGAGGAAACGGTTGTGGTCACCAGAGGGGACGTTGTTACTGTTGTGGTACAGGTAGCAATGACCACCTCACTGAATGTCTGCTGAACACACTGCTGAATGAAGCTCTGGGAGTTAGGGAGAAGTTGTCGTAAGGCAATCACACTTTTCTAGAAAAGAAGGAAGAAAAAAAAAAACCAACTGGTAACTATTAACAAATTAAGTTACTGATAAAATCTTTATATTTCATATTTTTACAACACAGAGCAGATCAAAAGTATAGCCAGTATTTCTCTTGGAACCTATTATCATTGATATCCTGTTAATATTGATATATTTAAGGTCCAAGAGTGCTTTCTTTTTCCAACATGAAATTATTATGTCTCTATTAATTTTATCTATCTCAGTATCAATTTGATAGGCCACTGTAGCATCCTTCTCTGTATTAATCTAAACCCCATAATAGACTATTAATAACTTCGGAATCTGTAAGTTTTATCCATAGCACAGCAGAATCTAGGTCCTTTTGGGGACCAGCAGTTGATGTAATGGCTATGTCATTGGACTTGCATGTAGTCGACTGAGGTTCGAGTCCTGGACCCAGTGGCTTAAACTGACAGCAGGCGCATGTGCATGCATGCCCAAGATCCCAAGAGGAGAATGGAGAATAGATTGCAGCGTGGCCATACCTCCTGGAAGGGTGGTGATTTCTCACTTTCTGTATCTCTCTCTCTCACTCTCTCTCTGTCTTTCTGGCAAGCACATGTGCCCTTATGGGGTCTGGGCTTGAATCCAGGTCAGCCATGAGAGATCCAGTTTCCTCTGTGGAGCACTTAACCACTGCTCCACTGGGCTGGCCATCTGATTGGATTTTTTTTTTTTTTTTGAGAGGTTTTTGCTATAGGGCACGTGCGCTCGCCCGAAAGACAGAGACAGATAGAAAGCAAGAAATCACCCCCCAGGGGGGATGGCCATGCCCCAATCCTTTCTCCTCCATTCTCTTCTCAGGATCTTGGGCATTTACTTAAACGTGCCTGGCGTGAGTTTAAGCCACCGGGTTCAGGACTCGAACTGCAGTCGGCTACATGGGAGTTCAGCGACATAGCCATTACGCTAACTGCTAGTCCCTCAGACTGGATTTTTAAGTCAGTGTCTGTCTATATTTTGCTAAAAGAGTAAAGGAAGTAGTAATAAACCAGCAGGTTTTGCATTTTCAACCTGGGGATTTTGTTTTGTGTGCAAGGAAAAAAAAGATGCAAAAGTAGAAGGATAAGTTATCTCCACAGTTTACTTTGGAAGAGTTCCTGCTGTGACATTTAAATTCACTCAGCCTGCCTAATAGGAGCTAGAAACAATGGAAGTATCAAAAAATAAACAAAAATAAAACCACAGTCTCTACTTACGCAAATGAGAATTACTGTTCCCCTTCCATTATTTAAGAAAAGAGACATTCATATCTGGAGATTTTTCAAAATATATATATACAAATGACAGAATTAAGGTAAGCAGAGAAACTTTGTACAAAATTTTAAAATGGCAGAAAACAGGGATCAGCAGATGGCATAATGGTTACATCGCAGGGCTCCCACGTAGTTGACCACAGTTCAAGTCCCAGACCTGGCAGCTTAAAACTCATGCCAGGCTCAAGTGCGTATGTGACCAAAATCCCAAGAGGAAAATAGTGGAGAAGGAACTGTGGCATGGCCATCCTCCTGGGGGGGGGGGTAATTTGTTCCTTTTGGGTCCTGGGGGGGGGGGGTAATTTCTGACTTTTTGTCTCTGTCTCTCTGTCTCTCCAGTGAGCACGTGTACCCTATAGTAAATCTCTTTTTAAGAAAAAAGAAAGGCAGAAAACATACTACTGCAGAAATACATTTAAAAATGACTTTGTTAAGAAGGGGGATTCTCAGGAAAACACAATTGGAAAGAAATGTTAATGAAATTTAAGAAGACAACAGTACAAATGTATATCTGAATTACTTCTTGATCACCTGGCCAGTATTAAGCTTAAATCGTGAATCTCTTGTCCCTGTGCAACATCACACTACCAAAAGCTCTTGAGGATGAGGGAAAAACAACTCTCAAGAATAAAAAAAGAATAATGAATAGATTCTTAAAAAAAAGTAAAAGTGCAAGCACTTCATATTAATATCTGGTCATTTAAAGGCAATGTTAGCTAGTTAGTAAAGTCAGATAGCCGAGATACTGGACCTAGGCATTTAATCAAGTTAATCAACTTGTAACTCAGTTATTGGGCACGGCTGTGAGGTTGGGATCACACAGGATGTCCAGGTGCAGATCTGGACCAAGGTGAACCGGCAAGGTATAGTGGTGTGTGTCTGTAGCCCTGGTTGACTGGGAGGCTAGAGGATCCTAAAGGCAAGACCCTGTCCAATCAGCACCTCTTTCTTTCCCTCCCCCACTCTTTTTTTGTTGTTGTTGTTGAGAGGTTTTTGCTATAGGGAGCATGCGCTCGCCAGAAAGAGACAAAGAGACAGAAAGCGAGAAATCACCCCCCAGGGGGGATGGCCACGCTGCAATCCCTTCTCCTCCTTTCTCCTCTCAGAATCTTGGGCGTACACACACCCAGTGTGACTTTAAGCCACCGGGTCTGGGACTCGAACCATGATCAACTACATGGGAGTCCAGCGACATAGCCATTACGCTAACTACTGGTCCCTCCCTCCTCCACTCTTACTCTCTCAATAAAAGTCAATTTAGTGGACTAGTGGGTGGAGTGGTGGTTAAGGTGCTAGACCATCCCACATGGCTGCCCACGTCAACAGGTGCTAGACACTCCCACATGGCTGCACAGTTCAAGTCCTGGACCTGATGGCTTGCTTTTCTCACTTTCTCTCTCTTTCTCCCTCCCTCCCTCTCTCTGGTAAAATTAAAACATAAATGAATGAATAAATAGAAAGTAAAATAAAATAATTCTTTTAAAAAAAAGTCAATTTAAATGGTTTTCTTCTCTCTAAAAGGGAAAACATCAGACTATGGCACCTATTCTCAAAAAACTGATATGAAAATTAAGGGCAAACAATGCAAATTAAATGTTAAAATTATCTAGCAAGCCATCTGATACATAAGTAGGTGATTACCCCTTCTCCCCTCCGGTGTATCTAATGAGCATGCAACACTGACAAACTCAAGAGTTGTCATGGTAATGTTCAGCACCCAAGGCCCACAGAACCTTTGCACAGAAAAGGACCCAAGGAAAAACTGTCCCAACTTCTCAATTAACAGAGTCATCCAGAAAAAATATATGAGTCATTTTACAAAACAGCCCATCACATTTTCAGACTAATCCATCCAATCCTAGTCCCAGGCTCTAGAACTATAAAGGTCAAACCTCTTTCATGTGGCATGCTTAATGCCTGTACTGTTAGGTACTGTGCTGGCCCTTCAATCTTCCCTGCCCAGACCACACTTCTCTGGCTAATACAACCTCCATTTCCTCAGCTGCACTTTGTGACGCAAAATTCGCATTCTCCCAGTCAACTTGGTTGCCCCCTTTGGGACCGTTTCTGCTATTTAAACATCTTGAAGATGAGGGGACCCATCCCCTTCCCACTCTACTCTTCTTTCATGAAGCATCTTTCACTTTGAAGCCTCTTTCATCTCCCATAGATAATTAACCCCAAATTTTCAAAAAGTAATTTCTCATTCTATTACATCAAAATTTAAGGACTAAGTCTTAACCCTGGGTCTCGAATAACTTTATAAATTTCAATTTGATGTCTTCACTATTTTTGAGTTCTAAAAAGAATAGATTCTTTCAGTCTGCTGAAACAAGCTCTTGTTATCATAGCTAGTGTCCACCATCAAAATTTTATTTAAATCGAAAAATTGTAGAAGAATATACTTAAAGTAATTTTTAAAAAGAATAGATCTCCCCACCAAATTTGGCATTATGTGGTTTATTTCTATAAAGTTATATGAGATGTTAGAATAAAAAAGAAGAGTTATTCTCTGTCTCTCTGCCTCTCACATACACATAGGTCAAGAATCTTCCTATACAAGTATTAAACAATATAATCATTAAATTAAGTTCATAAATTTAAGACGCTACTTCTGTTTTTTCTAAGTATTCAAATAGAATACTATGAACATGCTTTATAGTTTACAAACACACTGAGAGGTTTCTCACATTCTTTTCACATTGAATTGCTATTACACTTAAATACTCAGACTTTATTTATTTTATTTATTTATTTATTTATTTATTCATTGGTGAGAGATTTTTGCTATAAGACATGGACATGTGCGTTCACCAGAGAGAAAGAAAGCGAAAAATCATCCCCTGGGGTGATGGTCAGGCCACAATTCCTTCTTCATTTTCTTCTCAAGATTTTAACACATACAAGTGTGCACCCAGGGTGAGTTTTAAGCAACCGGGTCCAGGACTCAAATCATGGTCCACCATGTAGGAGTCCAATGACGTAACCATACGCCATCTACTGGTCTCCACACTTTATTTTTATTTAATTTTATTTACTCATTCATTTATTTTAATTTGGCCAGAGAGAGACACAGAGAGCAAGAGAGAGGGAAAGTGAGAAAACAAGCCACCAGGTCCAGGACTCAAACCATGGTTGGCCATGTGGGAGTGTCCAGCACCTTAACCACTACGCCACCTGCTGGTCCCCTCCACACTTTATTTTAAAGTAATCTACAGCGGACAATTTCTTCAAAGCAACACATAACTCTACCTTAAGAAAAGGAACTAGATGAGGCTGAGGTGAAGACTTAAGTTCAACATACAATTTTCTAGTAAATTCTTCTGCTTCAATTTTTGCATCCTAAGAAGTGAAAGAAAGAAAACACTATTAGGTTTACAAATATTTTAAAAGAGGCAAAGGGTATAATTCATGATTTGTAGATAAAGCAAGCATTTCATAAGTGGCAAAATCTATCATTACATGGAGACATTTTTTTCCCCCATGTCACCTGTAAAATGAGTAAACATAAATGATAAAGATCAATCTCATTCATGGGGAACACAATGAGGTTTTCTGGTTTGTTTTGTGTTTTTGTTTGTTTTTCTTTTTTGGGTTTTTTTTTTTTTTTTTTTTTTTTGACAATCCCAGTGAACAAAGTGAAAGAAGAGCTGGCTAGCTGAATAATGCTACATTACAACCTGTTAAGAACAATTAAGAGATGAGAACATGAGAGTCCTAAATTTCTTAGGGTAGGGAATAGTGAAGTTACTTGGTTTGGAGCTTTGCTGTATTTTGTTCTGTTTTTGTTTTGTTTTCAGTTTTTATTTTACCTTAACCAAGCAAAGAATATATTTATTAGGTCATCAGGAAAGTCATGACATAATTTTTATATAATTTTCTATACAAAAATGCATCATGACTTTCCCAACAACCCAACAGAATGCTGGGACAAGTCTATAATAGCAGCTTCAAAGAACTAACAACCCTTACCTATTACTTTATTTAATTTTATTAATTTTACTTTTTTATATTTCGACCAGAGAGAGACAAACACAGGGGGTTTGGGGGTAAGTGAGAAAGCAAGCCACCAGGTCTGGGATCAAACCATGGTCAGCCATGTGGGGATGTCTAGCACCTTAACCACCATGCCACCTGCTGGCCCCTTACCTATTACTTTACACTCTAAGCATTTTAGAGGTCTGTGAGATCTTAGTTGTTGTCACATGAATACTCAAACTGGGGAGAGGACCTTTTTCACAATGCTGAGATTTGCACTAATAGTACAAAATCAATAGCAGGAAAAATTGCTGGTACAAAGAAAGACAATGACAATGTCAAACATTGTGGGAGCCAAGAGATGGCAGGATGGTTGGGGTGCTGCACTCCCACACAGCCGACTGCAATTCAAGTCCGGGACCAGAAGGCATGTTTTCTCACTTTTTCTTTTTCTCTCTCTCCCTCGTTTTTCTCTGTTGAATTCATGTATCCTATAGTAAATTAAAAAATAACAATAATAAATAAATTTTTTAAAATGCCACTACAATACTCTACTTTGCTACATACTTAGTTAAAAAAAAAATTCATCTTAAAATATCCTTAATGCTTTCTCTCTCTCTCATAGAATAAACTTTTTTTTTTTTTTTACAAAATGGTGATACAGTGGTAGAACACTATATTTCATGAGGCAGACTCACGTGAAAAGGTTGCTATTCATGACTAGAGGCCGCCTGAGCCACGATCTGGGGCTGGCTGACCCTGGGGTGCCACTGGGACCCTGTTAAGAGTGTTGTAGCTCTGTCTCCCTCTCTGTCTCTCTCAGTCGTAGAAATAACAAATAAACTTTAAAAAATACATAAAATAAAATGTCCTTATGAAGCAGTAAAAATTAATTTTACTAAATCTCAACTCTTTGGTAGATATATTTTTTTCTTTTTCTTTTTTTTTGGGGGGGAGAGGTTTTTGCTATAGGGCACATGTGCTCGCCAGAAAGACAGAGAGAGACAGAGAGACAGAAAGAGAGAAATCACCCCTCAAGGGGGATGGCCACACCACAATCCCTCCTCCTCCATCCTCTTCTCTGAATTTTGTGCACACATGTACACATGCCCGGCGTGAGTTTAAGCCACCAGGTCCAGGACTCAAACCACAGTCAACTACATGGGAGTCCAGTAACATAGCCATTACCCCAACTGCTGGTCCCAAAGCATACATATTTTATATACAAAATATAATACAAAATATATACAAAATTTTTAATTATATCATCAGAGAATTCTGAAAATTATAGCAATTCAAAGAATCCAAAATTACTTTTGTCTGTGATATCCTCAGTGTATGTCTTAATATGTACTATAAAATCCTTGCTAACTTCCACCTTCAACCTCTTTTGTGAATCTAAGTATTTCACCTGAAAGAAGATATAAGAAACCAAGCACATATAATTTAGTAGCTAAAGGACACAGCATCTTGGTACTTTAAAATAACCTTCAAGATCACCATGATTACACTTTTCGTCTTATAGATAAGGAATCTAAGGCCTAATAAGGTTAACTGCCACAGGTCCCAAAGTTGGTATTTAGACACACAAGAAACTAATTACAATTGTTTGTTGATAGCCTAGTTTTCTGGCATTCTGTAATTTTAATAATAATTTCCTATTTGACCAGTCAATTGCTCCTAGGCCACTGAGGATAAGAGAAATTGGACTAGCATTATCATAGAAAAAATATATATTTATATATGCATAAATATATATAAAAAAGTATACATATGCAATATATATATTTACACACACACATATTATACTTATTCTATGTATGAACATCATGTTGTATACTCTTAAGTATATATCAATAAAAAGCAAATGAGAAAGATATCAATGACTTATACAACTTAAGATTTATAATCAAAGCTTTCAAGAAGCAAAAACAAATAAAAATCAAGAAATACATTTAAAATACATCTCATCAAAATACGTTTTTCTCATTGAAAACATGTTCTGTGGATTCCACAGAGCATGTGAGATTTTACAGTATTAGCTTACCAAAAGTTGTTCCACCAGCTTCTTCACATTCTGCCCCATTTCTGGGGACTGTGAGCCACTACATGCTAGCTTTATTAACATTGCAAGGAAGTTCTTGCATTTCTTCACATTTTCCAGCATCGCCTAAATATGGAAACACAAACAAACACTCTCGATGTTAACTAACAAACAGAATGCAAGGCAGCAGTAAGAAATTGTATGTATGCCCGGTGCAAGTAAGAGCTTACTGGAGAAAGATTGGTCTGAGCGGCTGCTGAGTTCTCTGCTTTGAGACTGGCCTCGTTTGAAGGGGTGGATGATGCTCCCAAATTTGAAGGCTTCAGGGTAGTTACGGTATTCAACGGCTTTACAGGAGTAATTGTGACAACACTGGTTGGCACAGACACTGACTGAAATTAAAAGTGGTATGTATTTAGATATATATTACTATGATAGATCAGTAGATGCCTCATTCCTCAGCTAAACTACAAATGAATCCTAACACCTTTGCTTTTATGTTTATTCAACTAGTCTAAGGCTAAGTAACACAGTTATAAGAATCCTGGATTCTAGAAGATCTGGGTTTCATTCTCACTTACTTTGCATTGCTATTACCAAGTGTTGACTACACCTACACTTTGCATTGCTATTACCAAGTGTTGACTACACCTACATTATTTAATCCTACTAATGATCTGACTCCTATCTATAAGGACAAGGGTAGCAATAGTATCTACTGTCCTATGATTGTGAAAACAGCATCAAGCATATAAGCTCTCAAAAAATACTAATATTTCTCCAACGAGCATTTGAAATTGCAACCCTTTGTATGAAAATACAGAATTTCCTCTTCTGTTACTTTCTGCTTTTTCTTACGTACAAAGCAGAGTGCCCAACTGGTTAACTTCTATTGATATGTTATTTTTATGTAGATCATTAATGTACACAAAAAGAATATTACAAAATGTGATAGCTTATTTTCACAGTGTAAAGAATTTTGGTAGTTTCCTCCACCCTCTATCAAAATAAAATGTGACTCTAGCACCACCTGCAGGATAAAAAGTTTAATACATGCTATGACAAAAGTTATAATTTAGAAAACCACAGAGATAAAGCAACAGTCTTATTTAAAGTCAAACACTAAAAGTTAGAAGGTCATAAGAAAAGTTCGGGTGTATAAGGGAAAAATACTACATACACTCACATGGAAAACTTAACACTATACCACCAGTTTGATTTAAATGCTTGTTTCTGCTATCACCTTTAAGAACATTTCCTTCCATAACAGTCAAGACAGGTGAAGTTGAATATACGCCAAAATTTCCCACATGTCAGACAAGAATGTTTTGAGGGTACAAATGGAAAGAACATTAAAAACACTGATTAATGAGAGCACTAGAACTAATTATGAAATGTTGAGCAAAAGAGGTAAAATTTAAAATGACACCTAAATTAGTACAACTTTATTAACTATAGAGCACCTCAAAGGCAATACAGTAACTAGTGTCTCCTTCCTATTTGTACCTCAGTCCTGCTCTCCAGATAAGTGACTATACAGTTTTTTCTAATTCCATTCAGAAATTTTCTAATAAACTTTTAGTTTTATATACAGTAAACAAGATCCTTTCTTCAATAAGCCTAACTCACAATCAGCCATTAACTCTTGGTACTTCAATATTTACTGGAACTTTAGCTGGCGATTATGACTGCGCTTGAGCAGTGAAGGGCAGAGTTTCTCAAACTGCTGTCTTCCTCTCTCACGAAGGCAAAGAAGGCCCAATGTAATGTGAGCTCAGGGAAAGTATCCTATTGTTTTATGAGGAGGGGATACGTATGGCTTCCTGTTTCCCTGTCAATATTTTAACCTGACTCCAGCACCAAATCTGTCTTTCTTAATGCTTTTTAATATAGCTACCACCTGTACCATACCAGATATACGCACCTTTCGTGTCAATTCCACCTCTTTAAGGGCATGAGAGGTACATAATCCCAGTTTTCCTTCACCTCCTTCATTTCACTGCAGGGTTGGATGTACCCTCCTAAATTCAAGAGTAACTCTGCCTTACACACTCAGCCAGCCAACAGTTCCCCCATGCTTTACAAGACCACACAGGCACTGATAAAACATGTGATGGGGACAGTGGAGAAAAGAGTTGTAGTATATATTAAATAAACCTGTGTGAAAATCAGTTCTATTGAGTCAATAAAATGAACTGTGAACTCTGTGCATAGTTAGCAGACCAAACTGCATTTCAAGAAGGGTCATTTCCAGAGGAGTGTCCTGGCACATTCAGAGACCAAAGCGACTAAAGTTATGCTCTAAACCTCATCCTCTAGACCCCTGAAACACTCAGACAAGTCTCCACATACTGAGTATCTAGACAGGCCTAGGTGCACAGTAGCCAAGCATCTGAATACTTTTAGGATCATTGAAATCCTCAATGCTTATTGAACCTCCTGCTTTAAGGAAGAATCTTTTTATAAGTCTGATCTCATAATCTTTCGGTGGACACCACACTTCAAAACACAGTAAAGGATAGATTTTGTCACAGAATGACCAGAAACCACCAGAGACACAAGAAATATGAGAAGCCAAGAAAATATCTCTCTCCTAAGTGAAAAAAGAAACAATCCTTCATCATCCACAGATAGTACCGTGGATCTCATGGAAATGTCTGATAAAGAATTCAGAATATTCATAGTGACAAAACTAAATGAGATGCAAGAGCTGAGAGAGAATGAACTCCAGAAGATGCAGGAGAAAAGAGATGAGTTCCAGGAGGCAAGGAAGTTCTTGCATGATCTGAAAGAGGAAATACACACCGTAAAAAAGAATCAAATAGAACTATTAAAGATATAGGAAATCAAAACCTCCCTCAAAACTATTAAAAGCAGATTAGTCCATGCAGAAGATCAATCTCAGATGTTGAAGGTAAGACCTCTGATCTAGAAAAATACAACCAAAAAAACATAAAATAACCAGAAAAATTGAGAATACTATACAAGAAATACTAGATACCGTTAAGCACCCAAATATCCGAATAGTCGGTATCCCAGAAGGTGAAAAACTAAGCAGGGCATTGACATGAAATCCTGGAAAAAAACTTTCCAAATCTAGAGAGGCATTCAAATATCCAGACCCAAGAAATACAAAGGACCCTTAATAGAATCAACCCAAGAAGATCTCCAAGGCACATCATTGCCAGATTGGCCAAATCCACAGACAAAGACAAGATACTAAAATTGTCAAGTAAGAAACATCAGATCACTTATAAAGATTATCCCAGCAGGCTAACATCAGACCTCTCATAAGAAACAATGCAAACAAGGAAAAACATGGGAAAATATATTCAAAGTGTTAAGTAAAAACAGTTTCAACCAAGAATACTATACTATACCCAGCAAGATTATCCTTCATTATAGGAGAAAAAGATAAAAATGTTCTCAGATAAACAAAACCTGAAAGAATTTACCAAAGCCAAATCAGCTCTTCAAGAAGTTCTGAAAAGAGTGCTTTACCAGGAAAACTAAAAACACACATACAGAAATAAAAGAACAAAAAGCAACCAAGAAAATAACCAACTTAATGCTAGGGACAAGAAATATCAATAATAACGCTGAATGTTAACTTCCAGGATTTATATGGAAAGATCGGACCACAGTAACACTGCAAATTCAACAGAAGATTAATTACCTAAGACTGAACTAGTGAAATAGAATGTTATAATATTTGAGTAAAACATTACCGTCTTTTTCATTACTACGCTTTGTTTTCCCAATTTAAGGATTTTGCTTTCTTTTGAGCTGTTGATAGGTTTGGTAATTTGTTTAAATGTTTTTTCTTCTTGTTGGTTTCTTTAAATGGAAACAAACTTTTCTCCCATCCTGAACCCTATGGAATTGGAAAATATTTGGAAGTATGCTTATTTTGTGGCAGAATGGTTATTTGTGTAAGTTCTATAATACCTGTTGCCTTGAACCAGAAATTGGAAATACTAGTTATTGGATAGGGCTTTGACTGGAATGTCATATCTGAAGATTAATCCAGAAAACTATGGAATTAAGGTAGATCTCAAGTAAGTCAACATAAGCTCTTGGAAAGATGGCCTGGCACCATAGACAGTTCTGCCTAGCAGAGAGGATTAGAGAAGCTATACGAAAGAATTCATACCATAAAATAACCTAGACTTTCCCAGTCCAGCATTGTAGTGAGTAGAGATTGCAAAAGAGCAGCCACAACCACAGGATTATTTTGAGGAAGACTTTGAAGGAAGAAAAAGAGACTGATCTTTGCTAGCACATGGTATATCACAGAATACTTGGTAGGCAGGGCTGAGCTGAGGAGGTTTATGTGTGAATTGTATGCCAGGTGTTTGATTTTCAACAGTTTGAGAAGTTGACATGTAAACATTTTCTCAAAAATATTTAAAACCATACTGTCTTGGGACAGCATTAGCATAATGGCTATGTCGCTGAACTCCCATGTACGACCGTCGTTCGAGTCCCAGACCCGGTGGCTTAAACTCAGGCAGGCATGTGTGTGTGCGTGCGTGCCCAAGATCCGAAGAGGAGAATGGAGAAGGGATTGTGGCGTGGCCATCCCCCCTGGGGTGATTTCTCGCTCTCTATCTCTCTGTCTCTGTCTTTCTGGTGAACACATGCACCCTATAGCAAAAACCTCTCAAAAAACAAAACAAAAAACAAAACCATACTGTCTCTGTTACAGAGTCACAACAAAATTATAACAAATATTTTGAACATTAAAAGAAGGGTCATTTTCTGTACCTGCCTGATAGATCAATCACTGTATATATGACTAGAAATATCAACTCTAAATCATTTGCACATTTGATTATAGTCTAACAATGGGCCAAACTGTAACTTCAAATACAACATAAAAATAAACACAAAGATTTCAAACTAGTTTTTTTTCTCCTCAGCAGACATTCTCTTATATTTACTAGACTGGTCATGTTTTAAACCATTTTAAATATCTGTACTTATTATCAGGAAAATACTTTCAAAATTTCTTATGACACATATCTGCCTTACCAGTCAGTCAACTATAAGGAGTTCTACTTGCCCTTCATTTCCAACTTTTAGCTCCTTATTTCCAGGATGTGCCTAAAACTGAGATGCTTTATCCCTCAAAGTAGACACAGATATTATTAACTTCATTCTTTGATACTTTCTAGTATCCTAGACTATCACTGAGGAGCAATTAAGGTTGAAATATGCATCAATTTAAATAGGAAAAACAACTGGTCTACACAAGAATATCAATAGCAAACATGGATATGGAAAATAATCAAACTAAGCAACCCAGATATACCACTGAAGAACACTATGTATACTAATCTTTTATACAGTAATAAGCAACTTTCTTACTAATACATGAAATAGCAAGATTAGGTAGTGGAGCTAATAATTAACATAATTCCAATATGGTAATTAGCATAAACAACATTTCAAGATAACTATAACACAAGGAAATACAAAACTACTACTGACTCCTATTGTGAGAGTCACAGGTACACATTAACGCAATGTAATACTCCATGGCACTATGGTATGGAGCCTGCATTCATAGTCAAAAGAAATTCAGACTCAGAGTTCAAGCTTAATAAAGACTCTCCCCATCTGAATTCTCAAACACCAGGTTAAAAAACTCCTGGTTTTCTTTCTTTCTTTTTATTTTATTTTATTTATGTAGCTAGCTAGCTATAGGGTATGAGTACTCTCCAGAGAGAGACAAAGAGAGAAGATAAATGAGAAATCACCCCCTTGGGGGAGTGGCCACACCACAATCCCTTCTCCTCCATTCTCCTCTCAGGATTTTGGGCATGTACACACATGTACCCAGCATGTTTTTCAAGTCTCTGGGTCCAGGACTCAAAAACTGCCCATTCAGCCACGTGGAATCCTGCTGCCTTAACCACATCCCCCCTGGCTTGCCTGGTTGTCCCAGGCAAAAACTGCAAATATAATTAGTGTTCACCAACTGTGATTATTAAGTTAATGAAGACAAACCTCTACTTTCTAACTATTACAACTTCACGGAATTTTCAGAGTACAGAAACAGAACTGTGACTGCAGCTAGCAAGGGGACGATTTAAGTCTACAGATAGGGAGAACCTCTGATACACTTTATGAAATAATGGCCAAGAAACTCACATTTTACCACTAAACTGGCTCCCAGAAGAGGGACGGACGGATGAGTGCAGTGGACTTCCTACAGTTATCCCAGCACAACAGAATTTGCTCTCATATCCTAAAAACCCATAAGGTGCAATGCAAATAATCACCCTAAGTATCTAAGATCATATTGTTAAGTATGTTCTCTTCTTACTACATATTTAACCTATAGCATCATTTATGCATGCATAGATACATACACACACATGCACACACACACACACACACACACACACACACACATACATATATATAAAATCTCTCAGGAATATATCCATTGAAAAACCTGGTTAAATTCAAAGCACTGTTACTCTAAAGAGGTTGAACCATTCATGAAAGATAGGATAGTAGGTATCAATAGCCTAAATTCACTCTTTGGCTCATTTATCTCCTTACAATTTATCCTGAGAGGAAAAAATAGTTTGAGGCATCAGTATAGAGAAAGTTAGGAATACGAGTTCACAGAGCCAAAGACTAGGTTCAAATCTCCACTTTGTCATGAACTGGCAAAAATCAGGTAAATTTCTTAACCTCTCTTAACCTATTTTACATATACAAAATTGAGATAATACTTTTTTATAGAATACTTAATGATGAAATAAGGTGATGGATGTGAGATGGCTAAAAAAAGCTTCAAGCAGGGACCAGCAGATAGTGTAATGGTTACCTCGCCAGACTCCTACATAATCGACTGCAGTTTGAGTCCCAGACCTGATAGCTTAAAACTCACACTGGGCATGTGTACGTGCATTCCCAAAATCCTGAGAAGAGAATGGAGGAGAAGGGATTACAGTGTGGCCATCCCACCCACCCCGGGGGGTGGGGGTTGTGATTTCTTGATTTCTCGCTTTCTGTCTCTCTGACTTTCTCTGTCTTTCCAGTGAGTGCAAGTGCCCTACGGCAAAAATCTCTCCTTAAAAAAAGCTTCAAGTACACTAAGCACTCAATAAATGGTAGCCATTATTAGAAAAAGATTTGTTTAAAAACAGATTCGCTGCACAGGGAGCCCCAGATGGCATGGTAGTTAAGGCACTGGAACTCCCACCTGGCTGACCACAGTTCGAGTTCTGGATCTGGTGACTTGCTTTCTCACCTTCCCTCTCTCTCTCCCTTTCATCAAATCGAATAATAATAATCATCATAAATACAATCAAATAAATAACTTAAAAAATAAATAAATAATAAAAAAAATTTTAATGAAAAAAAATAGATTCACTGCACATCTTGTCCTCTGGTAGAGAGAAAAAATGAGAATAGTATGATTAAATAAATTTTGGAACACCAAAAGAGGTTCTGATCTACCAGCATGGCACTGCGCATAGCATGCTCCAAGAAGATATACCCTTTTCATGGCAAACTAAGTATCGTAGTGGTCCCACAACCATGGAATCCACTGGTCTATCACATATGGCAGACAAAGAAGCTGATGGCCTAGTGAAGTATTAGAAAATCCTACAGAAGAAACTAGTGAAATACAAACTCAGAGGCAATACTCTAAGAGGATGGGATTCCATTCTCCAAGACTTAGTATACTCACCATATCAAAAACCTCGGTATGGTACTATACCCTCGATTGTACAAATACACACATCAAGGAACCAAGGAGCAGAAAGAAGAATGGTCACATTTACCATTACCCCCAAAAAGCCACTGAGACTTTATGTTTCCCACTTCTGCTAAGAGGGGAAACACTTCCTAAGGGACATAGCAAGAGTCCCTATAAACAAGACACTGACTGTCGTTGAGCACGTCAGATTCCCTGTGTCCAAGGACTAGCAGAAAAGACAGTAGTCATTATCTTGGGAGGGGTACTTGACTTTGATTTTCTGGAGGAGGTACATTTGTCATTGCATAATGGAAGAAAAGTGAAGTGTAAGTGTGGTGGATCCAGGTGATTCACTTAAATACCTCCTAGTATTCCTTTGCCCAGTTGTGAATAAAAGGACAAGTGAAGCAACCCTGGCCTCAAAAGAGCATGGTGATTAGGTCCTCAGATCCAGCAGGGATGACGATCTGGCAATGCTACCAGTGAAGCTACTAGCACAGTGGGTAGCTGAAGGTGAGGGGATTCAAAGTGGAAAAGTGAAGGAGGAAAATGATATTATCATGCAGTCTAAGACTAGCTACAGAAGTAGGGACTGCAGTTCATCCCATTAACCTTTTTTTTAATTTCCCTAAGAAAGAACTCCACTACAAAACCAGGATAGCTGGCCTCCAACATGTATGAGGAGGTAGACCCAAGTGATGTAATGCGTAGACTGCAGCGAACCATCACAAGGAGAGATCTGTATGGTTCTAGTTGCTGGGAATACTATTAGCCTCCAGTATCAGCTCATCAGGTTTGCCTCAGTTGTAGCAAATCCCCTGGTCACAAAGCACAACTTTCTGGAGAGCACACATCCAGTGACCGATCAGAGTGAGAATTAAACCCAGCCAACCACACTGGCCACAGCACGGCAATGCTGACAGGCCGTATGCTGCAAAATTCTCTACTAGGTTGGCTGAAGCTTTGTTGGGCCTGTATCTAGAAGAGTACTTTAACATGTTCATAGCTAACTGGAATTAAAGGTAAGTTTACTTTGGTGCCCCCCCCAAAAAATTGAAATCCACATACAGACTTTTCATGACTTGCATTTTCCATGAACTTTATGGAGAAGATCCAGCCCCCCCCCCTTATAGTTCAAATTCTTAATTTACTCTCCTTCCATTCCACAAGTATTGATTCCTAAATATCCCACACACCAAATTCTTTCTCAGTACCTGCTTCTACAGACTGGGATACATGGCTATTAGATGTATTTGTCTTAATTTAATACACTTAACTAAAATTGATATTCCAAGAATATACATCATGTTTATCTTGTTCCCCATACCTTGAACAGTTCCGTTTGGTAAGTGTCATCATGTATCAACGAACTGCTCTCTTCAGTGTTACACTGTCAGCAACTTACCCACCTGGCAGGCAATAGCTAAATAATAAAGGTGACAAAATAACTAGTGCACAAATAAAAGTCACAACTTACTTGTACCGGGGAAGGGGAAGGCTTCGGAGCAGTGGTTACCACAGTAGCTCCTACTTGCGCCAAATTTTTAACAGGTGCTACTGCTACTTTCTTGATTAAATTTGAGCTAGAATTCTTTGCAGGAGGAATGCAGAGAAGCAAGATAATACAAAGTCATTGGCATTAGTAATTTAAATTCAATCAGTACTCTAGTAAACATTACAACACTTTACCACAGCAAGCTTATTTATTGTAACTGGTCTTATAATCTTATGGGGTTTATGAACATTCTATACTATAAACCTAACTGATCAAGTGGCCAGTTGACACTTCATATTTCTAAGGAGGCAACAAATTCAATATACACCTCATGTATGCTATGTCTGAAGCTAAATAAATATTACAGTATTCAGCAATGAAATCCTAAACTTGACTCTGGTTCCTACAGAAAACATATAGATTTTTATTTAGCATTTAATTACAAACAAAAATGTTCTAACCCTATTGGGTTTTAGAGAAAGTCATAAAGCATTTTTGCGTAGAAAAAACAAAAAAAAAAAAAACAGAAAAATAAGTCATGACTTTCCAGACAACCCAATGCAGTCTCAACCCACAGCAGTTAATAAATGGAACTAGAACATTAAAAAATGCTATAACAGAGAAGATGAATGAATGAGAACCTAGAATCAAAGTAGAAGAGCACCAAAAATGAAAAAGATTTACAGGGAATGATATTTACCATAAAAAAATTCAGTCTTTCATTAGAATGAGCCTAAGTCATAAAAAAATGCTAAACGACATTCAGCATTTTCTATTTAAATAAAGATGCCCATAATTTTTTTTAACTCTGTCAAGTAAGATATGAAAGATCTTTCATTAACCTAGAAAGAGTGGGACCAGCAGTTAGCATAATGGCTATGTCGCTGAACTCCCATGTAGTCGACTGTGCTTTGAATCCTGGACCCAGTGACAAACTCACACCGGGCGCATGTGCATGCGTGCCCAAGATCCCGAGAGGAGAATGGAGGAGAAGGGACTGCAGCATGGCCATCTCCCCTGGGGGGTGATTTCTCGCTTTCTGTCTCTCTGTCTCTGTCTTTCTGGCGAGTACACGTGCCCTATAGCAAAAACCTCTCCAAAAAAAAAAGAGAAGAGTACCATGTATGTAAAATAAGTCATTGCTAACAATGCCAAACTAATGAACTATTACAATAGACTTCTGTATATCTTAAAGAAAAATTTCTTTACAACATGGGTAAAAAGGAATACTATAAACTGCAGTCTTACTATTTTAACACAAAGTAAAACTGAAGCAGAATGGTTATTTTCTTTCTGTTTAAGATATATCTAGCCCTTTGGATATTTGACTATAAAGTCTTTGAGTATAAAGAATGCATTTTCATTCTTTTAATAATCGTCAAATGACAAAACCAGGGCCAATAGGTGGCATGCTGGATAAGGTGCTAGATTCCCACAAGGCTGACTACAGTCTGAGTTCCAAACCAAGGGGCTTGAAAATCACACAGGTCATGTGTGCATGCCCAAAAATTCCAAGAAGAGTATGGCCATTCTCTGGGGGTTGATTTCTCTCTCTCTCTCCCCGAGGGAAAAAATACGCAACTGGATTAAATTAACATATTCAAAGAAAGGCATTTAATTTTAAAAATTGAGCAGAATCAATTCTTAAATTATTTTTAATATCGAACATATAACAGTTATATAAAAACAGTAACTGGGAAGCTTAAGAAAATGGGGGGGAAAAACAGCATAATTACCGGCATTGTACAAATTTTGACAGTTGGAGTATTCGTTGGTACTGCTGGCCTTGAAGTTATGTTACTTGTGGTCTCGGCTCTTGTTACAGCTTGCTGAGGAGACACCAACATCAACTGACCACTGTTACTTTTGATCAAAACTGTTCCTATTGTTAAAAGAAAAAAAAAAATGTGACCTCTAGTAATAAATAAGGCATAATCATCAAGTATTTTCTTTTCTCATTTCTCTCAACACTGTAAAATGCTCTGAATAAGTGATTAGTACAAACCAAATTATATATCTGCTAATTACATACGTAGCAGGATGGAAAAAATGTTTTCACTCGAAGCTATTTAAAATATTAAAAATCTAACTAAATGGCAAGATATTCCAGGCAAAGACAAAACACTTTTCCCTCGTGATGTCTAAACTACCCACAAGCCTGCTGTAATGACACAATACTCTGCAATGCTAAAGCCACAAGGATGATCCCAGGTTTGAGTCCGAAGATCTCCCTGTACCCACTAGGAACATACACATGAGCCTATGATAAATCTGACTGAGGTTGGTGGTGGACTGCTGCATGAAGACACTGTTAGGGGTGTGTCTGTCTCTCTCACTCTTGTCTCCTTCTTAGAAAACAGAATCAAATAAGCTTAAAATAAATAATATTTATAAGCTAACTATAAAGTAATTAAGATGGTGTGTAAAAGCAGTGGACTATACAAACTAACCAATGGAAAAGAAAACAACTACAAAATAGATTCATGTAAATATGTCACATCAAATTTTCTTAAAAGGCTCTGCAGATTCATGAGGAAACAAGTGACTATTCAATTTAAAAAGTTGAGTCAACTATTAATCTATATGGAAAAAATGAAAATGTGTGCTTATTTCATATACACTCACAAAAACCTAGGTGCACTAAAGATACAGATGTGAAAAATTAAAACATTTTAAACTTTTAACAGAGAAAATTATCTTTCTGACCTTGGGAGAGGGAAGAATTTCTTGTAAGAGGTAAATACTTGACACATTAACACTGTATTAAAAGAGAACTTTGGAGGACTGGCCCTGTAGCACAACAGCTAAGCACTGCACAGGGGAAGCCAGATCCCACAAGGCTGACCAGGGTTTAAGTTATGGCCTGGGCAACCTGAAAGAAATATGCCAGTCACACATGCCATGCCCAGGATGTCAACAGGATGGAGAACTGGGGGGAAAAAAAAAAAGAAAAAAACAGATTCTGACATGAACTGGCCTTGTCGGGGATTCTCTCTCTCACTCCCTCTCCCTCCCTCAGAACAAACTTCAGATGATGGCCTCAAAACCAACTTTTGTAATGGAGTCCAAATTTAATTATATCACACTGTAGAGTAATTCAGGCCCTAGGGTATTGTTGAAAACAAAAGGATAAGCAGCTGGCAGTGAGTGGCTCCTAAGGGCTGAGAGTGACACCAGTAAAGAGAGAGCGTAACACGGAGATCAGAGAAAGTGACGGAGTGGCCTGCTAAAGATGACAGCGCTCATGGCCAAGACCATGCCCTCTGAGGAGCATCAGAGGCTTCCCCTGGTGGAGAAGACAGACTTCACTAAATGTGAAGCCAGATATTAAAAAAAAAAAAAAAAAAAAAAGGCAAACAATAATAACATATCCAAAGGATTAGGAATCAGAATCTAGAGTTGTTATATTACCTATAATGCCCAGTGTTTTGTTTTGTTTTGTTTTTTAAGGTTTTTAGCATAGGCACGTGCACTTACCTGAGATAAAGACAGGAAGAAGTAATGTGAGAAATCTCCTCCCCGAGGAAGATTGCCACACCACAATCCCTTCTCTTCTGGGGATTTTTGGCATGCACACACATAAGCCCAGTGTAATTTTCAAGGCCCGGGACTCAAACCACAGTTGGCCATGTGGGAGTTCAGCACCTTAACCACCATATCACCTGCTGGCCCCTAAAATGTCTAGTTTTTAACAATAAATCACAAAACATATAAAACAACAGAAAAGTATGACACACACATAGGGAAAAACAGACAACCGGAATTATGAAGACTAGCTGTTACATCTAATAAAAACTTTAGGACAACCATAATAAATATATTCAAAGGCCTTAAAGCAATCAGAGAGAAATAAAGGAAGGTATGTATGTGAGTGTACCAACTAACACCATCTTTATGCCTCTCTACTCTTTTGTGGCATCCTAAAGTTGTTCAGTACTAGCCCTGAGCAGAAGTAACGCTTGGGATAAATTCTTACCTAGGGCAGTTCCTCAGACCCTGTTAATATAGCAGTCCCCAATTTTTTTCACACCAGAGACCAGTTTCATGGGAGAACATTTTTTCAGGACCCAAGGGAATAGGGAGAAGGCAAGATGGGACTTCAGGATGATTCAGGGGCATTACACTTATTATGCACTTTATTTCTACTATTATTACATTGTAATATATAATGAAATAATTATACAACTCAACATAATGTAGTATTTGCAGCCTCTCTCCAGTGCTAGCATCTTCATCTCAGTGCCACCTTAGATCATCAGGCATTAGATTCTCGTAAAAAGCGGGCAACCTAGATGTCTTGCGTGTGCAGTTCACACTCCTATGGGGAGAGGCTGTAAATACAGATGAGTTTCGCTCACTCACCCACTGTTCACCTTCTTGCTGTGCAGCACTGTTCCTAACAAGCCACAGACTGGTACCAGTCCATGGCCAGGGGGTCAGGACCCTTTCTCTAATAAATTGCCCCAGCCAGCCACTGTCTATAATGATCAAAAGGCTAAGAGTACTTGATCTTTAGCCTCCAAGAAGTCAGGATGTCCCTATAGGTAATTCGCCTCCCTTTTTCCGTAACAGTAAGGGAGTCTACGATAGACTGACTGACTGATTTTTACCAGAGTGTAATATGCTTGTCAGAGAGACAGAGAAGAGAAGGAGAAAGCATGGTCACCCACAATCCCTTCTCCACCCTGTTGAGATATGGGGTACACATGCACACATTGCCAGCATGTTTTTCAACCTGCCGGGGTTAGAATTCAAACCTCAGCTAGTCAGTAGGATTTAGCTCCTTTAACAAATTGGCCACAGGGCAGCCCAAAAGGTGCTTTGTATTTCTATAAGTTGCCAGAGGGTACATGGCCTGCCAGAAACAGAGAGAGAAGGCACCTTCCCTATGGGATGTGGTCACACTACACATCCTTTTTCCTCTCTCTCCATCCTGTTGGGATTTGGGCGTGCACATACATGTGCCCAGGGCATTTTTCAAGCTACAGGAGCCAGGATTCCAACTGTGGTTGACCATGTAGGAGCTGGCTTCCCTTAACCACTAGGCTACAGGGCCAGCCCAGCTATGGATCTTTGATCTTTTAGCCCTCATCCCTTCCTCCCAAGTTTGTTCCTTCTATCCAGCTCCTTTGAAAGTTCCAGCTTGCTGGAGAAGAGCACAGAACCACAGTGCGTGGGAGAGGTTGAGTGCATACTTGCACATACATGTGAGAATCAACCTCGACTGCTTCCTAACTCTAGTTTGTATGTTACCCCTGATAAACTTTTATGAAATCCTCTATTGAACTGTCTGTTTCATTTTGGTCTCAGAGCACAGTCAGACCGTAGAATGTTAATACCTTATCAGGTAGAAACTATCACTAGAGACATATTTTAAAAATTAAAGTTCTGTACTTGAAAAGTACAGTAACTAATATAAATTCACGAGAAGAATTCGACAGTGGGCTTAAACTGACAAAAGTTAAGATTGATGAACTTGAAGAACAGATCAAGAATTATACACTCCACAACACAGAAAGAATGAAGAAAAACTTAATAAAGCCTCAGAAAGTGCAAGGCATTAATAAAGGATACCAACATAGGCACAGAAATATGAGTACCAGAAGGGGAGGGGTGTGCAAAAAATATTCAAAGAAATAATGGCTGGAAATTTCCCAAGTTTGATGGAAAACAATCTAGACATCTAGCCAGCTCAACATTCCAAGTAGAATCAATGCAAAGACAGTCACATCAAGATATGCCATAGTAAAAATTGTTTAAAAACGAAGACAAAATGAAGGCAAATAAATATTCCTAGTGCTATAGTTTGAATATGGTTTGAATTTCCCCCAGACGTTCAAGTGTTGAGACTTGACTGTATTGACTGTGGTGTAAATATGTTAAGTGAAAATGTAATTCCTTCTTAATGTCCTAGGGTGAGACCTAGTGGGTGGTAATTGGTTCACGGTGACTGTACCATCGAAACAAGTCTCATGAAAGGATTAGTGATTTCTCTCGAGACCCAATAGGTTCTAGCTCTGTGAGAAGGGGTTAGTTCTCAAGAGACAGCTGTTATAAAAGATCAGTCAGGAGCTGTTTCTCTGCAAGTGCCCTCCATCCTGTGTGCTTCCCATTTGTAAATTAACTTCTTTTTATTAAATCACTCAGACTCCAATACTTCTATTAGCAATGCAATAACGGATCGAGACACCCAAGTAAGCTGGGGATTCATTGCTAGCAGATACAGCATAAGAAATACTAAATGTGCTGGTAGATACTGTCACTCAGGCTGTGCTACACAAGAGGCCCAAGTTCAATTCCCAGTCAACCCTAAAAGACAGGGGCGATAATGAACACCTGTAGGCCTAGCTACTCAAGAAGCTAAGGCAGGAAGATTGTAACATAGTTATACCTATCTTTAAATACAAATAAAGTAATATTTTTGGCAAATATTGGTTCTATGGATTAGAAAGGCTTTCTATTGGATTAGTGGGAAAGACATGATGCATTTTTGCAAAGAAAAACACAATAGCACTTTCCAGATAATCTAACAGCAGGACAATGGAGGGAACAAGGCTTCACCACACTAAGGAAATGACTTCAAATGATAGTGCACGTCTATAAGAACAAAAGAAAACTCATTATGACAAATAAGATGGTAATACAACAAATGCTACAATTATGTCACGATCTCCTCTCAGCTTGTTTAAAAGACATAGAATTATATGAGGTGATAATTATAACAAGGCTTTGCTGCATGTCTAATATATTAAGATACAGTATGTGGAGCAACAACAGCATGCACATACACACAAAAGAAGAGGGAAATGAGTTATACAGGTTTCCTTGTGCCACTAAAATAAGTTAACATAAATATAGATTCCAATAAAACTAATATTGCAAGTCTAAAAGCAACCACAAGGGGAGGAAAACTCAAAACAGGTTTTACAATTAACAAATAAAATTAAGCATTATATTAGAAAATATTCATTAATGCAAAAGAAGACAAGAAAGAATAGAGAAACAAAAATAAAGCAAACATAGAAAACAGAAATAAATGACATACTTAAGTCCAACCATATCAGTAACACTGAATGTGACTGGATTAAACAAACCACATATATAATGTCTGTAGAAAACACACATTAGATTCAAAGATACAAAAGAACTGAGAGTGTAAAGACAGAAAAGATACTGTGCCATCAGCAACCATCAGAAAGCGAGGGTGGCCACACTAACAACAGACTTTAAATAAAAAATGGTAACAGACATCGTGATAAAGGGTTCGCTAAATCAAGAAAATATAACGTTACAAATACGTATGGATTGGGAACCAGCAGTTAGCGTAATGGCTATGTCGCTGGACTCCCATGTAGTCGAACACGGTTTGCGTCCCGGACCCGGTGGCTTAAAACTCACGCCAGGCGCATGTGCGTGCGTGCCCAAGATCCCAAGAGGAGAATGGAGGAGAAGGGATTGCGGTGTGACCATCCCCTCTGCGGGGTGATTTCTCGCTTTCTATCTCTATGTCTCTGTCTGGCGAGCGCACGCACCCTATAGCGAAAACCTCTCAAAAAAAAAAAAATTCGTATAGACTAAAATAACAGAGCCTAAAATATATGAAACAAAAACGGGTACACATGGGGGCCAGCAGGTCACATAGTAGTTAGGACAATAGACTCCCACATGGCTGACCACAGTTCAACTCCCAGACCTAACATCTAGGTTTCTCACTTTCCCTTTCTCTCTCTCTCTGTCTGTCTCTGGTGAATTAAAAGTAGTGGTAATAATAATAATAATAATAAATATTTTTAAAAAACTAAAATAAATGAAGGAAAAACTAAATAATATACTTGGAGACCTCAATACCCATTTTCAATAAAGAACAGAACTAGAGGGACCAGCAGTTAGCGTAATGGCTATGTCGCTGGACTCCCATGTAGTCGACCGCAGTTCGAGTCCCAGACTAGGCAGCTTAAACTTACATCAGGGGTGTGTGCGTGCGTGCCCAAGATCCCGAGAGGAGAATGGAGGAGAAGGGATTGTGGCGTGGCCATCCCCCCTGGGGGATGATTTCTCGCTTTCTGTCTCTCTGTTTGCCTTTCTGGTGAGTGCACGTGCCCTGAAGCAAAAAACCTCTCAAAAACAAACAAACAAACAAACAAACAAAAAAAAAACAGAACTAGACAGAAGATCAAGAGAATCAAAGACTTGAAACCTTATAAACCTACTAGACTTCATCTATAGAACACTTTATCAAACAAAAACATTCTGCTTTAAGTGTACATGGATCATACTCCCAGACCACATGCCAAGACAAGAGACAAGCTTCAATGAATTTATACCCATATAAGGTCTCCAGCTACAATGGAAAAAAATTAGAAATCAGTAACATATAAGTAGAAGAACTTACAAATATGTGGATATTAAATGACACACTCCCGAAAAGCCAGTGGGCCAAGAAATATATTACAAAGTAAACTGAAAAATACTTTCAGATAGATGAAAATAAAGATATGACATATCCAATTTTATGTGATACAGCTATAGAAATGTTTGCAGCTAAAGAAATATTCAGAGGGAAATTCATAGGTGTAAACGCCTATATTGAAAAAGAGGCAGGCTAGGACCAGTAGATGGTGTAATAGTTATGTCACTGGACTCCCACATAGATTACTGTGGCTCAAGTCCTGAACCTAGTGACTTAAAACTCAAACCCAGGCACATGTACCTCTGTGCCCAAGATCCTGAGAGGAGAATGAAGGAAAAGGGATTGCAGCATGGCCATCCCCCCAAAGGATGATTTCTCGTTGTCTGTCTCTCTCAGTATTTCTAGCGAGTGTGCATACCCTATAGCAAAAATCTCTTTTTAAAAAAAGGAAAAAGAGGCAGGCCAGGGACCAGCAGTTGGTGTAATGGCTATGTTGCTGGACTCCCATGTAGTCAACCGAAGTTCGAGTCCCGCCCTCGGTGGCTTAAACTTACGCCAGGGGCATGTGCGTGCGTGCCCAAGATCCCGAGAGGAGAATGGAGGAGAATTGGGGTGTGGCCATCGGGTATGCGTGTGTGTGTATGTGTGATTTTTTTGCTTTCTGCCTCTCCGTCTCCCTCCGACTTTCTGGCAAGGGCGCACACCCTATAGCAAAAAAAAAAAAAAAAAAAAAAAAAAAAACTCTCCGTAAAAAAAGAGGCAGGTCAGGTCAATCAGCAGTATGGTAGTTGAGATGGCTGGACCCCACAAGACTGACTACACAGTTCGAGTCCTAAACCGGGTATCCTGAAAAACATGCTGGGCACAAGAACATGCATGCCCAAAATCCCGAAAGGAGAAATGGAGAAGAGATTGCAGCATGCCCATCCTCCGTAGGAGGCACTTCCTTACTTTCTTTTTCTGTGTGTGTCTGTGCATACATGTCTATCCATATCTCTCTCCTTTGAGCACATGTGCCCTCTATCAAATTTTAAAAAATAAAATAAAAAGAAGAAGCCCAGCCATGGTGGCACAAAAGGCAGGACACTGCTATGTGTGACTCTAATCACATGAGAAGGCCCCAGGTTCAGTTCCTGTGTGTGAACAGTGTGCTCATGTCTTCGCTAGTTGAAAAGCTCAGGAGAAAATCATGCTGTGACCAGATCTATCAAGAAGTAAACTTAAAAAAAAAAAAAAAAAAAAAAAAGAAAACTTAAAAAACTAAAAACACAAAGGGTCAACTCTGGTGGCAAAGGCAACAGGGCACTACTGTACAATGCAGAAGTCATATGAAAGGCCCAGGTTCTAATCCAGAACCAACCTGAATGTGCAAGGTATAGCACAATGCACCTGTAACCGTAACTAACCAGGAGGCAAGGGGATCAAGGCATGATGAAACCATGTCAAAAATACTTGTATCTTTCTTTCCTTCTCTTTTGAGAATGAAGGAAGGACTCAAATCGAAGGACTCAAATGAAGGAAGGATGCCAACTGTTGGTCCCAATAAAATAATTCTTTAAAAAAAAAAAAAGCCAACTAAAATTTAAAGCAAATAGAAAACAAATGGTAAGGAGCAGATGGTGTAACGGTTATGTCGCTGACTCCCACAAGTGGATCATGGTTCGAGTCACAGGCCTGGCTGGCCATTTCAAACTCAGGCTGGGCGCAGGTGCCTGCATGCTCAAGATTCTGAGAGGAGGATGGAGAAGGGATTACGGAGTGCCCATCCCCCTCGGGAGTGATTTCTTATTTGTGTCTCTGTTTCAGTACCTCCAGTGAGAACACACCCCCTATAGCAAAAATCTCTAAAAAAAATAAAATAAAAATAAAAAAAGATTAGAGCAGAGTCAACTAAAATAGAGAATGGAGAAAACAATTGAGAAAGATCAACAAAACTGCTTCTTTTTAACCTGAACCACAACCTGCCAGGAATTTACCAATCAAAGGAAAGAAGAGAGGCACCCCATATGTGTTCTCTAGGCCTTTTAGGAAACATGAAGTGGTTCCTTTGGCAACATACATTCAAATCTACAAGAAAGGTGATATTGTAGACATCAAGGGAATGGTGGGTTCAACAAGGAATGCCCCACAAATGTTACCATGGCAAAACTGGAAGAGTCTACAATGTTACCCAGGATGCTGTTGGCATTGCTGTGAACAAACTAGTTAAGGGCAAGATTCTTGCCAAGGGAATAATTTGAATATTGAGCATATTAAGCATTCTAAGAGCAGAGATAGTTTCCTAAAACACGTGGAGGAAAATGACCAGAAAAAGATGGAAGCCAAAGAGAAAGGTACCTGGGTTCAACTGAAGCACCAGCCTGCTCCACCCAGAGAAGCACACTTTGTGAGAACCAATGGAAAGGAGCCTGAGCTTCTGGAACCTCTTCCCTATGAATTCATGGCATGATATATGTTAAAAACAAACTAAACTGGGGCCAGCTGGTGGCATGGCAGTCAAGGACGCTGGGCTCCCACATGGCCGACAACAGTTCGAGTCCCGGACCTAGCAAATTGCTTTCTCACTTTCTCTCTCTCTCTCTTTCTTGCTTTATTCCTTTTTGGTCAAATTAAAATAAATAAATAAATAAATATAGTTAAATAAAAATAATTCTTAGAAAAAATAAGTAAGTTAAATGATGGTCTGTTTTAAAAAAAAATCAACAAAACTGACCATCTTTTTACATAAAATGACTTTAAAAAATTTTTTTTTCTCATAAACTACTAAATTCAGGAATAAAAGAGGGGGTATTATTACTAATCTTAAATCAATAAATGCTTTAGGGAAGATTATGAACAACCATGATCAATAAATTAAATAATTTTGCAAAAAAATCCCTATAAACTAATAAACTAATGAAACAGACTTAAGAACCAGACCCCCTTAATAGACCTCAAACAAAGTTTTTTAAATTTTGTTTTGTCTTGCTATGTTGCTATCCTCTTGCCTCAGCCTCGCAAGCAACCAGGACCATAGATATATGCCACCACATTCAGCTCTTTCAAATGGTGCCTGGTGCCTGGAATGTTGTCCACACTGGCTGAGAGCTCATGACCCTCCTGCCTCAGCCTCCCAAGAGCTGGCATAGCAGATGCACACCGCTGCACCTGGCTTTTCAAGGTAGGCTGGAAATTGAACCCAAGGCCTCCCATGCAACCTCCACCTACTATAGCAGTAGCAGCATTCACTAGCACACACTACTTGTAGCTGGGCAAATAAATGAAGACAGTGAGTCATAAAAAGTCTAGAAAAGCTAGGCTGGGACTAACAGATGGCACACAGGTTAAGGTGGCTGGATCCCACACGGCCAACTGCCTGTCCTGAGTTCTGGACCCAGCAGCTTAAGAAACAAAGTAGGCATCTGTGCACACATACCCAAAATCTCGAGAGGAGAAAGAAGAGACTGCAGTACACTTCCCTCTCCTCACCCCAGAAGGAGCTTTCTCATTCATTCTCTCTCTCTGTCTCTCTCTCTGGAGCACACAAGTCCTATACTAAAACTTTAAAAAGGGGACCAGCAGTTAGCGTAATGGCTATGTCGCTGGACTCCCATGTAGTCGACCACGGTTCGTGTCCCGGACCCGGTGGCTTAAAACTCACGCCGGCCACGTGTGCGTGCGTGCCCAAGATCCCAAGAGGAGAACAGAAGAGAAGGGATTGCGGCGTGGCCCTCCCCCTCGGGGAGTGATTTCTCACTTTCTGTCTCTCTGTCTGTCTCTGTCTGTCTGGCGAGCGCACACGCCCTATAGCAAAAACCTCTCCAAAAAAAAAAAACTTAAAAAAGAAGAGCCCGGGCTAGGTCAATTATACCAATCCTTCATAAACTTTCCCATAAAATAAAAGGAGGTGGTAAGGCCATGTGGTTATCAAGTCAGATCCCACATTGCCAGCTGTGGTTTAAATCAGGCCCTGACAAACGGAGAAATGTGTTGGGGACATGTGCATGAGTGCTCAAAATCCCAACAGGATGGAGAAATGGAGAAGGGATTACAACATGACCATGTCCCACATGCCTAACTGCAGGGTTCCCAGACTAAGCAGCTGGAAAAACACATCAGGTGCATGTGTGTGCATGCCTAAAATCCCAAGACGAGAATGGAAGAGAAAGGATTGCGGCATGGCCATCCCTGCTGGGGGAGCTTTCTCACTTTCCCTTCCTCTCTGTGTTTCTCATGTGAGTGTACACACCTACTAGCAAATTTTTTAAAAAGTAAAACTTGATTTTTGCTATAGGGTGCATGTGCTCCCCAGAGAGACAGAGACAGAAAGCAAGAAATCACCCCCCAGGGGGGATGACCATGCTGCAATCCTTTCTCCATTCTCCTCTCAGGATTTTGGGCATGCACACACATGCACCTGATGTGAATTTTAAGCCACTGGGTATGGTTCTTGAGTCACTGTCAACTACGTAGGAGTCCAGCAATGTAATCATTATGCCACCTGCTGTGTAAAAAGTAAAATTTTAAACAAAGTGTAAATCATGGTAGTATGCACTGGATAATGCTGCTGCTCAACAGGCTGAGGCCACATGAACCAAGTGCAATTCCTAGCCCACACTAAAGACGCCAAGCACGAGCACAGTGGCATGTACCTATAACCCCAACTCCCTGAGAAAGGAGGATCATGACAGAGATTCTGTCTAAAGTAACGGCACACACATGGCATGCGCACAGACACACACAAGAAAAAACATAAGTATATCTAAATGAGCAGAATTATTAAATAATGAATTATGCAGCCATAAAAAATGAAAACTTTTGGGATTAGCAGACGGTGTAATGGTTACACTGTTGGACTCTCATGTAGTCAACTGTGGTTAGAGTCCTGGACCCAGAGCCTTAAAACTAAAACTGAGCGCAGATGCTGTGGTGTGGCCATCCTCTCTAGAGGGTGATTTCTCGCTTTCTGTCTCTTTCTCTGGCACGTGCACATGCCCTACAGCAAAAATCTCTCTTAAAAAAAAATTAAATTAAACTTAAGCTTTTGATATAGAAAATTGTCACTACCTAATAGTAAGTGAAAAGCAGATATAAAAGTATTACAGGGGACGAGCAGGTGGTGTAATAGTTAAGGCACTGGACACTCACACGGTTCGTTACAGTTGGTGTCCCGGACCCAGTGGCTTGAAAATCACACTGGGAGTGTGTGCGTGCACCCCAAAAATCCCAAGAGGAGAAAGGACTGCAGTATGGCCTTCCCCTCTGGGGGGAGAGGGGTGATTTCACACTTCTCCTCTCTCTGTCTCCCTCTCTCCAGGGAAGAAATACATCCTATGATAAAAAAATCTTTAAAAAGAAAAAAATTACAGAATCTCAATTATATAAAAATAAAGAAGGAGTGCATACCTTTTTTTTCCCCCAAAATACAAAAAGCTTTTAGGAGTAAAATGTCTACATCGTGGTTACAACGGTGGCTACACCTTTATAAAGTTTTTTAACACTCTATGTAAATCCCTCACCCCCCCTCCCTTATTTTTAATTGCCAGAGGGGGGGAGAGAGGCAGAAAAACAGGGAAAAAGAGAAGGCAAGGCCATGGAGCTGAACTTTTCCCCCCCCACTTCAATCAAGTTGGCAGAAAAAGGGGAGATTGAAAATTACAATCAGGACCAGCAGTTGGCGTAATGGCTATGTCACTGGACTCCCATGTAGTCGACCGTAGTTCAAGTCCTGGACCTGGTGGCTTAAACTCACGCTAGGCACATGTGCGTGCATGCCCGAGATTCAGAGAGGAGAATGGAGAAGGGATTGCAGCGTGGCCATCCCCTCTGGGGATGATTTCTCACTATCTCCCTGTCCCCGTCTTTCTGGTGAGTGCACACGCCCTATAGCAAAAACCTCTCAAAAAAGAAAACAAAATTACAATCAAAATATTCAATATTTTGGAGTGTCATTATTTTTCATAAATTATTTTCTAAATTTTGTTCAACACTATCTTCTCATCAAAAAAGTGGGAGTGGGTAAGTTCTGAGTTTATTTAAAGTTCAATCTTTTTAGACTGTTGAGATTCGGAGGACACTAATACATATTAGATAAACACCAATCTGAGTACCCAGAGCCAAAAGCTCTGCAGCTTCCTTAAATATTAAGGACATACCTGCAATATAACATTGTATTACATGAGTGGTGATCTCCAGAGTTCTGTGCAGTGGAGGCCCTGTATGCTTATTTTATTTAACCCTTATGATACTTCTACAAAGAACAGTATGAATCATATTTTAGAGATAAGACAACTGACATTAGGGGGAACCAGCAGTTAGCGTAATGGCTATGACGCTGGACTCCCACGTAGTCGACCGCGGTTCGTGTCCCGGACCCGGTGGCTTAAAACTCACGCCGGGCGCGTGTGCGTGCGTGCCCAAGATCCCGAGAGGAGAATGGAGGAGAAGGGATTGCGGCGTGACCATCCCCCCTGGGGGGTGATTTCTCGCTTTCTGTCTCTATGTCTCTCTCTGTCTGTCTGGCGAGCGCACGCGCCCTACAGTGAAAATCTCTCCAAAAAAAAAAAAATTACAAAAAAGACAACTGACATTAAAGATAAGGTTAGTAAACTTGCTTAACCTCAGATAAAAATTATTAAGTGCTTGAGCTGGAATTCAAACCCAGATTTTTTTTTTTTTTTTTACTCTGAGGACAAATGTTCTGTCCTATTTTGCTTTACTCCCCTACTTTTCAAGAAAGGCTGCTAACCCACTAAATCCCTTGTTATCTACAGCCCTGAGGAGCACACCGCACAATCCTTAGTCTGTGGCCCTAGATCGAATCTGCTGGACTACTGTATATCATTTACCTACTTGACCAAGTCATAGGCATAGTTATTCAATAAATAACAAATCTATACAATATTTTCACCCAGCCCACATTTCATTATACTCAGAATCTACCTTGCCCTATTCAATTACAAGGCTCATATACTCTTACCATTAACTAAAATCTGAAAAAATGACTTCTTAGATTTAAGAGTAGTTTTTTAAACTACTATTGAAGTGGGTGATTAGATATCAAAACAATATCTTGGGGGGTAAAGGCTAGCAATAACTATTAAAATATCATTTGAACGAACAATTCCACTTCCAGAAATTTTTCTCTATTAAAAACACACTTATAAAATAACACAAAAATATACAAAGATGTTTATTACAGCATAATTTGTCATAGCAGGAAAAAGTGCAGACAGTATCAATGCCTCTAAGTAGGAAAGTGGTCAGTACTAATGATACAATAGAATGGACTATGCAATTTTAAAAAATGAAGATTTATAGGTACCTATACAAAAAAAGATACAGGTAAAATTATTCATACTAAAACCCTGGCAATGTGGGGGTTACATTTCAGTGAATTTTTTACATTAACATGTACTTCTGTTAGGCAAAGGATTCAAAATTTAACAAGCTGGTGGGACCAGCAGTTAGCATAATGGCTATGTCGCTGGACTCCCATATAGTCAACCGCAGTTCGAGTCCTGGACCCAGTGGCTTAAACTCACACCAGGCGCATGTGCGTGTGTGCCCAGGATCCCAAGAGGAGAATGGAGGAGAAGGGATTGCGGAGTGGCCATCCCCCCTGAGGGGTGATTTCTCGCTTTCTGCCTCTCTCTGTCTGTCTGGCGAGTGCATGCGCCCCATAGCAAAAAAACTTCTCCAAAAAAAGAAAAAAAAATTTAACAACCTGGTAAGTGTGAAGGCCCTATTACCCCCCCTACACACACACACACACCTGCATCCAAATGTTCAAGGGCCTTCTCTGTGCCAAGCAACTCACTAGGCCTTGAGAATAATGAAGTTAGTGACATTAAAGCCCCTGTCACTGTGAAACTCATTTTTTAAAAGGGAAGCAACAGGGACCAGCAGATGGCGTAATGGTTACATCGCTGGACTGGTTAGTAGATTGGGTTCAAGTGCCTGACCTGGTGGCTTAAAACTCACTCTGGGTGAACATGTGTGTGTGTGCCCAAAATTTTGGAGGAAAACGGAGAAGAAAGGATTTCAGTGAGGCCATCTCCACTAGGGGATGATTTCTCGCTTTCTGTGTCTGTCTCTCCAGTGAGCACACATGCCCTATAGCAAAAGTCTCTTTTTAAAAAGGGTAGGGGGAAGCAACAATAATAGAGTTAAGAGTACTATGGTGGTGAAAAATATGACTTGTACATAGGAACAGAATGATGGCACTGACACTATCCGGGTAAAGTGGCTCTCCAGCCTTTGGGACCCTAACATGGATGGTGAGCACTGCCATTCTTTAGAAGCCTTTCATTTCACTAAACCCAGAAGCAGGTAGGGACTTTGCAGATGATCATATACATTGTATCCCTCTGATAAAGCTAGAGTGAAAACAAAGAACCACCATCTTAACCAGAAACTCCTTCAGAAATTTGATAAACATGATGCATAGTCTATGCCAGCTCTCAGCAAGAAGACAGGCTGATGAAAAAGGACCTCAACTGCTTGACAAGCAACTTTCACAAACTTGTTTAAGACTATCATGCAGAACTTATCACCATGTATGACAGAAGAGCAGTAATCATGAGGCTGGACAACGGCACAGAAGTAAAACACAGTACTCTGCTAGAAGTGGAAAGGTTCCAGGTTCACATCTAGACATCTCCCTGAGAACACTCAGCATGAATGTCCCCATGACCTGGGGCTGACTGAGAGTGGCAGTCGAGCATGGCATTAAGATCCCGTTGGGGTGCTGTCTCTGTCTTCTCTCAATTCATGGAAGAGATAAATATTCTTTTAAAAAAAAAATAGCCAACAGGTGGTATGGTGTTTAAGGCACTAGATCCCACACGGCCAACTGCACAGTTTGAGTCCGGGATCCAGCAGCTTGAAAATACACACGGAGTACACATGCATCCAAAACACTGAGAGGAGAGTGGAGGAAAACAGACTGTGGCATGGCCAGCCCCACTGAGGGGACCTTTCTTTCTCTTGCGTGCAAGCACACCCATTCTAGATGGCAAGATAAAAAAAAAAAAAAAAAAGGAAGTAATAAAGAGCTATATGGTGGCATAGCAAGGCCACAATGCTGGATCCTCATGGGAAATTCCCAGATTCCCATCCAGAGTCCAACCTGTGCATGCAAGGCCCTTGATCCAGGATAGCTGAGGCTGGAAACAGACTACAGTGTGGCAACACCCTCATTTCTGTCTGTCTCTCTATCTGTGAAAAAAGTAAATAAACTAAGCTTTTTTTTTGGGGGGGGGGAGGAGAGGTTTTTGCTATAGGGTGCATGCACTCGCCAGAGAGACAGAGAGACAGAAAGCGAGAAATCACCCCCCAGGGAGATGGCCACGCTGCAATCCCTTCTCCATTCTCCTCTTGGGATCTTGGGCACGCACACACACACACGCCCGGCGTGAGTTTAAGCCACGGGGTCTGGGACTTGAACTGTGGTCGACTACATGGGAGTCCAGCTTCATAGCCGTTATGCTAACTGCTGGTCCCAATAAACTAAACATTTTTAAAAAGTAAGCAATTCCTTGCTCATCACTCTCAAGTTATAGAAGAGATTCAAGACACAAAAAACATAAAGGCCTATCAGTCTGGCCTAAAATCCCAAATGTTCACAAAAGAGTGAAGAGATTACCAAAAACTTTTCACTTCCTATCAATGCCCCCTACAACTTTTTTATTTCTAGTCCCTGTTCTTAGAATAAACTGTGCATAAGCATGTTTTGTAAAACCAGTTCTGTTCACAGAGGAAACTCCAAAGAGAAAAGTCAAATACTGAAAGGATTCACTATCATGGCAAACAAAGAACTAGCATATGATTTAAGCATGCTCCAGTAACCTACTATTAATCCTTGGTAAACAAAATAAATGATATATAAGAGCCATAACCTTTTTAAAAAGTTACTTTAGGGCCGGCAAGTGGTGGTGCTTATTAAGGCAGCTGGATCCCACATAGCCAACTGAGAGGTGTGAGTGGGTTTCCCTGTGGGGCTAGGCAAACAGGCAGAGCATGCATGCACAAATGCACATGCATCCAAAATTGCAACAGAAGGTAGAGATGGAGAAGAAATTGCAGCATGGCCATAATCCATGGGGGGAAGGGGTATCATTCCCCTCCTCTCTCTCCAGCATCCCTGTTCTCTAGCAAATTAAGAAAAAAAAAAAAAAAGTTACTTTTATCAATGTTTCCATTTTATACCTCAGCTATCTTACTCTGTCTGCACCAAGAGCACAAATGTTGTTAGTAAAGAGGATTTGAAAAAGCTTGTGAAAAAATAGTAAAGCACAAGTTTATTCTAGTAAAAAAATTTTTTGCAATCCATGTATAGTTTTCATAGTGCACATTTTTCATGAACTTTTTGCATGCTCTTCTGCCACACATCCAGACATTCGCAAAAGGAACTCTGCAAAACAAGCCCCTTCCTCTTGAGACAAACATAAATCTGTTCTTTTTTTTTTTTTTCTTTTTTTTTTTTGAGAGGTTTTTTGCTATAGAGCACCTGCACTTGCCAGAAAGACAGAGAAAGACAGACAGAAAGGGAGAAATCACCCCCCGGGGGGATGATCACGCTGCAATCCCTTCTCCTCCATTCTCCTCTTGGGATCTTGGGCACACATTGGGATCTTGGGCACACATGCGCGCGCGCGCACACACACACACACACACACACACACGCCCAACTTGAGTTTAAGCCACTGGGTCCAGGACTTGAACCTCAGTTGACTACATGAGAGTTCAGCGACATAGCCATTATGCCATCTGCTGGTCCGCACAAATCTGCTCTTAAAGACAAATTATCTCCTCTCTTTAGTGAGGGGTTTCTCCATGGTCAGTAGCATAAAATGCTTAGTGTACTGCTAAGAATTTACCTAGGCTTTGGCTCTATCTGACTGCTAATTACCTCAGGCAAGTTTCACTTTTGGTTTCTTGGTGTATAAAATACGAGATTAGGCTCTAAAGTTTTCTAAATCACCTTTCAGCACTGATACTTAATCAGGCAGAAGTACATGCCTTTATGGTAAGCATAGTGTTATGTCAAGAAGAGTTAAACAGGCCTGGATTCAAATCCTCTCTGACATCTATGAGTTGCTCGGCATTGGGCAAATTATTTACCACTGAAGACTTTGTTCCTTATTTGCTACCTATTATGACCAACAAGTGAAATAATATAAATAATGTATAAAAAGTGCAAATCACAGTAAGCACTCATATAAGTGATTTGTTCCCACTTAGGAGCAAATTTTCACTTTTTTTTCTTTATTCACAATAGAGTGCATGCATGTGGGTGAAAGTGTTGCAGAGATGAATGCCCACCAAAGGGTCTGGTCATGCAATGTCCCCTTCCTCCATTTTCTAGTCAGGTGCATCTTGGGCATGCTGCCTGTTTTGAGGCTGGCCTGATAGAGATTCGAACCTCAGTCACCACATGGAATCTGTCTTCTCTTGTGCAGCGAGTTATGGTGTCCTAGACTCTACACAGAGTTTGAAAGTTTTCACTCTTGACAATTCTCTCTTGGTACTTTTTTTTTTTTACTGTTTCTAAGCAAACTTCAATGACTAAACAGGAATTTATATTTTAACAAATTAGGAGTAATTTCATTCATAACTACTTTGAGTGTATGCAGGATGACAACTTAAAACTGTGTCTCCAGGGACCAGCAGTTAGCGTAATGGCTATTTCGCTGGACTCCCATATAGTTGACTGCAGTTTGCGTCCTGGACCCGGTGGCTTAAAACTCATGCCGGGCGCGTGTGCGTGCGTACCCAAGATCCGGAGAGGAGAATGGAGGAGAAGGGATTGCGGTGTGACCGTCCCCCTTGAGGAGTGATTTCTCGCTTTCTGTCTCTCTCTCTCTCTCTGTCTGCCTGGTGAGTGCATGCGCCCTATAGCAAAAACCACTTAAAAAAAAAAAAAAAACTGTGTCTCCAGTGCTACATACAGCCTTAACAAATTTACGTTAAAAAATTGGAAAAGAACTTCACAAAAAGTGAAGAACAAGCTGTCTACAGTGTTCTAACCAACTAAGACATCAGCTACAAAAAGAGCCACTGTCATTTTTCTAGGATATACTGTTATCTTTGGAATCAGTGCTTCTCTACTTCTTTACCATGCTTGGCAAGTAGACTTCCAAGTACTACTAAGCAAAATTAATGGAAAATTCCAAGAGGTTTTCAGTTGAGGTAAAAGGAACACACGAATACTATCCAGCACATTTACATTATGTATATGATCACAAAGCAAAACCTTTGCATGAATTATTAAAACAGTAATAAACACTAGGACAACAGTGGTATTCACAAATCTCAATGTAGTAATTACATGACTTTGATCTATCTGTCATCTCTGGCACTTGTTCCCTTATTCTGGTTTGCTTAAATTTAAAATTCTTTCAGTCTTAACATGCAAGAACTTTAAAACACTTGTCTTTAACATCAGAATGTAAATGTGCAAGCCGGCCCTTTCTCCATATGAAAATAAACTTTCCTTATTCCCTCTCCTCCACCTAGGAGCCAGTGCCTCAAAGGCCCACCTGAATATGCTGCTCCAGCTTTCATTGGGTCGCTCAGGTGAAAAATTCTCTCCTTAAACACGAGAAGAAAAACTATGCAGTAATGACATATGACGCTATGAACTGTAAAGCCAAATCACTTTCCAATAGGCTGCTTCCTGTACGCTCACTGCAAAGTCAAGATTATGAAAGGTTCTGTCGGCTCAGGAGTTTTAGAGCTACCAGCAAGAAGCAATCTGAGTATGTGACGTTTCCCTTGTCACCGCTGGCTTTATCGATGGATAAGACTGGAAGGGGTGGGTGATCGACATACCTGGAGGAAGTTGCAAATTAGCCGGCAACTGGATTGTTGTGGCGCTGGGGGCTTTCACGGTGACTATCTGAGGAGCAGGCAACCCAGGGCCACTGCTGAGTTTAGGAAGAGCACTGACAGGAGCCACTTTGGTCACCAAGGTCCCCACAGGGGGCCGCAGGGGCTGGGACGTCGTGGTATCCACGCAGACACTGACAGGAGCCTTAGTCACGGCGCCCTGGGCCACTGGAGTGGTTTCCACCCGGACTGGCAGAGCCCCGGCTGGGGCCATGGTCACGGTCCCTGATGCGCTCACACCAGCGGGAGGGGCGGCGCCAGCCGGTTCCGAGAGGCCAGGGGGCGCCCCACCCGGTGCGGAGAGGCCAGCGGGCATCCCCCCTGGGGAATCAGGAGCTGCTGCAGCGCTGCCGTTCGGGGAGCAGAGGCGAGGAAATGCTTGAAAACCGGTAGCCGACAACAGTGCAGTTCCGGCTCCACAGCATCGCTGGGGACAGGCACAGGGGCCGTAGCAGAAAAGTCACCGACGGGCGCCGGATGGCACCAACACCCGTGCGTCCGGGACCTTTCCCAGTCGGTGCGAGCCGGGGCCGCCACGCAGCAAGCCCCTCTCGGGCGCCTGGCGCTTCCTCGGCTGCACTCACACGTGCGCCGGCTCAGCCCGGCGCCTCTGCCCCGGGTGCGGCTGCAGCGGATCCCCCCGCGCGGCTCCGGAAAGGTGTCGCTCCCACCTCAAAGCCCAACTCTGCACCGAAGTTCCCCCGCCAGAATTTTCCAAACTACAAACCCAGCGCCCCGAAGCCCCTCTACGCGCGCTCGCCACGGCCCTGCCGCGCAGACACGCCAGCCATGTTTATATAGCCACGCGGAGACCTCGCGCACGCGCTCAGGCCGCCGCTGCCGCCTCGGGCTTCCCCGGAATCCGGCCGTGTGATTGGCCAAGGAGCGGAATCGCACTCGTGACGTCAGGAGGAAGGGCTCCAGAGGGCGTTAGCATCTTGCTCAGAATCAGGAAGGAGGGGCGAGTCCCCAAAGCCCTGTCACGTGGGAGAGCCGAATGGCGCCTGGAGAATGCGGCGTCCGCGTGCCTCCCGTTGGTATCCCGGGTGATATGTTCCTCCAAAAGCCAGGGCGAGACTTGGCCCAAGCTTCTGTTTTTACCGGGAAAATGTGAAGGGCTGATTTTGGAGAAGAATAACTCAGTAAGAACTCGATCATACTTCCTTAGTTTTCCCTCGGGGCTTCACTAAAGCATCGTTGAAATTAGCATGACATTGTGAAAATAAGAATGCAGCGTAATTTTATAGTCTGTGAAATGTGTCACTTTTCTCATTTTAAAGTATCCAAAATTTTGAATGGAATATCTTTGTTCGGCGCTGCTACAGATGTCTCAGTTGCCGCTAAACTAATAAAAATTATATGTCTATCTACTTGGAAACTGGGACTGCGTGTTTTGATACCTGCACCTCCGAATTCTAGCTCTTGACTCTTAAGTGTAATCTTAGGTATTCTTTAAATAAGTGAAAAATGTTTATATATATATATATATATAGTCCAATATGGAATTTGCCTCTTCTTGATCTAATCAGAAAATAGTCCAATATGGAATTTGCCTCTTGATCTAATCAGAGAAGATGCCTTGATTTGAGGTGAGGACAGAAGTCTGACATTTTTGTTTTTAAAAAATTTTCTAAAGGGCCTGAAGGGAGTCATGCACACAAACATTAGCAGGCCATTTTTTAAATTGACGATAGGATTTTTTTACATCTTGTTTTTGGCGTAGTATCTTTGCAATGTATATTAAAACTGGTTATAGTATTTTTTGTTGTTGAATTTTTAAGATATATAACTAGTTTTTTGAGATGGATATTAAATATTACAGTACTTTTTTTGTTTATCTGTTTTCAAGACAGTTTTTTTGTCTTTTAATTAGCGACTTAAGAGTTGTAAAACCTACTTTACAACTTGCCTGTTTTTACATGTTTTGCTTTTTGGGGCTAAACTATTGGAAAAACTATTAAATTTTAAACTTTGGTTCTCACTCTCTAAATAAAAGAAACCTCTGTATCTTATCACCCACAAAAAGGCATGTTTATCATTTTTCAGGCCGGCTATTGTCATAACTTAGTATATTGAACCAACACTGTACTGTAGACGCTTTTGCAAGGAACGAAGTGCTGTGGTCACCTTTGAGAGGTGATTAGATTATAAGGTGCAGCTCTCAGGAATGGAATTAGTGCCCTTTTATTAGAGACCCCACTTACCACAAAATTAAGTACATGAAGTGATGGATATGTTAATCAGCCTGATTTACACACACACACACACACACACACGGGTATGTATATACACATTGTATCCCATAGTATATAGAAGTATTGTTAGTTAAATATTTAAAAAGAAGGAAAAGAAACCTCAGATCCTTAGTCCCATCCACCCAAAGAGGTTATGGTGAAAAGACCACTGTCTAGGAAGCAGGACCCCATCAGACAACAAATCTGCCTTGATCTTGTCAACCTTCAGAACAGTGAGAATAAATTTCTCTAGTTTATAAACTGTCCAGTTTATGGTACTGTTATAGCAGCCTAAATGGACTAAGATAGCAGACAACCTGGGTTTTGTAGCTCATAGTTTTCTCCTTCTCTTTAAGTTCCAATGGTTGGCATTTAATTGGACAGGATTATTTAACTGAATCCCGTCACTTCACTACCTTTGTTGCCTTCCACTTAATACAAACTCCAAATCAAAAATTTACCTAAGCCTTCCCATTCTTTTCTTTTCTTTTTTTTTTTCTTGGAGAGATTTTTGCTATAGGGCACATGTGCTTGCTGGAGAGACAGAGACAGAAAGCAAGAAAACACCCCCCAGGAGGAATAGCCACATTGCAATCTCTTGTCCTCTATTCTCCTCATGGGATTTTGGGCACACACACCCACACAAGCCTGGTGTGAGTTTCAAGCCACTGGGTCCAGGATTCAAATTGCGGTTGGCCAGGTGGGAGACCAGCCTTAATCACTATACTACCATCTGCTGGTCCTAAGCCTTCACATTTCACTTTTTTTTTTTTTTAAGAGAGATTTATTTTGCTATAGGGTATGTGTGCTTGCAGGAGAAAGAGAAACAGAAAGTGAGAAATCACCCCCCAGGGGGGATGACCATGATGCAATCCCTTCTCCTCCATTCTCCTCTTGGGATTTTGGGCACACGCACACACACACCAGGCATAAGTTTGAAGCTGCCAGGTCTGGGAATCGAACTGCAGTCAACTACATGGGAATTCAGCAAAGTAACCATTATACCATCTGCTGGGCCCAGCCTTCCAATTCTTAAGGAGACTTCTGTGATCTCTTACCTTCTAGCAAACACCTTGAAGTAGAGTTGAGGAAAAGAAAAATAAATGTACCAAATACCTCCTGCATGCTAGTCACTAATAACATGCAGTTCCTTTCTTAAAAAAAAAAAAAAAAACTTACCAATTTAATAGTTAAAAGAATATGTCATCCAAGAAAGGGATTCAAGCCAGTCAATATAATGTTAAGTACATTTCTTTTTAAAAATTGTTTAAAGGTTTATTTTAATTTTATTTATTCATTCATTTCTTTTAATTTGAGCAGAGAGACAGAGAGAGAGAGGAAAAGTGAGAAAGCAAGCCAGCAGGTCCAGGACTCAAACTGTGATCAGCCATGTGGGAATGTCCAACACCTTAACCACCATGCCACCTGCTGACCCCGCGAAGTACATTTCTTTCCACTACTACACAAATGTTGATGTATCATATATCCCACACTGCCCCTGGTAAAATGCTTTGAGCATAAGAGATATTTAATAAACATTTCCTAAGAGAATGAATGGAATCATGGGACATTTTCAGTGAAGCAAAAGAATGTAGTAGAGGGACCAGCAGTTAGCGTAATGGCTATGTCGCTGAACTCCCATGTAGTCAATCACAGTTCGAGTGCCGGACCAGGTGGCTTAAACTCACGCTGGGCACGTATGCACGTGTGCCCAAGATCCAGAGAGGAGAAGGGACTGTGGCATGGCCATCCCCCCAAGGGGTGATTTCTTGCTTTCTATCTGTCTCTCTGTGTCTTTCTGGTGAGTGCATGCACCCTATAGCAAAAACCTCTCAAAACAAACAAACAAACAAAAGAATGTAGTAGATTTGAGTCTTAGATCTTCTCTTCACTAGCTAAGCACACTGTTTCATCTTGACTGTTCTCTCTCTACATAGGAGGGTTCAATAAACAGTTGCAGGAGTAAGGCTCAGAAGTTTGCTTTGAGAACCCTCCTGTTCTAAACTTCCATTAGAACCTGGTCCCTACTCACATACATAGTTTATCTTTTAGTATATTTGTAAAATGAAAAATGTTGAAAGAGGGACCAGCAGATGGCATAATGGGTGCATTGCTGGACTCCCATGTAGTTGACCATGGTTCAAGTCCCAGACCCAGCAGCTTAAAACTCATGCCAGGCCCATGTGCGTGTGTGCCCAATATCCCAAGAGGAGGACAGAGAAGGGATTGTGGCACAGCCATCCCCCATAGGGGGTGATTTCTCACTTTCTGTCTCTCTGTCTCTCCCACAAGCACAAGCACCCTATAGCAAAAATCTAAGGGAAAAAAAAAAGATGTTAAAAGATACTGTAATTGTGGTGGGGCCTTCCCATGGGGGAGGGGAAGAGTGTGATTTCTCGCTTTCCCTTTCTCTCTTCCTCTGCCTCTCTCTCTGATGAGTACATGCGCCTTATGGCAAAAATCTAAAAGAAAAGAAAAAAATTAATACTCGTGAGGAAAAAAATGTATATAACTGAACGATTCAAACACAGGAGATTCATTCTTGTGTAAAATAGTAATTAGCCATTAAGATTTATATACATAGTGGCCAGCAGGTGGCATGGTGGTTGGGGCACTGGACTTCCATATGGCCAACCTCAGTTCGAGTCCTGGACCTGGGAACTTGCTATCTCACTCTTTGTTTCTCTGGTGAGCACACATGCTTATAGCAAATTTTAAAAAATAATAATAATAAAATAATTTTTACAAAAGATTTACATTTGTAGGATTACGACCACTGAAGACTTCTATCCAGATTTGACTGTTCTGCCCCCCAGACCTAGCCAGGAGCCACCCTACTTATTCTCTCTGTCTCTCTCCATCTCTCTCTCACTATTTTTAATTCTTATTTTTTAGATTTTTAAACTTCTTAGGCCTCTGCTGCTTTTTTGTTTGGCTAATTCCTACCTTTACTCTCGTCCCCATAGGACAAGCCAATCAGCAGCCATCTATATTTGAGTTCTGAGCAGCCCCATTTTTTAAATTTTTGACCAAAAAACTTTTTTTATTGTTTTTTTTTTTTTTTTTGTCTTTTTCCCCCTCTTCTTTGGTATTTTTCTGGTTTTTTTTTCTTTTTCTGTTTCTTTTTATCTTTCTCACTTTTCTGCTTGGCCTCCACACACTGATTTTCTAGATAGTTCTAGGTGCTCAGCAGCCAAATATCTGAATACTTTTAGGGTCAGATTAATACTTGGTTTTCATTGAATCAGCTTTGCAAAGAGAGAAAGACAGTACTGTTTAGAGACTGCAGGTCATCTCCTGCATTCCTCTAATTGCTCAGATTTAACTCCAAAAAATAGGAAAAAATGTATAATGCATCAGATGACCAGAAACCACTTCAGAGACACAAGAAATATGAGAAATGAAGGAAATATCTCTCCTGTAATAGAAAAGAATAACTCCTCTTCCTCCACAAAGAATACAAGGAAATGTCAGATAAAGAATTTAAAACAGTGACAAAGCTAACAGAGATGCACAAGAAGAGAAACAATGAATGGAAAAAAAAGACACCTAGTTCCAGGAGGTGAGGAAATTCTTGCACAATCTGGAAGAGGAGATACACATCATAAAAAAGAATCAAATGAAATAGTTAGAGATGAAGGCTGTAATACAGAAACTCAAAACTTCTCTTGAATATATCAAAAGCAGATTAGATCATGCAGAGGATCAAATCTCAGATGTAGAAGATAGAACCTCTAAACTAGAAAAATTCACCAAAAAGACTGAGAAAATAATCCCCAAAGATGAGATTAACATACAAGTAATACTAGATACCATTAAAGGCCCAAACATCTGGATTATTGGTATCCCAGAAGGTGAAGAAACTAACAAGGGCATTGATAATCTATTCCATGAAATCCTGGAAGAAAACTTTCCAAACCTAGAGAGACACTCAAATATCCAGACCCAAGAAATACAAAGGACCCCACATAGAATCAACCCAGGAAGATCTTTCCCCAGGCACATCATAGTCAGGTTGACCAAAACCACAGACAGAGACAAGGTACTAAAATTGGTAAGAGAGAAATGTCAAGTTACTTTCAAAGGATATCCCATAAGGCTAACGTGTTTTCTCATCAGAAATAATGCAAGCAAGGAAAGAATGGGAAAATATATTCAAAGTGTTCAGTGAAAAACAATTTCAACCAAGAATATTATACCCAGCGGGATTATCTTTCATATGGGAAAAAAAGACAAAAGCATTCTCAGAAAAACAAAACCTGAAAGAATTTACCAACACCAGACCAGCTCTCTAAGAAGTGCTGAAGGGAGAGCTATACCAGGAAAACTAAAGTCAGACACATAGAAGTAAGAGTACAAAAAACAACCAAGAGAATGGCGAGCCTAATGGTAAAGACAAATTCAGAATTGAATGTTAACTTCTAGAGTTTAAATGGAAAGATCAGACCACAGTAACACTGCAAATTCAATAGGAGAGAGATTAATAACATGAGTCTGAACTAGTGAAATAGAATTGACGTACAGTGAATGACTGTAAATTTTAAAAAGATTTACATTTATAAAGGTACATACTGATGTGGAAAAAGGTTATAGTATATTGTTAAGTGAACAAAGGAAGTAATAAAATAGTAAAGTATGATTTTATTTTTTAATTTAAAAAATAACTTTTAAAACAGATATATGCTCAGAAGAAAATTAGAAGTTTATATGCCAAATTATTAACAAGACATCTCCATTTGGAGATACTCTAAGTGAACTTTTCTTTCTGTCTCTGTATTTTCTCTTTCTTTCTTTTTTCTTTTTCTTTTTTTTTTTTTTTTTTAGAGGTTTTTGCTATAGGGCGGGTGCGCTCTCACAAGACAGACAGAGAGAGACATAGAGACAGAAAGCAGGAAATCACCCCCCGGGGGGGTGGCCACGCCGCAATACCTTCTCCTCCATTCTCCTCTCGGGATCTTGGGCACGCACGTACATGCGCCCTGGCGTGAGTTTAAGCCACCGGGTCCGGGACTCGAACCGCAGTCGACTACGTGGGAGTCCAGCGACATAGCCATTACGCTAACTGCTGGTCCCTGTATTTTCTCTTTCTTTAGCCTGTTTTCTAACTTTTCTACAGTGAAAATGTAATATTTGCATAATCAAAAATCAGCACAAGCTTTTTCTTAAGTAGGTCTTTTTGTGACAACTGAAATGTGTAAGTACAGCTCAGTACGCCCCCATCTACTCCACATAACACCCAGGAAATTTTACTGGACTTCAGGAAGCTAGTAGCCTGTTGAAACTACACCAGGCATAATCTTATTACATATACTGCCTTAATGGGCCAGCCAGTGGTGTGGAAAAGGCTGTTGGATCCCACATGGCCATGTGAAAGTTCGAGTCCTAGACCCAGTAGCCTGAAAACAACCCCAATGGACATGTGCCCAAAATGCCAAAAAAGGAGGGGAAGGAGAAGTAACCACAGCATGGCCATCCCCCTGGGGGGTGCTTTATCACTTTTCTTCTCTTTCTAGCTCTCTGCAAACATTTACCAACTTAAAAAAAAAAATACTACCTTAATATAAGAAGATGAGCCATTTTCTAACAATGTGAAGAATCATTTTTTTTCTTTTTTTTCTTTTTAAGAGAGATTTTTGCTATAAAGCCCATGCACTTGCCAGAGAGACAGAGATAGAAAGTGAGAAATCACTCCCCAGGGGGGTGGTCATGCCACAATCCCTTCTCTTCCATTCTCCTTTCAGGATTTTGGGCACACATGTACACACATACCTGGTGTGACTTTTAAACCACTAGGTCTGGGACCTGAACTACATGTGAGTATGGCAATGTAACCATTACTCCATCTGTTGGTCCCAGAATCACTTTCTTTTATTTCATATTAAGTGTAGAAAAAGTAGCAAGACAGCTCAAGAAGCCATAATTCCAGAAAACTTTTTTCCTAGAAGATTCTGCAAACATGGCACTCTGTTCTTGCATAAACTATTACAGCACTCATTTTCTTGAACTACATGTTTTCAAAGCCCCTCCTCAGTAACGCCCTTTAGTCATCTACTTTTATATCAAATATTTATAGAGTACTTATACTGTGTGCTTGGCAGTAAAGAATATTGAAAACAAAAACAAAACTCCTGTCCGTCCCAGTGAAGCATACAATTCCGATGGAAAGAGACAAAATGAAAAAATAAATTATATAGTGTCTTAGATGGTGACAGATGTTATGAAAAAAAAATATTAATACCATAGGAAATACTGTTGATGTGTGGAGACGGGAAGAAAGGAAAGGCAGTGAAATTATACCGGGCCTTTTAGACCTGTGTTAAGACTTTTGGCTTGTATCCTGAGTGAGATGGATACTGGGGGGTGGGGTGGGAGGTTAGCAACAAAGTGACATCCTCTAACTTACCTTTCTAAAGCTTCTCTCTGGCTATTGCGTGACTAAACCAAGAGAGCAAGGACAAGCAAAGAAAAAACATTAAAAGAGGCTACTGGAAAATACAAGTGAAAGACAATGTATTAAACCAAGATGAGAGGCCAGGTGGCACTCTGATTAAGACACTCGACACCCATGTGGTCAACCATGGTTCAAATCCCGGACTCCGTGGCTTGTAACTCACACCAGGAACATGTGCAAGCATGACCAAAATCCTGAGAGGAGAATGGAGGAGAAGGGATTGTAGCGTGGCCATCCCCTGGGAGTGGGGTAGGGTGGTGGTGGTGATTTCTTCCTTTCTCTCTCTCCAGCAAGCTCATGTGCTCTCCCTATAGCAAAAATCTCTCTCAAAACAAAACAAAACAAAACAAAACAAAACACCAAGATGATAATGTGGAAGTGATAAAAAGCAGTCAATTTTTGGGAATCTCTTTTGTTTAAGTCTATTTATGTACTTCCATGTGAGAGAGAGAGAGAGAGAGAGAGAGGAAAGCTCTCAATGCTGCCGCAGTCCACCCACCTCTAGGCTCAGCCAGTCCCAGATCATGGGCAAGTGGGTGCCCAGCATACAGAGGGAGATCACCTGACTTGAACAGGAAACCTTCCCATGTGGGACTGCCTCACACACTGCTGCATTTTATCACCATGCCACTGTCTGGTTCCTATTTCTTGGTAGGTTGAGTGTGAAGTTTAAAAGAGAGAAGTTAAAGATGACTTAAAGGTTTTTGGTCAATGAAAACTGAAAGTATGAGTGAGGACTGTGGTGTGACCATTCCCCCTGGGGTAGAGGGGGTGATTATTTCTCATTTTCCTGCTCACTGTCTCTGTCTCTTCCTCCAGTGGGCACACACATCCTATGGCAAAAAGGGAGCCACCACCCCTTTGGCAAAAAAAAAAAAAAAAAAAAGGAAGGAAAGAAAGAAAGAGAGAAATAGGGAAGGCCGCTGTGAGGGTTTTGGAAATCAGGTGCTCAATTTGGGATTTCTTCTTTTATTTTAGATTTCTTAAATTTGAAATGCTTATTCAATATCCAAATAGGGTGCAAAATAGTCATCTAGAAATACAAGTCTGGGGAACCAGCAGTTAGCGTAATGGCTATGTCGCTGGACTCCCACGTAGTCGACCGCAGTTCGCGTCCCGGACCTGGTGACTTAAAACTCACGCCGGGCGCGTGTGCTTGCGTGCCCAAGATCCCGAGAGGAGAATGGAGGAGAAGGGATTGCGGCGTGACCGTCCCCTCTGGGGGGTGATTTCTCGCTTTCTGTCTCTCTGTCTCTCTCTGTCTGTCTGGCGAGCGCACGCGCCCTATAGCGAAAACCTCTCCCCCCCCAAAAAAAAAAGAAAGAAAAAAAAAAAAAGAAATACAAGTCTGGAGTTCGAGAAAGAAATGCAAGCCCGAGTTTACATATATCACACACATAAGGACTTCAAGAGGTTCATGGGGAAATGGAGTTAAAGCATGAATTTCTTGAGGCCAGCAGGTGGCAAGGTAGTTAAGACTCTGGACTACCACATGGCCAAGTGCAGTTTATGTCCCTGATCTGGTGGCTTAATAATCAGGCTGGGCACATGTGCATGTTTGCCCAAAATCCTGGGAGGAGAATGGAGGAGAAGGAATTCTGTCATGGCCATCCCCTGTTACAACAAAAACCTAAAGAAAAGAAAAAAAAAAGAATAAGAAGCATGAATTTATCTTGGAACTAAAAAAATTTAAAAAGTTGAAATTCATGCATAATACACATCTTCCATGACATTTTATTTTAGGTATTTTTTTCTCTTCGGTATGTGCAGTTGCCAGAGAGAAGACAGAGGAAGGGAAAGTGAGAAATCACCCCCTCCACTGGGAGATATGGCCATACCACAGTGTTTTCTCTCCCATTCTCCTCCTGGGATCTTGGGCACGCAAGCACATGTGCTCAGTGTTATTTTTAAGCTACCAGGTCCAGGACTCAAACCATGGTCTGCCATGTGGGAATCCAACGACATGACCACTATACCACCTGCTGGCCCTTTCCAAGTACTTTTTAATGTCCCTGTGTGTGTGTGTGTGTGTGTGTGTGTGTGTGTCTGCCAGCATTAGGAACTGACCTTGAGTTTTCCCTCTTCTTCACCCGTTTTAATCAGTCATTAGGTATTGTCGATACTGTCATCAAATCTGTACTATCTCTGGGATCCATCATCCTCTTTCATTCCCTCTGTCACTCTCTTAGTTCAAAACCAAGAGTGCTCACTTGAATTATCCAAACTGGGCTTCCTTCACATCCCCCCCTGGTCTTTTTCCTCCTTTAATCCCTTTTATAGTCTGCAATCAGCGAGATTTTTATTCAAAGTATTCCTGGGTTGTTTTGTTTTTGTTTTTTGTTTTGTTTTTGCTTTTGAGGTAGAGTCTCGCTTTGTTGCCCACATCGGCCTTGAGTTCAAAATCCTCTTGCCTCAGTCCCCACATAGCTGAAATAACAGACATGTACCACTGTGCCCACCTTCAAAATCTTCCTTTAAGCATTAGTATTATAATTATTATCATCTTTCTTTGACCTGGGATTATCTTTCTTTCTTATTGGAAGGAGCCTAAAAAGAAAACTATTTCTAATATTAATCTATTTATAATTCCGTCATCCTGGTTCAGGTCTCATTTTTGCATATTACTTTCTAATCCTTGTCCATTACATGCCTGTTACTATGTGAAATGTGCAGTTTTATATATCATTTAGAAATTAACCTTCCTGGGGGGACCAGCAGATGGTGTAATGGCTACATCGCTGGACTCCCATGTAGTCGACCATGGTTCGAGTCCCTGGACTCAGTGCCTTAAACTCATGCCGGGTGCGTGTGCATGCATGCCCAAGATCCCAAAAGGAGAATGGAGAAGAAGGGATTGCAGCATGGCCATTCCCCTGGGGGTGATTTCTCACTTTCTGTCTCTCTGTCTTTCTGGTGAGCACTGGAGCCCTGTAGCAAAAACCTCTCTCTAAAAAAAAAAAAGAAAAAGAGAGAGAGAGAGAGAAAGAAAGAAAGAAAAAGAAATTAACCTTCCTAAATAACTTCCCATGCTTAAATATGGGTTACTTGCATAACTCTATATTTCCAAAATGTCTTCATAATTGTTATTCTATACATAATTTTTATTAAGCAAGAACACGCACTTGTTTGCAAAATTACAAGTTGTAATAATAAATGCTATGAAAGAAAAGAGGGTGAATAATGGACAGGATCTAATTAAGATAGGGAGCTTGGGAATGTTCCAGGAATTAAAAGAATGCCTGGAGCCTGGTCAAAGTAAATTAGAGGGAGAGTGGCCTGAATTATTTTGGAGAGGAAGGGAAGAGGGCCTTAAAGGTCTTGTGATGCACAGATGAAAACAACTGAAACATTTTAAGCAGAGGAGTAATACAAATTTATTTACATTTTCAAACTTTTCATTTTGAAATAATTTTAAACTTAAATAGCATTATAAGAAATATTATTGAAACCAGCAGTTAGCGTAATGGCTGTGTCGCTGGACTCTCACGTAGTTGACCGTGGTTCGCATCCCGAACCCGGTGGCTTAAACTCATGCCGGGCACATGTGCATGCGTGCCCAAGATCCGAGAGGAGAATGGAGGAGAAGGGATTGCAACGTGGCCACCCCCCTGGGGGGTGATTTCTTGCTTTCTATCTCTCTGTCTCTGTCTGTCTGGACACGCCCTATAGCAAAACCTCTCCCCCCCCAAAAAAAAAGAAAAAAAAATATTATTTACAACCCACTTATTATCCACAGTCATCAGTTTTCAGCATTTTGATTCGGTTTATCATTTGCTCTTGCTCTCTGTGTAAATATGTGTGCATACACACAGGCACACATCAATTCGCATCATTCCCAGATTCTGTATTTGTGACTTCACCTACTTGCTAAATTTTATTTGCAATGCCCAAGTCAATACTCAAAGCACTTTTGCAGTCTTTCATAGTGAGGAACAGAACAAGGAAAATTTGAGTCACCTACCTGCACATTCCCAGCTGAGGTCAAAGTGATGCTCTATTTTTTATTTCAGCTCTCATACTGTAAACACATATCCTTTTCGCAGTCTATTTGATGCCACATTCTTCATATTTTGATGCTTTCTATTGGTGATTTTGCTGTTTAAAACAGCCCCCAGGTGGAGTGCCAAAGAACTGTCGTGTTCCTACATGCAAGAAGGCTTCAGTTACAGGGGAAGTGCACCTATTAGAGAACCTTCATTGAGGCACGAATTACGTATAGTTGGCTGTTAAGTTAGACGTTCAATGAATCAACAGTACATATTAAATAGTGTTTAAATGGAAACAGACCCATACACCTTTAAACCAAGATGGCGCTGAAATGAAGCCAAAGAAAACAAAGGCATTCAAGGCCAAAAGGCAGTGCGTGAAGGCATCCACAGCCACAAAAAAGATCCAAAGGGTCAGCAAGTGGTGTGGTGGTTAAGGTGCTAGATTCCCACATGGCCAGTCAATGCTGATTTGAGTCCCAGCCCTGGCGCCTTGCTTTCTCATTTTCCCTTTCTCTCTTTGGTCAAATTAAAAAATAATGATAATAGCAAATGGAAATAAATAAGTAATTTATTTTTTAAAAAAGATCTGCACATTCATTAACTTCTAGTGGACCAAGACACTGTGGCTCGGGGGATAGTCCAAATATCCAGGGAAGAATGTCCCCAGGAGGGACCAGCAGTTGGCGTAATGGCTATGTTGCTTCACTCCCCTGTAGTCGATGGTGGGTCAAGTCCCGGACCCGGTTGCTTAAACTCACGCCGGGCACATGTGCATGCGTGTCCAAGATCCCGAGAGGAGAATGGAGGAGAAGGGATTGCGGCGTAGCCATCCCCTCTGGGGGGGTGATTTTTCGCTTTCTAGCTCTCTGTCTCTCTCCATCTTTCTGGTGAGCGCACGCGCCCTATAGCGAAAACCGCTCCAAAAAAAAAAAAAAGAATGTCCCCAGGAGAAACAAGCTTAATTGCTATGCAGTAATCAAGTTCTCCTGACCACCAAGTCTGTCACGAAAAAGACAGAAGACAGTAGCACACTTGTGTACATTGTGAATGTCAAGCCAACACGCACCAGATCAAACAGTCTGTGTAGAAGCTCTATGACACTGACATGGCCAAATGCAACACCCTGGTCTGGCCTGATGAAAAAAAGAAGGCCTATGTGTGACTGGCTCCTGATTATGATGCTTTGGATGTTGTCAACAAAATAAAAATAATCTAAACTGAGTCCAACTGGCTAATTCTAAATATATGGGGTTTTTTAACCATAAAATAAAATGAAAGGAAACACACACATGCACACACACACACACACACACACACACACACACACACAAAGGTTATGTACTGAGTGATGGACAAAAAATTTATGATTAGAGGCTCACAGGAACCTGAGCCTATATTTCCCCAGGAGCAATGGTTGAGCATTTGCTGATTCTGTGACTTTTTCTGTGACTTTATAGAACACAACGCCCCCAAATAACAGGAACTGACTGTATATATGCTTTTTTTCTCTGAACCACTTGAATGTAAGTTGCAAACATGCCCTATCCCCCTAAATTTGTCAATCTATATTTCCTAAAAACTAGGACGTTCACTTTTATAACTGCAGTACATTAACAAAGTAAGGAAATTTAACATCGGCACGATTATTTAGTTAATAGATCTTAAGTTAACAAATCTTTTTCAATGTCTGCCAGTTGTCCCAATGCTGTCCTTTACAGCACATGTTTTCTAGTCCAGGACCCAATCTAGAATCATGTATCGCAGGTTGTTTTCATTGTCAGAGTAGGCATGTGAGCTCACCAGAGAAAGAAATGGGGGGGGGGTGTACACCCCAGTGGGGTATGCTCACACATCATCTCTCCGTAGTGGGAGAAAGGGCAATAACAAAACCAAGGACTATAAGAGGGTCACTCCCCAGGACTGAGATTCAGATCTTCTCAAAGGAGTGGAGAACACAGAGGCTGACAGTGTGAGGAAACCTGCCAGAGGGCCGGGGCCATTACAGATCTATAATGCCACTGAAGTAGGGAACGCATAGCCTGCGGGTGTTAACTGGATCTCCTCTGCACTGAGTGGTAATAACATGCCAGAACCCAGAAGCCTAGCTACCTGCTGCTCTAGCTCTGTAGTATCATGTCAGTGCCCTCTATTGACAAAGCTAAACATTGCAACGGCCAGCAAGTTTTCAGTTCAGGGACGTGAATCCACTGTCATAAAGGAGGACAAAGAAATTACAAATCCCTTTTCTTTGAAATGGTGAGACAAGAAATAGGTAACTAAGACACATTACTAACAGTTTATAATATTTCATAAATACTTCTAATGAGAAATATTAACATTTCCCCTTCAAATAGTGGGAGTAACCTTGTTATATATCATTGCAAATATCTTTAATGTCTGGCTTAATAGAAGACAGCTGGATAGCAGATCGGATTCTGCATTCAATCTGTGGCCGTACGTTATTTGGTTCAAGTATATGAAGAAAATCAGGTTTCACGAAGGTATATAGTTGGAAAAGAGAAGTGTATTTTAGTAGTCTTTTTAGATCTTTGTGGATATTCTTTATGCTTATACCCAAAACTTGACAAGTAATTGTTTCTCATCCTTTAATTCCATTTTTGCATGGACTTTTTAAAAGTTCCCTCACAGATCTGTAGTGTAAATACAGATATGTGATATACTATATAGATATGTATATATAGTACATAGATGCATTTATTTACACAAGGCTGAGAAATCCCAGGACAGGCCATTTGCAAGCTTATGAGACCTTGGCACTATGCTAGCATGACTCAGTCCACAACCAAAAGCCTTAGAAGCAGGGAATCCATAGTGTAACAGTCTCAGGCTGAAGGCCTGTGAACCCCAGGGAGCTGGTACAAGTCCCAGAGTCCAAAGGCCAGAGACCTGTGTTTCTGATATCCAGGGGCAGGCACAGAAGGGGAGTCCCATTTCTAGAAGGAAGAGAGTGGATTCTGCTTTCCTTCACCTTTTTGCTCTATCTGGACCTCAGTCAACTGATAAGATGATGCCCATTGTGTGAGAGCAGAACTTCTTTACTCTGTCTACTGATTCAAATGCCCATATCTTCCAGAAACAGCCTTACAGACACACCCAGAAATAACACTTTACCAACTATCTGAGTATTCCTTCCTTGATCCAGTCAAGTTGACATAAAAAATTAACCATCACAGTGTCACTGTCCTGATTTGTTCTAAAGCTTCAGCAGGTTTACCCACAATTGCTTTTGTACCAGCAAGGGAGATGACCACATAGTGAGAAAAGCAAGTGTCTTAGTATTATCTGAATAATTAAGACCTCCTGTACTCATGGAATGGTCTCAAATACCCAGAGGTAGACAGACTACTTGTTGATAAGCACTACAGTAAAGAAAACTACTACTTTACTTTGTTTAAGCTAGTGTTCACAAATTTCCTTAGCCTTTGATTTTGATCACATGACACTCATTAACATCATACAGAGGGAGCTTTATTGTTGTTTTAATTAATTGCCATAAGGTGCATATGCTTGCCATGAGAAACAGAGAGGGAAAAAGGGAGAGAGAGAACACATTCCCTAATTGAGCGTGGTCACACCACAATTCTTTCTCCTCCATTTCTCCATCCTGTCGAGATTTTCGGCATACACTCACATGCACCTGGTGTGTTTTTCAAGCTGCTGGGACCAGGATTCAAACTGTGGTTAACCATGTGGGATCTGATTCCTTTGACCAATAAGCTATAGGGCCAGTTCCAGAACCTCTTCATAAGAAGGGTAACCTGTTTAATAATCTGCATACTTTTCCTGTCAAAAACAAGAATCCTTCACCACTCTCTCCTCTTTTTTTCAGGAATTGAATGATATATAGACTTTGCCTACTACTTCAGTAAAGTTAAAGCTCGTTTAATTAGTAATCATAAATGGAAGACCCAGACTGTAAGGTTACAGATCTGAGCCTGCATTGCTCACACTCTGTTAGGAGATACAAATAAGAAACCATCACTAGATAATAAGAGACAGGTCACAGCAAAAAGCTATCGACCAGTCTGGGCCAGCAGGTGGCATGGTGGTTAAGGATGCTGGATTCTCACATGGCCAACCATGGTTCAAGTCCCAGATCTGATGGCTTTCTCTCTCTCTCTCTTGGTCCCTCTGTGGTCAAATCAAAAAGTAAGTAAAGGGGACCAGCAGTTAGTGTAATGGCTATATCGCTGGACTCCCATGTAGTCAACTGCGGTTCGCGTCCCGGACCCGGTGGCTTAAAACTCATGCCGGGCGTGTGTGTCTG